>NC_138372.1:104421518-104460424 GCF_054177405.1 Leptonychotes weddellii | reverse complement strand
AAAAAAATCAGGAAACCCTGAAAGGGATGATCCTGATTCTTGGCAAATCTATCATATGAAAGGAATTAAGGACAACTCTTATTGGACTTAGGGAGATTGATTTTACAAAATGACTTAGGATAATGTTTGGACATTTTCCTGGACAGGCCGAGTGGAGTCCAAGCAAGCTTCTAAGCAGGAAAGGGTCAAGAGGATGATGAATATCAGGCTTTCAACAAGGTGATTTGAGGGTCATGGGGAGATCAGTTGGGAAGCTCATGCTACTGCAGTAGCTCAGGTGTGTTGTCCTGGGGCCTAAATCAGAGAGCAGGGAGTCAGAATTGGAAGGGAGAAGGAAAACAGAGCATTGCAAGTGGGATCAATTGTTTGGACTCTAAATGTCAAGGCTAAGGGATGGGAAGAAAAATTACTTTGTTTTCCTCATGTCCCCCTTTTCCATTTACCTCTCAGATCTTCATTCTTGATGCCCGTTATAGTAGCAACAGCAATACCTGAACTTTGTATGGTGTTTGCTTAATTTGATAGACTTTCAAAAACATTTTGGGGTGCCTGACAATAATGACATTTTGAGTGCAGTTGGTTAAGCGTTTGGCTCCTGGTTTTGGCTCAGGCCGTGATCGCAGGGTGGTGGGATGGAGCCCCGCATCTGGCTCTGAGCTCAGCGCAAATCTGCTTGGTAGTCTCTCTCCCTCTTCCTCTACTCCTTCTGCTCCTGCTCTCTCTCTCTCCCTTTTTCTCTCTCTCCCCCTCTAAAAAGAAATAAACAAATCTTTAAAAATCTCAGATCTGTACCTCTGAAACAAATAATGCAATATATGTTAAGAAAAAAAAAAGAAGAAGAAGATAGCAGGAGGGGAAGATTGAAGGGGGGGAAATCGAGGGGTAGACGAACCATGAGAGATGATGGACTCTGAAAAACAAACTGAGGGTTCTAGAGGTGAGGGGGGTGGGAGGATGGGTTAGCCTGGTGATGGGTATTGAAGAGGGCATGTTCTGCATGGAGCACTGGGTGTTATGCATAAACAATGAATCATGGAACACTACATCTAAAACTAATGATGTAATGTATGGGGATTAACATAACAATAAAAAATAATAAAAAAATAATTAAAAAAAGACAACAAAAAAAACAAAGAAATATTTTGAGGAAGCACAAAAATTATTATTTCCCTCAATTTTTAATGATAAGTGAGACTCATAGAAAGTTAGGGATTCATTCCAAGAATTATGACCAGTCAGTAGCTGAGTTGGGCCAAGACACAAGTCTTGTTCTCTGTTGCTGTTGCTTTAGCTTCACCACAGAGTATTCCATGGTGAGTCAAGATGGAAGTCTAAGCATGACCCGACTACACACTGACCAAAGTCACAGGCTGATTATACAGAAGGACACCATGGGGGAAGCACAGCAGAGGATGACTGGATGACACTGGGCTCAGTGTATAGCCACAGAATATGAAATATGACTTTATTTAATCTTTATATATATATATGTGTGTGTGTGTGTATAACTTAATAAATGTAACTTTCTAATAAACTTAACTTCTGTTTTCCCAGGAGGAGTTTAAATTTCCCCCATCGAAACCACTGAGCCATAGCAGAGCAACCCTGGAGACTTCCAATCTAACAATGTCAATATTCCAAAAGGAGTTTCGGATGCCGTGTTCTTGTGAGTCGAAGCATCTTCCTCCTTGGATTACACTGAGAACTTTCCTCTCATCCGTTATTGTTTGGCTACTCTCTGTGCATTCATCGTCAGCCTCTACCCGTGGTCAGAATCACAGCGTTCAATCTGTGCCCAAGTGGAAAATCGCAGTGCTTAAGGCTACCGTGTCATTGCCAGAAGTCCAAAGGCAGGCTCATTGGCGAGCTGGACGCGGGCCCTGAGAGGCGAGATGTTTCCACCTCATTATGTTGAACAGCAGGAATTCTGAATTCTGTCAAAAAAATAGGTCAGTGTTGGGGGGCGGAGGAGGGCCCTACAAATGAAACCATCTGGCTGGTGATAAAGAAAAATGGCTCTACTATCACTGAAGGCACAGCACTGTGTGTGAAAAGTGGGCAATTAGTCGTTTTCGCACACTGGCATTTCTATATGATGAAATATCTATCAGCAATGAGTTTTTAAATTTTATAATTTACATCCATTAAATTTACTTTATCGGAGTAAAGTAGGAGTCTGTTGAGTTCTAACAAATCCAGGTACCTGTCACCATAATCAACCATAAGCAAGATAGAGAAAATTGTCTTGCCTCCAAACGTTCTTTTGTGCTTCCCATTTGTGAACATCCCCCAATCCCTAACCCATTAGCAACCACTCATTTACTCTCCATCACTATGTTTTGGGCTTTCCCAGAATGGCGCATAAATGGAATAATGCAGTATGTAGCTTTTAAGTCTGGCTACTTTCATTTAGGAAAAGTTAGCAATGATTTTTAAAGTTTTTCATGCAATAAAGCAATTCCTAGACTTTTGAGAGCTAACTCTTCCCCAGTTTTGACAACTTAGACAGGAGTGAACTGAGCCGAGAAAGAGAGGTGGGGAGAACTTCTCCAGCTTTAGTTCCTTTGCCCCCT
Organism: Leptonychotes weddellii; assembly: GCF_054177405.1. NCBI lineage: Eukaryota > Metazoa > Chordata > Mammalia > Carnivora > Phocidae > Leptonychotes > Leptonychotes weddellii. The sequence continues at coordinate 104,457,851 of NC_138372.1, read as the reverse complement.
TGGGGCTGAAGGTAAGCTTACTCCTTCATCATACTGTTGAGGGAGCTGTGGCCCAGCACAGAGGACTTGTGGCAAAGTCAGGGCAAGAATTCAATATCCTGACTCCAAATGCAATTCTCCTTTGACTTTACTTCTAGCTACACAGCAATGCAAAGTTTCTCCTAAAATGAAAACCAAATATAGGGCCTGCTATATATATTTCTTCTGTAGGCTTCCACTTAAATTTCAACTTCAAATGAAAATAAATCTTTATCAAGGCAAAGTGAGCCGAACCCTAATATGATTCATCTCTAATATAGAGTATGCTTACTTCATGTCTTAGTCCATTTGAGTTGCTATAACACAATATCATAGACTGGTAGCTTATAAACAACAGAAATTTACTTCTTAGAGTTCTGGGGTCTGGGAAGTCCAAGATCAAGGTGTCAGCAGATTCAGAGTCTGGGGAGAGCTGGCTTCCTGGTTCATAGATGGCTGTGTCCTCACATGGCAGAAAGGGTGAAGGAGCTCTCTGGAGTCTCTTTTATAAGGACGCTCATCCCACGCATGAGGACACAGCCCTCCCAAAGCCCACTGCCCACCCTCCACCACCAAATAGCCTTCCATTGGGAGTTAGGATTTAACATATGAATTTTATGGGGACAGAAATATTCAGTCTATTGCACTTCATATTACACATCACATAAAGAAGGAAACTGCTATAGAATTTGAGCAATTTTTTCTTAAACATTTAAGAAAAACAAAGATTGTGATTTGAGCAAAAAGCACAGATACCCAGCCTCTCTCTTTCTCTCTCTCTCCCTCTCAGTGTCTGCTGAGACATACTCACCAGTATAGGTAGCAAGATATCAATCTTAGCTTCGATTTTGTATTTAAACCTCAAAAGAGCTTGACTTTGAAATAGAGTGAGATTTTAAGGTGACATGTATTTGAATGTGAATGAGCAGATTTATGTGTGTTGTGTGTTTGTTTTTTTGTTTTTGTTTTTCCCCCATGGAACTCTTTGGCTTCTTAACTGAGCCAGATCTGGGAGTCAGGAAACTTACGTTTCACTTGTCGTTACTCTGAATTTCTGTACCTGTGCCAAAGATATCAATCATGACACTTCAGATTTGACTCTATTCCAAGTGAAATCATCTTTTCCAGATCCCACAAAAGAGCCAGCCCTGCAAAGGCCATGGGACCTCCAGACAAGTTGATTGCACCAGAAACGGACTTCTGACACCAGGGTCAATGCTCCACAGGATGGATAGCAAAGAAGATGGAGCCTAGTTCAAAATAATAAGCAAAGCCAATCAGATATCTTCTCTCAATAATTCAAATTAAATTTTCAAATTGAAGTGAGCACTGATTGTTGGAGCTGAAAGGTCATGAGAGAGACAGGGGCCAGAGAAGTTGTGGAATGGAAGCTGGAATTACGGGGAGGAAGAAACCATGAAAATCAATTGGAGGTCATGGACAGAGGCTAAGGACTCCTTTGGTCACCCTGGTGGTGGAGCAGTGGGGTGGAGAGACATGCCATGCCCTTCTGAGCACCCGGTTGTTTGAGGTTTTCCTGAGTCCTGTGCACGCACAATCTTTTGTGAACCCTCTTCCTGCCCCTGTTACTGGAGGCAACTTGATTGAATCTCTCTAGCCTTGAATCAAAAGATCTTTAGATTCTATTTCAACAAAAACTGATGGCAAAGACTCCCTTCAATGGTAACAGTAGGTAGTAAAGTTTCCTGAGGACAAGAGGAAACATTTCTCGCCTGGTAAAACCATCTTTCCCATCTATTTACTGAATATGTGAGGAAAAGTAATATGAGGTAATGAAATGCCTGGATAAGAATGTGAAAATAAGTAAAGAGCTTTCTTTAAACTTCCAATGTGATACAATATCTAACAGCATGTTTCCAAGTAGAATTCCAGATAAAAGTGCTTTAAATAAAAGAAAATGCATATCTGTAATGAGCACAATTATAGAAAATCTTTACTAAAGTATTTAAGGATAGTTCTCACTCCTTTTTTTTTTTTTCTCTTATATTTGTTTTCTTCTCCTAGAATGCCTTATTTTATCAGGTTCCCTTTCAAATCTCATTGAAAGGGAAAAAAAAGTTAAATAAAATTATTTTCTGCACAACATTTCCTAAGTATCCTTGTTTTCATTTGTTTCCTATTTCAGTGTATAACTGAACTTCTTTTCAGCATCAATCACATTCTACTTATCGCATGTCATTTCCATGCTTGTATATTGTTTTCTCTAGTCTGTAAGCTTTTCTAAAGCAGAGGATTTTTTTTTTTTCATTTAGTATTGGAAAAAAGGAAATAATATCTTGAAATATATTAAGGTAGTTTGTGGTTCAGAGGTTCTTGGCTGTGACACTTTCCCTTTTTAGCCATAGATATATAGTGGCTTGTGAAGGGACAGAATTGTTATAGCAGAAATGTAAAAAGAAAGGGTCAATATCCATATCAGAGACTATATATATGTGATCTCTCTCTCTCTCTCTCTCTCTATATATATATATATATGTTTCAAATTTCAAAAGAGAACCTCTTTTTCAAGAAAAGGAAGTATGTGTTAAACAAAAGAAGCAGGATAATACACAGCTAGAAACAAATGACTGTAAGGAGAAGGACAGAGAGCTCTATGATTCTGGAAGAGGGATTAGGGTTGGCCAGTTTGGAAGGGCTGGGATGTAAAAGAGGCAAGTGAGGAGAAAGCAAGGGACTCATGGACCATGAGGTTACAGGATTGCCCCCCAGAAGGAGCTTCTGAAATGTTCAAAAAGTGTCTCCAAGTTCTCAGATGCCCTGGAAAGGCAGGGCAGATTTGAGTAGAAAATGATGTTGATGCAAGGTACCAGGCTGGTAAAACGAGATGGGTGACACACCTAATTCAGAAACTGGGAGGGCCACCTCTTCTTCATTCTTGTGTCGCAGATGACAGACTCTTAAGGAGTCCAGCCACATAAGGGGAAGTCTGCTGCCACAAAGTCAAGTGCACATTGACGCAGGATCCCTTCCATTCCCTGCCCTCACCCTCATTACACAGTAAGCAAAAATAAATAAGTCTGCAAAGCCATTTTTGAAAAAAAAATTCTCTGATAGAGAAAATAGATTAAGACAATCTATTCCCATTTTCATGAAAGTTTTATTTCAGAGGAAACCAGGCACTGTGTATTATTGGTGACATGTTGATTATATAATTTAATGCAAGCAAAAATTTGGAACTTCTATAAGCAAAGAAATCCTACATAATTATAACTGATTGTATTCATTACTGGGGAGAGGTTATGTCAATAAATTTAATGAAATAATAACCCAGGAAGCTCCCAAAATGATAAACAGGATTTCGCAGACACAAATCATTAAATGTGGCAAAGGAAGGCATGATTTGGCTAGAGTTCTAGAATAGAAAATCGAACTTAATTATATTAGATGGTAAATTGCTATTAAGTTACTAGCCATTCTCCTGAAGTCTGGCAACTTGACTGCACTCTGATCCTTCACCATCAATTAATATTGAAGCAACTGCTTAAGAAGATGAACAATCATAGCATGAGTTAGCTTCATTTTGCCTATGGTTAAAGGATAATTTGCTGTTCTCTGTTACTGGAAATGCCATGAAACCACAGTAGAATATCATATTAAAAGATGTACACAGCAACGCTTAGATGGATATTGACTCCTCTCCTGTAACTCTTTACACATAGGATGAAGTTGGTGTTCGGCCAACTCTGATCTTAGAAGTCATACTTTTTTTACATCACACCATTTTATTTTCTTTATAAATTCATCCTGTTTATGATGTCCCTGCTTCTGTCTTTCTCACTGGAGAGTAAGCCTCTTGATACTCAGGAGGTGTCTTATTTATTGCTGGATCCCCAGTGCCCAGAGCAGTGCCTGCGCATAATAGGAACCAAAGAAATATTGTTAGATGAAGAAATAAAACTGCAAAAGGAAATAAAATAATCTGACAGGGGTAAGAGCAGAATTACAGTTAAAGGTTATAATGAAACTTTTATGTAATATAGTTGGCCCACATCTCCGAGTGATGAGTTAGAAGCCAGGTTCTGGATTCCAATATGATTGAAAGGATGACTCATTTAATGGGAATGGATGAGGCCCTGGTGTCCATTGCTGCTCCCACATTTTCTGGTCTCCTGATTTCAGAGCTGTCCCTGACTCCACACTGCACTCATAGTTATAAGTAAAATACTTAGACACATTCTTATGATCATTTCAAGATGGAACCTGGCTCCTTGGACACAATAGCCATATCACTGCAAAATAGTTCAGGGCATGTAAAAGAATTCCAGATAATTAAGTTTCTGAATTAAATCTACTAAAAGCTAACTCCCTTTCTCTTTAAATCTTAGATGTGCACATTCTCTAATATAATTTTTTTCACATTTTCCAAAAATTATTAGCTATACTTCGCAAAGTTGAGTTTACCTGGAACATCAGCTAAAACATTTCATATCCAAAATATAAGCTTTGGGGAGCCAGACTCCAGCAACTTTATATTCTGAAAAAAATTTACACTTTCAGTTTGACCTTTAAAAAAATTCCCACACACCAAAATGCACAAGAAATTCACGGTAGAGGTGACTGATTCTTGGGACTTTTTATTTGTAGCAAAAGAGCTCCTACCAAAGTTTTACCCAGGATGGGCCCAGAGGACAGGCATAATTCAGTCACCTCTTCCGCAAATTTAGCCCTAGGTGAGCCTGAAAGGCGCTTGACCTTTAAGACTCAAGGGCAAACAGCCTAGTCACGTTCCCTCTCTGCTTTCCAGGCGGCAGAAGGGGGGAGATTTTGATAAGGGAAGTTCAGTGATCTGTGAGAATTATGAAAGTGGGACAAATACAAGGTGGGCCAACTCTGTAAAGTAGGTCAACATAAGACCCTCCTATGGAAGACACTTACACTGAGCAATTTACTTAAGCAGGATAAAAGCAGGCAGAAAGAAAATGGCCCTTATGGTCCTCTGGTCTCCTTCAATATCTGAGTGAGGCTCTCAGTGCTCCCATTCAGATTGGGGGAAGGAAATATGATGGACCCCGCTTGGGTCAGGTGTCCGCCCTCAGTCCTTACCTAACAGGCCCTGTGGACGCAGCCCATTCCAGGGGGAGATGCATTCTCTTAGAAGGGGAAGTGGACAAGGACGCCACACCTGTCTGGAGCACGAAATGTTCTTCTTTTATCTGCAGTGTCGAAGATATTTTCATCTCATGTAAAACCTCAGCTCCCAAAAAGACTGTGTGCTAGAGTGGGTCAGTGTCCCCAGGTCAGCTCCCACCTTTGTTTATTCACCAGGAGCCACCACAAACTCAGCTTAGAGTTGTACTCATGACTAAGATTGATTACAGTGGATGAAAACAAAACCAAAACCATCCAAAGGAAAAGCACACGGGGCCAAGTCAGGCGGAAACAGGTGCAAGCTTCCAGACCCCTCTCCCAGCTGAGTCCCACAGGCTACATGTAAATGCACTTCAATCTGAAATGAGACGGGACAGCTGGTGTGAAATGTTGCCAACCAGGGAAGCTCCTGAGAGCCTCAGGCCCAAGTTTTCATTGCGGGCTGGTATCGCAGGTACATCCTGCCTAGAATATACCCAAATTCTAGACTCCCAGAAGGAAAGCAGTATTGCAGCATCAACCACATTGTTTATATAAGCAGTTTAGGCACATTGAGCCTCTCCTACTGTCAACTGGGAATGCTGGGAGGAACACTGCCGATATCCACATTCCCACACACCAGGCAAGTGTCAGGCTTGCCAGCAGGCCTCTCAAAAGACATCCTCAGGCCTGCTATCTTTTTGTTTTTCTGCCAAGTTTTTATTTAAATTCCAGTTAGTTAGCATAAAGTGTAATATTAGTTTCAGGTATATCATACACTAATATTAGTTTCAGGGATATTGTACAATATGGTGATTCATCACTTACATACAACAACTGGTGCTGATCACAAATGCCCTCCTTAATCCCCATCACCCATTTAACCTGTCCCCTGCCCACTCCCCTTCTAGTAACCGTAAGTGTGTTCTCTACAGTTAAGTGTCTGTTTCTTGGTTTGTCTCTCTTCCCCCACCCCATGTTCATCTGCTTTGTTTCTTAAATTCCACATATGAGTGAAATCATATGGTATTTGACTTTCTCTGTCTTATTTTACTTAGCATAATACACTCTAGCTCCATCCACGTCATTGCAAATGGCAAGATTTCATTCTTTTTTATGGCTGAGTGATATTCCATTGTGTATATATACCACATCTTCTTTATCCATTCATCAGTCGATGGACATTTGGGCTCTTTCCGTAATTTAGCTATTGTAGATAATGCTGCTATAAACATCAGGGTGTAGGTGTCCCTTTGAATTAGTATTTTTGTAGCCTTTGGGTAAATACCTAGTAGTGCAATTGCTGGATCATACTGTTTTCCAGAGTAGGCCTGCTATCTTAACATTTCTGCACACACCATGTCTCAGCAAGTGCCCAACCCTATCCCCAGGAGGAAAGAGACAAAATTTATGTCTACACTATGGGGTGGTTTATATTCATCTGATTCTAACTATGAGTAATGCATTTGCCTTCTATTTATGTGGTAGGTTCTGTACCTTTAACACAGTTCTTTTTTTTTTTTTTTTGGAGTATTGAGTATCTTTAATACAAACCATCACCCTAGAGCTACCATTTGTCCAGATGGTTCTAGATTTGCCTGTTTTTTTTAATACTTCCAATTTTTTCTACTACTCCTTCCCACTGAGAATTACTACATTTTATCATAGACAGGGATGCATTTTTCTTCTCATCAGTTTAAAGGTCAGACTGCAGCAAACATCATCTGTCTGTGGCATGATTGTAAAGGATACTATACATTCAGCTCCTTGATGGTGCCCTGCCGTGTCTGGAAAGACACACAGGCCAGGTCCACTCATGAGAGAAAACCAGCTCCCTGCCTGGGGACTCCAAGTCCAGAGGATGGAGCGAAGGTTTCTTTCCTTGTCTCAGGATTCCTGTCTTCACTTGGGTGCTCCCTCGTCTCTCCATCTTCCTCCTTTTTCTCCAGCACCTTCATTTGTTTCAGTCTCTTCTGTTCCTTGGCTCTCTTCTTAAGGGTCTCAGCTCCAGCCTGAGAGGGATCTGAAAGTTCTCAAGGTGTGTGCTAGGTGCACGAAGAAAGGGCAACCACTGGTGCTCAGTGGGTCTTTACCTTCTTCAGTGTGGCAGATCTAAAGTATAAGCCTTTCTCCTGTTAATATGGTGTGCGTCTTATAGTATAACCTCAATGCATAATTTGCCAACAAAGTGGGTATTCTATGCTGCAAAGAATGGTGGAAAATTCCTTGCCGTCCATCTTCCCGTTCCTAGCTCACCCACCAGGTATACTCTGTCTTTGCTCTCTGAGGGTAACGCCTACCAGCTTGGTGAAGTCCATCCATGCAGGACTTGAGGAAGACAAGCATGGCTCGGACACATAGAGGCAGAGTTCCAACCTTGATCATCACTGATTTTATCTTGACGTTTTGCTCTGGTATTATAGGGATGGCCTCACTTGAGTAACTTGGAAAGGGATTTCATTTGAAACAGTACTGATTAAGTTTGAATGGTAGAGAGGCCTTCCTGAAAGCTTGGGGAATTATTTTAATGAGTAACACTAATGTAACTTTTTTTGGACATCTTTGAGAAAAATGAAATCTCTAAGAGTTTTTCTTTAACTCACTAGGAGGCTGAATGTCACAGTGTCTGGAAAAATTAGCTAGCTACACTTGAGTAATCATTTTTAAAGTTATCTTGCAAATTCGTTTTTACAGCTATAAAGAGTAGTGTTCCACTTTCACCAAAATTATGCCTAATCGTATACTCTATGGTGGATAGGGCTTATCTCCAGGGAAGGAACTAGAAGGAAGGAGGCCTTAAGGAAGATGCTCACCTTTTATTTGAAATATTTCTATACTGTTTGAATGTTTTACAATGAGCATATATACATAGTATTGTATATTGCTTATATATATATATGTATATATATATATATGAAGTGTCTTAAAAATCATTTTGGATTAAGTTAGAATTCAAGATATACACTCTAATTTTTAATGCAAATTTTCATTATAGTAACACCACCTGCACAATCAACCACCCTCACTGCTTAACAACTACATTAGAACGTGGATACTTGCATACCATGCATGATTGTATCCACTTTTTCAAAATTTCCATTTTTTTCCCATTTTTTTTCAGAACGGTGCAGGGCAACCTAGAAGAGTATCTCTTAAATTGGAGATGCAGTATAATAACAGCAATTACAGCCTTTTATTGAATGCCTATTATGGACAGCCTCACTAGTTATCTTTAGCTTTTATTGAGCACGTGACAATATGTAAGGCACTATGCTAAGTATTTTATGTGCATGATTGCAGTTGACTTTCAAGAACACATGAGATTGATTTTATCATGCTTCTCTTTTCACAGATGAGGACTCTGAGCTTCAGCTCGTCTACCTAGCTCACCCATGACTATGCAGCAACTGAGAGCCACGGCCCAGCCAGGTCGCCACATCAGCCTAGACCAGACCCTGTGGGAGAGAGGCAGTGCGGAGTAGTGGGCACGCGCATGGCACGGGATGCAAATTCGGCCTCTACCACGTAGCAGCTGGGTGCATGAGCCCTTATCTCTCTGTGCCTCAGTGTTCTTGTCTGGGGAATGCAGGCCTTACCTGTAAAACCGGAATGATAATAGCAATGCCTCAAGAGCTTGGTAATGAAGTTTAAATGAGATTATCTTGCAAGGTAACTAGTGAAATTTCCATACATGCTGGCTACTATTATGTCTCAGAGACAGTGTACAAAGAACTTTGTTTTATGTATCTATCCATTTATATATTTATTTATGCAAAGAACTATGTAATTTTACTTAAACTTCACTAAAATATGGAGAAGAGGTAATATCTTTATTTTTACAGACAACTGAAGCTCAGATAATTTATGTAACTTGCACAGGATCATCAAGTTTGAAAGTTATGACACAAAGATTCGAATTCAGATTTTTCTGATTTGCCTCTATGCCCCTGGAGAACAGAAACAAAATGGGCAGAGGTGTGCACTCGCCACTCCTGTGACCTCAGGTGAGTCTGGACCTCAGCCCTGCAGCTGGTTTCCTTCCCCCCAGCACCAGGTGACACCAGCACCTCCCTCCTTGGGGGGCTGCCTGGTCATGGAGACCCTGCACAGAAGTACTTCCTACAGGGCCCAACCTGCACTAAGCATCAAGACCACTGTTGCCTCATCAGCATCCAGTGATGCTCAGAACCAGCACCCTGCTGGCGCACCTGGGTGGCTCAGTCGGTTGAGCATCTGACTCTTGATTTTGGATCATGTCATGATCTCAGGGTTGTGGGATCTAGCCCGGCCTCGGGCTCTGCACTGAGCATGGAGTCTGTTTATGATTCTCTCTCTCCCTCTGCCCCACCTGCCCCCTGTTCTGCCCTCTCTTTCTCCCTCTTAAAAAAAGAAAAGAAGGAACCTGCACCTGGCTTGGTTCAGTGAATTTTCTTTGATTCTACACCAGATGGTGATAATAATTGTGTCTTTGTTCTGGAAGTTAAGCTATCAAACATACATAAAATCTTCTTTTTTACATATATCAAAAAGGTTTACACTAAATACATGATATTGCTGTTAGTAAGATTCACAGACACATTCTTCCAGTGACGTTATGACAGTCCCCAGTAGCCTTGGCATTGCTGTGGTTCCACACTCCCCTGGCATCACACACTGAACTTGCTCAGACTTCACTCCCCTTAAGCTCCATGACTTTTTGGGGTCTTATGTGCTAAAGTATTGTGTTAGATGCTCTAGAATGGTAGATGTTCTTTCCTGCCAAAGTTTTTTCGTAAAATCCCTTGTTCCATGCTCTATTTCCTTCAATAGAACAGTTTCACATTTTAAAATTTTGTTACTTCATTTGGAAATTAAGGCAAATTTTATGCAAAACACGTTCTTCCAAAACCTTTTTGAAAAAAGCAAACTACCTAATTTAAAGAATGCTCAGAAGAAAAACCAGAGTCACTAAGGCCTAGGTGACTTTTCCTATTCTACGCAACTTGGGAAGATGGGCAAGAAACCATTTAGGGGTGGAGAATAGGCTTGTTTTGCAAGGAAACCAGGTGGGAAAAGATGAGGCCAGGAAATGTGTCTAGGAGAAGAAAAGAATGGATGCCAGAGTGCCCCCAGCACATTCAACATGGCAAAGAAGAGCAAGATGCAGTGACAATTGTAGAAAGGCACAAGAAATATGAAAGCAAATAAACAACAAACAATTGCCATAATCTAATTTTTCCCAGTTCTCTTTCTTTAAATGGGCACTGTCTACTGCTGACAGAGTACATTTTCAAATTTATTTACCAAAAACAAAACAAAAAAACAAAACTTCTGGGGCACCTGGGTGGCTCAGTCGATTAAGCGTCTGCCTTCTGCGTGGGTCATGATGCCAGGGTCCTGGGATCAAGCCCCACATTGGGCTCCCTGCTCAGCAGGGAGTCTGTTTCTCCCTCTCCCTCTGCCCCTCCGCCTGCTTGTGCTTGGTCTCTCACTCTCAAATAAAAAATAGAACCTTAAACAACAACAAAAAAAGACTTCCACTCTAACATGTCGTTGGACTTGTTGAAAAAGACCAGGGCATCTAAGAAATGAGAATATAAAATTGCTTACATTTCTTTCTTAAACAACTTTTAACTTAAATTATAGAGAACATAACTTGGTCACTCCAATGATGTTCTTTGTCTAGAAGTTTCTCTCATTTATACATGAAATACCTCTTAAGCTTCATATTTTCCCCTCCTCTGAGTAAGCTGCTAATTTGCAGTTTATATTATGTATTGGATAATTATCAGAAAAATTCATTACAGTTAAACTATTGTTTTCTAACTTTTGTATCATTATCTAAACCCTTATCCTTCTCCATCCTTTTTTTCTTTTAGGACAAAACCAACAACAAATAACAACTATGATTCAATCTTATTTGCAAGATACAGTAGACAATTTTTTTTTAAGATTTTATTTATTTGTTTGACAGAGAGAGACACAGCGAGAGAGGGAATTCAAGCAGGGGCAGAGGGAGAGGGAGAAGCAGGCCTCCCGCCAAGCAGGGAGCCCAATGTGGGGTTCGATCCCAGGACCCTGGGATCATGACCTGAGCCAAAGGCAGACGCTTAACAACTGAGCCACCCAGGAGACCCCAGTAGACAAATTATTGAAAAAAAGAACATATACAGTAATTAAATGATGGACTCTTTATCTTGGACAATGACAGGGAGTTTTTTCACTTCAGTGAGAAATTTAATAATTGTGCCTCAGACAAAGATCATGTAAGGTATTAGTGTCATGTGTTTTTTTTTTTTCTTTTTCGTTTTTTTTTGGTGTGTGTTTCATTAATCATTCCTTTCCATAATGGAAATGTATCCAGGGCCCTGGGCTTCATGGTGTGAGCTTTGACTGAACTTCTTGGTATCTTTCTTTATTTTTTAGCCACAAATTATGATAAAACTCAAAAGGTTTAGTAAATTCTAAAGGGATCATGGGAAGTAAACTAGTCTTAATAGTGAAATGGGAGATTCTGGATGATAATCAACTTGAGTTTATAAAGACATAATGCTGTCAGGATAATGTAATATACCTAAATGATGTATAGTGAAGATTTACAAAATGAAGAACATAGAAATACAACTTACTTTAATTTTCCTCAGCATTTGGAGTTTTTCCAAAATAGTACATAAAATTTACTTTCCACAATGTAAAAAGGAAATTGAAAGCTTGAGGAGCATTCATTTTAAAAAAATAAAAGAAGGAAAGTATGGGCCAAATAAACTATGAAAATGTGCTAAACAAATTAGAATTTCTACCACCTTGGAGAAGTGACAAGAGGTGGTGGTGGTGGTGTGTGTGTTTGTGTGTGTATTAGTCTGGCATCAATTCAGATATTTGGGGTAGTTTGTCTTCTACCCAGTGGCTTAGTCCTAACATTGGCATTGAGGCCAGTCTTGTTCTGTGTAAGGGGGAATTTTAAAAGTCCTTAAACTCACTGACTTCTAATTTTAGCAATTGGGCTTTATTTTTTTTTTCCTCATGTTTTTGTTTATACACTCAAATGGCAGGTTTTATGCCTATAGCCAGGAGTAATATGATATGACCAATAGATATCAACTGATACAGTAATATGAATTAATATATTAAATGATATGCATGCCAGCACTCCACATATACACTGCCTGCTCTGATTATGATGAAGTAGCTTGTACTGGATAGTTTTCCTACAGAAAACAACTATAAAAACTATACAGAATACATAAAATTATGATTGCTGTTTAAAAACATTGAGAGCAGTCAAGGCAGGCAGGACTCATAATGCTGTGGTCCCTGAGAGAAGACAAACATGACGATGTGAGTTCTATTCATCCTGGTTTCTTCCTTGAGGGTCCTTGTTAATTCATGGTGCAGTGGAAGAAGGCCAGCAGCAATTTGCAGTCCTACTAGATTGAGGAGAGAGAGGCTGGATCCAGGATAGTCAAAGAAGCCAAATTGAGGAAACGAGGGATCCCCATGAAAGTGAGCCCCCAAACCTGTGTGCAATCTCCCATAAAGGTGTTTGCCAACTCCTAACCTGTTTGGTTTAAAAATTCAAGAAATCCTACAGAAGGTAAAAATTGAGACAACAAAGTATTGAGCAGATATTTTACCAGCTACAAGGTGCTGGGAAAACAGAGGTACAGTTTAAAGTCTATTAAGATGGAACAACCCTGGTAAACACCTCAGGCTCTCAGTTGAAGCCTTAACAAACCTAAAACTCAATAATCTGCTTTCTTTCTATCTACATTATGAAACCAAACTTTCCCATTATAGAAAGAATAAAACACATTTCAGAACATTTACAAATTTTAATATATAGTGTCCAGCATCTAATCAAAAATTACAAAGGATGCTGCCAAGCAGAACCAAAGAATCAAACACCAATATATTTACACAGTTTAAGACTATTGGGAAGCCTCCCGGGAAGGGATGCACCTGAACTGATGGTTGCAGAGAGATTGAGAAGTAGAGGGAAGGGCAGAGATCTAGGGAACAGCATGAACAAAGGCGAGAGGTATCAAAAAACACAGTATATATAGGGAACCATTACCTGTTTCATGAGTGTTACCCTGTGGGCATTGGTGAATGAGTCAGAAAGTGGCCAGGATGGGGTGAAGACCTGGGCCACTGAGAGTAGGTGCTTTAGCCTGTAAGCCAGGTTTTTGAAGTGTTATAACCCTTGTAACCAATTCTTTTAGTGAAATCTTAGATTGAAGTCACAAAACAAAACAAAACAAAAAAAAAAGGAGGATTTTTTTTTAAGTTAAAGAGGGAAAAGAGCCAAATATCATGGAGACCTGGGACATCAGCAGCCCCCACTTGCCTCCCTCAAACTCTGAATTTCCCTATCCCACAAGGTTCTTGCACAGGATCCATTGAGGTTCCAAACAGTTTAAAAAAATTACTCTAGGAGAGACAGGTAGACAAACAGCTGAATGATGGGAGCCAGATTTCTGCTTGAGACAGTAACTCAGGGAACTATATGGGAATAAATTTGGGAAGATCATAATGGGAAAAAGGAAGATGGATGAGAAGGCTATTGCAGTTGTTTGGATGAGAAATTATGGCAGTGGCAGGAGGGAGGAAGTAGGTGTGGAGTTAAAGAAACATTCATATGGCAAATTGGGACAACGTGGTGATGGATGGCATGTATGGAGTGACAGATAACACTATCTTGTTTAAGAAGAAGCTCACCAAAATGAGTGATCTAGAGGGAGCACTCTGAAGAGAGAGACAGAGTAACAGCGTGTATCCGGAAGTGATTTTAGAGAGGCATGTGGCAGGAATGTGTGTGAAAAGAGGTGGGTAATGAAATAGAGAAGAGGGAGAGCCTGTTTGGACTGCCATTCAGAACACAAACAATGCAACCAGAGGAGTTAAGAAGAAACTGCTTACTGGGGCGCCTGGGTGGCTCAGTTGGTTAAGTGACTGCCTTCGGCTCAGGTCATGATCCTGGAGTCCCTGGATCGAGTCCCGCATCGGGCTCCCTGCTCAGCAGGGAGTCTGCTTCTCCCTCTGGCCCTCCCCCCTCTCATGTGCTCTCTCTCATTCTCTCTCTCTCAAATAAATAAGTAAAATCTTTAAAAAAAAAAAACTGCTTACTGGAGACATCCAAATATATTAGAGAACAGAGTAATTCATGAAAAATATGTAATTGAGGATAACAGTGTCTCAGTTGAAATGAATAAGCCCTTGTAAATGTTATTAAATGGTTTGGGTTCCAAAGCTATCAAGACCATGGTTGATCAACTACAAAAACAAATTGCTTCAAAAGCAAATAATCACCTTAATTTTAAAGAAAGAAAAGATATAACAAAAACACCAGGAAGATGTATTGTTTGCACTTATATTTGATACTTTGTTTTGCAACAGAGAAAATGGAATTGGCCCAACAGAATTTTAATTAGGTACATTTCCACTGCCTTATACAGGTCTTGCAAGCTTAAAAATCTCCTTTTAATTATGAAAGAAATAGGAAAAAATTATGTGTTCATCAGAAGAATATCTACATTGTCCTTGAAAGTTGTTTCGGTTTGAGCAAATGTTTTAGATAATGTTCTTTTTGTTGTGGGAAGTTGTGCTATCTGAAAAGATTGGGACCTCTAATCTTGTAGGAACACTGTAGAAACACTAAATGTGAGAATTTGTCCCTTAAATGGCATTATGCTCTATCTTCAAAGTACTCATGATCCAATAATGAACATTGCAATAAACATACACCTGGTTCCCTATTTAATGAGCTCATAGTCAGTTTTTAATCAGACAAGACAGTTCTTTGGGTCCTTCTCTTCTAGCTTTGCTTCTGACCCTGAGATGAGAAAATTATCCTGGGTTATCCATGTAGTGAGGTGCAAAGGGTTTGGGAGTCAGACAAGCTGGGCAGGAACCCAGCGCTGCATGCTCTAGGTCTTGACTTCCTTCCTTCCTCACTAGTTGGCTAGAGTGAAGAGTAGATGTGAAACTATGGACAAGGTGTTCCTACAGGGTCTGGCCCATGGTGGATTTCAGTAAAATTTTTCTTTCTTTTATGATTTTTTAATTTATTTGAGAGAGAAAGAGCACACGCTTAGGTGAGTGTATGGGTTGGGGGGAGGGACAGAGGGAGAAGTAGAGTCCCCGCTGAGCGGGGAGCCTGACATGGGGCTTGATCCCAGGACCCTGAGATCATGACCTGAGCCTAAGGCAAATGCTTAACTGACTGAGCCACACAGGCACCTGGATTTTAGTAGGTTTTAATTCCCTTTCTCTTCTCCCTTTTTCCCTAGAATGGATATCAATGCCGTAACTAGTTCTAAACAAACTTGTGAAAGGAGAAGTTTGCACATTCCTGAGTATTTCTCCTGTTCTTTGGTGCCCCCATTTCCCCTGGAGATCAGGGAGCAACAATACTGTCATTGGTAGAGAGCTTTATAGTTTATCGAGCATGACACATATAATGCCTTCCACATGAGACATACCTCATAAATGTCCATTCCTTATGATCTCATGTGCTTCATGCTAGAGCTCTGCAGAGTAGGTGACCTTTGATTACAAACAAAAAAAACAGAAGTGCAGAGAGGATGTGGAGCAGGACTGAACCAGGGTTCGAACTCTGAACTTAACATTGCAGCCCTGCACTGCGCCTGTTTATTTGCTCCTGCCACAGGGCTTCTGCCCAGGCCGGCCCTTCAGAGGCCATGTCTCTTGGTGCTCCTTCTGTTAATCCACACCACACTCACCCATTCCCCAATGCCCGACTTCTACTTTCAACAAACTCCTATTGAGAAAAATATGTTTTCATCTATTTTTTTTTAAAGATTTTATTTATTTGAGAGAGAGAGCGCATGAGAGGGGGAGGGTCAGAGGGAGAAGCAGACTCCCTGCTGAGCAGGGAGCCCGATGTGGGACTCGATCCCGGGACTCCAGGATCATGACCTGAGCCGAAGGCAGTCGCTTAACCAACTGAGCCACCCAGGTGCCCCTGTTTTCATCTATTTAATATACCACTTTAGAAACTGATATTCTTCATGG
The DNA here is from genome assembly GCF_054177405.1 of Leptonychotes weddellii. Lineage (NCBI taxonomy): Eukaryota > Metazoa > Chordata > Mammalia > Carnivora > Phocidae > Leptonychotes > Leptonychotes weddellii. Next base: position 104,441,732 of record NC_138372.1, on the reverse strand, counting down.
TAAGTAGAATAATGTCCCACTTCCACCTACGGAGACCCATGCCCTAATTCCTCATACCTCTGATTTTGTTACCTTAAGTGACAAAAGGGACTTTGCAGATGGGATTAATTTAAGGGTCATAAAGAGATTATCTTGAATTATCCAGATGGGCCCAACACAATGGCATGAGTCTTTAAAATTAGAGATGCTTTCCTGGCTGTGGGCAGAGGGAGATGTGACTGTGGAAGAAGGGTCAGAGAGATGCAATGTGTCTGGCTTTGAACATGGAGGAAAGGGCACAAGCCAAGGAATGAAGACAGCCTCTAGAGCCAGGAAAGATATTAGTTTGCTAGGGCTGCTGTAACATCCATGTAATCAGATGGCTTACACGACAAATTTATTCTTTCACAGCTCTGGAGGCCAGAAGACTGAGATAAAGGTGTAGGTAGGGCCATGCTCCCTCTGAAGGCGCCAGGGAAGAGTCTGTTCCAGCTCTCTCTCAGCTTATGAGAGCTGCCTGGCTTATGGCTGCATACCTCCAATCCCCACATGGCCTTCTCTCTGTGTGTCTCTGTGTCCACATTTCTCCTTTTGTAAGGACACAGGCATATTGGATTAGGGTCCATCCAACAAATTCATCTTAACTTGATCATCATCTGCTAAGATTTTATTCCCAAATAAGGTCACATTCTGATGTACTGGAGGTTAGGACCTCAACATACCATTTTTATTTATTTGTGTCATGGAGGCAGACACAATTCAACCCATATAACAATAAGAAAATAGATTCTCCCCTAGAGTCTCCTTAAAGAAACACAGCCCTGCTGAAGGCTTCATTTTAGCCCAAGGAGACTCAATTCAGAGTCTGAACTACAGAACACTACACAATAATGAGTGTGTATTGTTTAGAACCACGAAGTTTGTGCTAATTTGTTATGCCAATAGTAGAAAACTAATACATCTTTTAAAAGTAATTTCCAATAAAAAAAGGAAGAAGAAAATCCCAGAATGTTAAATGAATGGATTATGATGGCAATGCACCACAAAAATCTTGAAAATATCTTTTAATGTCATTAATCAGCTACCACATTGGCACGATGTTTCCAAAAGGTCATTGGGGGCAGACGTGGGAGTGTCTTTAAGCAACAGAATAAAAATGACAAAACTTTAAGGAGTGAAGTGAACATTTATTTAAAATGAGAAAGTAGACCAGAAGTTAAGATGGGAAGCTATTCACCAAACAGAGAAGTCAGTACTTTCTTTTTTTCTTGAAATAGTCATATATCAAGGCAGGGACTATGATGGTAATTGCTTGACTACATAGGCTTCCTCCTTCCCCTCCCAGTATCATCACATTAACTGCCTCTGCTCTCCCAGAGCCAGCCACCCAGGGTTAAGTTAATGGAAAATGTGATGTACATGTTCATAACCTGTTAATGAAATTAGGGACTGACTTGACCCATGTTGTCTTGAAATGAATGTGTAATTTTTGGGGTGCCTTGGTGGCTCAGTCAAACGTCTGACTCTTGATTTCTGCTCAGGTCATGATCTCAGGGTTGTGAGATCGAGCCCTGTGGTGGGTGGGCTCTGCACTGGGCATGGAACCTGCTTAGGATTCTCTCTTTCCCTCTGCCCGTCCTGTCTGCTCCTCTCGCTTGCATACATGTGGTCTCTCTCTCCAAAGAGAAAGGAAGAAAGAAAGAAAGAAAGAGGAAGGAAAGAAAGAAAGAAAAAGGAAGGAAAGAAAGAAAGAAAGAAAGAAAGAAAGAAAGAAAGAAAGAAAGAAAGAAAGAAAGAAAGAAAGAAAAAGATAAAAAAGGCCTACTTAAAAAAAAATCTGTAATTCTCAAAGCAGGAAGCAAAACAACAACAAAACAGGGTTAAAAAATCAACTGCATTTCAAAGCTTGTTAAAATTACAACTCAGAGCACGGCTAGCTGACCAACAATCATGCCTAGTATTTCTGCAGACCCTGCCCTGCTCAGTGTCCTGAGATTGAGTGAGTACTTCTCCCCATCTGATCCCCATCAAGTGTTAAATCCCCCCCGTGATGCTGCTTGTTCACCTCGGTTCACATTCAAGCTGTTAATGCTCTTTCTCTGTAACATCCAAATGCTGCTTTTCCAGATATTTTAACCTTAGCAAAGTTTAGGTTAGTCCTTTAAAGGCCGAGGGTTTGGAGCTGGATTGAGTATCACTACTGGAAGTCAAAAGTCATCGTGAAAATGTCTGTGCGCCTCCTGCCTGCCCTGCTGAGACTCACCCATCACAAAGGCATTGGTCCAACCAAGCCAGCCACTTGAGACAGGGATGTTTTCGTGGTGAGACAGGGGAAGACTATATATTCCAGACTCTCTGTCTAGTCAATTGCTCCCCTGATTGTCTAGTAAGCATCTCAGATTTGTGTCCACATTCTATTTCCTGATTTCTGTCCTCTGTGCTGTCACTTCCCTCCACCACCTGCCTCTTCTGCAACAGTTTGCATCTCAGTTAAGAGGGACTCATCTTGCTCAGGTCCACGAGTTTAGAATAACCTTTGACCCCTTCCTTCCTTCCCATCCCGTATCCAATTTACCTACGAATTCTGTCCCTTCTACCTTCACACCAGATCCAGAATCTAAACACATCCCAACACCTCCACTGCTTCCCCCCCTGCCCCCACCACAGCCTCTCATTAGATTATTCTGGAAACCTCGAAATGGGCTTTCCACTCTCCTTTGTAGACTTCAGTCTATTGTTAATACTGAAGTTCCAGTAAGCCTATTAAAATGCAAATCAACTCTTGATCGCTTAAAATTTTCCAGTAGCTCCCCATTTCATTTAAAAGAATAGCCGAGTCCCTGCCTTGGCCTAAAGGTTTGTGTAATCTGGCCTCCCACTACCAACTTCTTGCCTCTTCTTCTACTCATCTCCCCATCCCTTATTCCTCTCCAGCATCTCCGGGCCCTCCTGCCATCCCATGAATGTTCTAGGCATGCTCTTTCTCAGGGCCTCTGCTTTGCTTCTCCCTCTGCCAGATGCCTCTTCCCAGACAACCTGGTGGCTCTCTCCCTCAGCAACTTTAGGATCCTACTGTGGTGTTACCTCCTTTGTGAGGCCTTCCCCGAATGCCATCTCCACTTCGTTTTCTCCCATCCATTTTATCTATCCAATATGCTACATGCTTGGCTCATTTATTTTGTTCATTGTCTGTCTTTTGCTCACTAGAATATAAATGCCATGAAGACAGAAGTCTCTTCTGTTTTGTTCCCTGCTGTATCCGAATTCCTAGAACAAGGGCCTCTCTTTGTCACCTACGTGGCATCAGGGGACAGTGAGCGAATGTATCACTGAATTTCAGCGACGGTGAAGGAGTGGCCAAGCCAGCAGTCATCTCATTCTGTAACTAGAATTTTTCCTTTGCCACCCATGCAGGCTGCCCTCTATAGGAGTCAGTACCTGTTGCAAAAAGCCAGCATGCCTATGATTTAATAGCAGATCATTTTTTCTAGGCTGGCATGTTCCCATTCCTGAAATTAGAGATGCTTTCATAGGCTCGAGCCATGGAGCTCTAGACGCCAGAAAATTCCTGACCTCTCCTAGCGTGAGATATACAGTCTCAGATAACACAAAGAGGCAGGAGTGAGAAATATGTAAGGGAAACTAGCCCTTGTGCTATTAGGAGCAGCCTTTGGGCATAGAGTTGTTATTGTTTTGTTTGAGGAGATGTTTTCTGGAAGTTTTTCCACAATGACGAGTGGCGAGGGGGTTTGTCCAAGAATGATGGTGTCTGGCCAGAGGACTGGTCAGGAGTGTGGTAGCGTGCTAGTGGTTTATTCACTCAGTTGTTCATCCATTTGGTGAATGGTGACAGTAAGCCAGGCGGTGTACTGGGCATTACAGTTGCCATGAAGAGGAATGAGATCTAGTCGCTATTCTCAAGAACTTCCAGGCTAGTTAAGGACTCAATTATAATTCATTAGAGATTGCATAGGAGAGATCCATAATGGGGTCACCTGCCCCAGGTTGGGGTAGGGGAAGACAGAGGAAGGATGGCTGAGCTAATCCTGAAGCACCAGGAAGAACTGGCTGAGTGCAGAGGAAAGCAAGCTGGGAGGGTTGCTGGGCCAAGAGCAATGGTGAGTGAGGCCCATAGGGAACGACAGCTGGGCATGCTCAGAGCCTGCAAATGGCCCCATGTGGCTGAAAGCTGGAGACAGAAGAGACTGGACAGGGGCAAAGACCAGCTCACCTACAGCCTTGCCTGCTGACCTTTACCTGTGGTCCATAGGTCCATAAAGGGGACATTGTTATTTCCACTGGTATCTGATAACAAAGGAAATCATGTTAAAACTGTTTGATGGAGGCATAGGACATTTGCTTTCATGATGTTTGGAACCAGCTCATTAGAGCAAGAAGCAGGTGATCAGAGATCATCTAATTAGATATTCCTGGCAATTCAATGCCCAGAGAGGTTGAATGGCTCCCCGGGTCACAGAGTGAGTTGGTAGTGATGCATGACTTGTTTATCAGGTTTCTTTTTTCTCTTTTATAATGACAGAAATTTCATATTGAAATTTACTAAGAGGCAGTCAATTTATGAATGTCATGAATGATTAGTAAAACCATCTGCGAAGTAATTTCTGGATGAAAGCAAAATGAACCTGACTTTTAAGGGGATGTTTACTGCAGTGAATAAAGGGGAAGAAACCTGTTGCGGGTCAAACCTTAGAGTACAGCCAGCCAACCCCTCCCTGGGTCCCCATCCTGTTTGTCGTGTCCTGTAAAGCGGCACCTCGGGGCATCAGGGAAGGAGTGAAATGAGACAGAGCACATTGAACGTCCAAAGACGCCTGACAGTGAGTAGGCCCCGGATAATTTGGCAATAATACTGAGTGCTGAGTACTGGAAGGGGCAGAAGTTCACAGATGTGGCCTTGGAGGTGCATGGATCCAGAGACCCTCAGATGAGAACTCCCCGAGGACAGCCTCTTTCTGCCTTAAGGGGCAAGGGAGTTACTGCAAGACAGTGAGAATAGCAGGAGAGGCTCCTTACCTGCAGCTCCTTGCTCAAAAAGCCAAATGCACAGAGGAAGTAGGGGACTTGCTGTCCCACTGTCACATGAGACCATGTCTGCGTGTGGACACAATGGCTTTCATTTGCTCTCTTTTTCATGTATGTATTTATATATTAAAAATCCCATATGGTATTACTTTTACACTTTCTTTAGATAATCAATTTCCCTGTCAGTATGTTCTGATGACTCACAGCTCGAAGTCTGATAATAACTCATAGTACCAGGCCCTTTTCTCAAGTCATGAACGTAGATATTTTATTTAATAACAAGGCTCAGCCACAGAGGGGCGGGGGGGAACCTGACCTTTTCTAGGCAGACTTTTTTCTCAGATGCAATAAAAGATACAAGGACTATATTAACTAAGGGCTTTTGAAAAGACATTTAAGAAGCTTCCAATACTGTTTTGTTTAAGTTGAAAAATGACATGAAATTGCATTTGAATCATCATCTGACCAATAGCAATGAGGCAGGAGTGGAAAATAAATGCAGGAGTTTTGCTGTGGCTGGAAACTGACAAAGCTGAGGCCTTACATACAGGTCAAGGGCAGCCTCAATAATAAAAAGTGCCTTTGCCAGGAAAGGTAGGAATTTTATTTATTTTATTTTATTATTATTTTTAATATTTATTTAATTGACAGAGACACAGAGAGAGAGGGAACACAAGCAGGGGGAGTGGGAGAGGGAGAAGCATGCTTCCCACTGCGCAGGGAGTCCCATGTGGGGCTGGATCCCAGGACCCTGGGACCATGACCTGAGCCAAAGCAGCCGCTTAATGACTGAGCCACCCAGGCGCCCCAAAGGTAGGAATTTTAAAGTCGACTTCCTGTTTTCAAAAAAACCACAGGCTCAAGTTTTGCATACTTGTCTGTAACTTGTTCTAAGTTTTCCCTAATTCGTTCTGGTAGGAAAGTCCTATACTGAGAAATCCAGTCTCAGTGATGTCATGCGATATAAAATGCCATTTTCTGCCAAGGGAATGTAGGGTTCTGGCAAAATACTTAAATGCATGTATGCAAGAGACCTTTGCAAGCTGGTTTCCTGGGCTGAGCCGCCTGGCTTCCACTCTGTGTGAGGGTAGTCTTACCTTAATAGAGGGCATCGCTGTTGGCTTTTTGGAAGGTGCTCCAAGCTTTTGAGTGGCTATGGCCTGGGTCATGTTCCACCACTTGGAAAGCCTGTCCTCTGCTTTTTGCATCTTTAAATGTTTCCCATTTTTTAAAAGCCCTGCTTAAGAACCACCTCCTCCAGGAAGTCCTGTCTTTGCCCACCTATCTATCAGTGAATGCTGCCTCCTGGGAAACCTAGAAGCCCTTCATCTCTGCCTCCCCCAAGCAATTACTTTCTGTCCCAGGGAACAAGATGTGGTTTAATGGCAGGAGCATGGGGTTCTATACTAAAAGCCTAAATCCAGTTATACCAGTTACCATCACCTGAGCTTAAGAACATATACAACTCCCCAGTCTTTTCCTGTCCAAGGAGTGTTAAAAAAAATTTCCATAATTCATCTGTCGCAAACACACAAGAATAACAATGGTAACATCTACTGGTTAGGGAGCCTTCATTATTGATCGGTGCCCTAAATGAAGTATTCTATTTAATCCTCACCCGGAGTCTATAAGGTAGGTTCTGTTATTATCCCCCATTTCCCAGAAAAGGGAACCATGGGACTTCCCTAAGGTAACCAGGTTTATCCATATCTGTCAGGCTCCTCTGTCAACACCCCTTGCCCCACTGGCTCTGGGTCTGGTGAAGATCATTTGTGTTACCAGCTATATAGGTACTTGGTAATTACCTGCATTGTACCCCGTTATGTAGGCAAGTTCCTTAGTAAGGGAAACATGTATGTCTGATTCATTTTCCTTTGTCCAGGGCATCTATGGGACGCTAAACAATGATCCCCCTGAAAGAGATCCATGTCCTAATCCCCAGAGCCTGGGCATGTTACCTTGATGGCCATGAGATTTGCCAATGAGATTAAGTTAAGGATTTGAGATGGAAAGATTATCCTGGATTATCTGGACATATAATCCTAAATGGGATATACCTTTATAAGAGGAAGGCAAAGGGAGATCAGACAAAGACAAAAGATTTAAGGGCCACATGACCATGAAACAGAGATCCAAGAGATGTAGCCCCAAATCAAAAAATATTGGGAGAGGCAAGGAATGGACTATCCCCTGGAGACTTGATTTTGGCCTGGTGACACTGATTTTGGACTTCTGGACTCTAGAATTGTGAGAGAATAAATTTCTGTTAGGAAGTTTGTGCCAGTTTGTGACAGCAAACACAGGAAACTAATGCAGCATCTATCAGAATATTTGTAAAATTAAATAGTAGAGCTCTACTAAGCTGCTCTTTTCTGTCAAACATGGCAGGGAAGAGCACCTCTTCTGTCTACCAGTAATGATTCTATTTAATAAGACACTGGGGACCTCGTACACAAATACAGCCCCAACATAACCACTGAACTAAAGTGCTGTAAACATCAGGTATGTTCCTTTCTCCTCCCTCCCACCCGGAATTCATCCAGAATTTGTATGCCTTCTACCTTCTCTGAAGACAGTTCTATGAGCTTCTTTTAGAAACCTTACAATGGCCATTAGCAAAGACATCAGTGGCTCTTATTCTTTCTACCCAGAAACTCTCTTTTGCATGAAAAGACAGACAAAAACTGCAAATTCCTGGATTCTTTGAAAATGCCAATATGGGAAATCTTTTCCTTTCATTTTATTTTTTTAATTAACACAGTTAGATTGGCTCTTGTGTACAGCTCTATGAATTTTAACACAGGTATGTGTAACCACTACCACAGTCAGGATCCAAGACACTTCTGTCACCCCAAAGGACTCCCTGGTGCCATCTCTTTGCAGTCATACACTTCCCATAGTTAACCATATGCCCGCAGGGCCTGGCACGGAACTCCTAAAACCCTTGTAATATCCTAAGTGATAAGAGCACTAGGAGCATCTTTTGTTCTAATATTTGGTCTTTAACCCCAGCTCTTTCTTTTTTTTTTTAAGATTTATTTATTTATTTGAGAGAGAGAAAGGGAGAGCAAGTGAGGGGGAGGTGGGGCAGAGGGAGAGTCTTCAAGCAGACTCTCTGCTGAGCACAGAGCCCAATGTGGGGCTCAATCGCACACCACACCCCATGAGATCATGACTTGAGGTGAAATTAGGAGTCGGAGGCTCAACTGACTGAGCCACCCAGTCAAGAAAACTGACCCCAGTTTTCTTGACACCAAGCTCCTAAATCCCTTGGAATTTCCTGGGTGATAAGAGTGTTTTTTGTTCTAATGAAGTTATTTTGGGTGGGCCCCTGGATGAGTGCTGATTACCAGAAAGACCAAGCCATGATTAGAAGCTTGGAATGTTCAGCCTCATCCCCTAGTTCTCCAGAGAGGGGCTAGAAATGGACTTAATAATTGTTCATGCCTATGTGATAAATCTTCCATAAAAATCCAAATAGTACAGGGTTCAGGGAGCTTCTGGGCTGTTAACCATGTGGAGGGGCAGGGAGAGTGGTGTGCTGAGATGACATGGGAGCCCTGTGTCCCTGCCCATGTACCTAGCCAGCTTATCTGGATGTTATCTGTATCTTTTATCATATCCTTTAATAAAAAAAAACCCTATAAACAGTACGTAATATCTTTTGTTGAGTTCTGTGAGCCACTCTAGCAAATTAATAGAACCAAGGAAAGGGTTGTGGGAAACTCCAATGTATAGCCACTGGTTGGAAACACAGAAAACCTGGGTGTGTAATTGGCGTCTGAAGTGTGGGTTGGTCTTGTGGGACTGAGCCCTGAACCTGTGGGATCGGATCTACCTCTTGGTAAATAGAGTCAGAATTGGATTAAGTTACAAAACACTCAGCTGATGTCTCAGAATTATTTAGTGGGGGAATGCCACCACACATGTTTGGTGACCAGAAGTGTCTGAAGTGTTCTGTGTCACTAGTAAAGGAAAAACATGTGAGGAGAAGTTTCCTACACACCATATGATGCAACAATCCCACCAACAGGTATTTACCTTAGAGAAATAGAATTTATATTGACACAAAAACCTGCACATGAATATTCCTTGCAGCCCTATTTATAATTGCTCAAACTGCAAACATCCCAAATGTCCTTCAATAAAGAATGGATAAACAAACATCAGTGCAATTGAACATGCTCAGTAATTAAAAAGAATGAACTATACAACTTGGATGAATCTCAAAAGCATTAAGCTATAAAAGAAGCCAGTCCCAAATTCCTAGCTTTAGAAAACTTCTATGGTTTGATCCCTGGGGTGAAGGCTCCCATCTAAAGGCTGTAACATAAAGGGAGGTTGCATAAGACAGAGGAGCATAGGAGCCCCGCAGCCTTGGGAAGACTGTGAATGGAACAGACTGAGCTAGTTCCTGCAGGGAACTTCAGGACAGCTCTGGAACACAGAGGCCACTTCACACTGCTTCCACTAGCACACAAACCCAGCAGCCCCCAAGGATGAGCCTCATCCTAGGAGATTGATGTGTAGAACTAGGGTACCGAGCTTGTAGTGCAGGAAAGCCTAGCACAAAGCCTGACCCACTGGAGAACAGAAAATTAACCACCACACCCTCACTCTTCCTCTTTGCTGGAAACCTCTCTGCCTCGAGGGGGTTTGGGAGAGGGTGGGCTGTGAGTTTACTTTTGACACGAAACATCCCATTTCAGGGAACTTGGAACACTGAATGTCTGGAGAAAGTTGGTTAACAGACTCAAATTTGCTGAGATCTGAAAGGAAGGATTAAATGACAGACTTGGGCATTCGACTCCCCGAGCTGGAGGATTAGCCTGAGCCCATGTGGATGAGGATCCCACCATCGACTGGACTGGTGCTATGAAGATGAGCATGGAGGCCTGTGGCTGTTTTACATAACGCTATTGGCTGTTGAGATGAACCAAACCAATTCCTTTGTATCCATTTTGTAGTGCTCTTTGAGACCATACATGGGTGTCTTGGAGACAAGTGGGGCACCTGGGTGGCACAGTGGGTTAAGCGACCGACTCTTGGTTTTGGCTCAGGTTGTGATCTTGGGGTCGTAGGCTCAGCATGGAACCTGCTTGCAATACTCTCTCCCTCTGTCGCTCCCCCTGTATACATGCTCTCTCTCTCTCTAAAATAAATAAATAAATCTTTAAAAAAAAAAGTCTTGAATACAAGGCAAAACTGTGGGGAGAGTAAAAAGATCAGTGTTGCCAGGAGTTAGTAGGAAGGGAGGAATGAGTAGGTGCAGCACAGAGGATTTTTGTGGCAGTGAGACTATTCTGTGTGATACTACAATGGTGGCTATATGTATAATGATATATTTGTCCAAACTCAAAGAATGTACAACACCAAGAGGGAACCCAAATGTAAACTCTGGGCTTTGGATAATTATGATGCATCAAGTAAGTTCATCAATTGTACAAAATGTACCACTCCTATGGGGGCTGTTGAGAATGGGGAAGGCTCTGCCTGTGTGGGAGGCAGGGGAGATATGGGAATCTCTGCACCTTTTCTTTTATTTGACTGTGAACCTAAAACTGTTATAAAAAATAAAATCTAATTTTTAAAAAAGTCTCGGAGAATGCTCAGTTCTGCTAAGATGGAAAAGACCTTTTTCCTCCCAGTTCTCCTGTTATAACTAAAAAATGCTGGAAATAACACAACAACAAGCAGAGGATGTATCTCACCAGCAGAGAGAAGAGGGAGGGGTGCCTGGGGACCTCAGGACTTGAAAAATGCAGTGGTGACTTCCCTAGGCTTCCTTACTGCCTCTCATATATCCTCAACAGGACACTGCAGAAACCCCAAACAGGCACAAACAAAAAATCACCAAGGCAACCTGTTTCCCTGCTAGCCAGTGGACCAGGAAATGCATGGCTTAACAACAGAAAACATTTTGGGCAATATTCACCCTACTCCAGCCAAACACCATTGTATAAAATCACACCCTGTGGTTTTCCAGTAGGGCCAAGCAAATGGAAAGTTAATCTCCCAGCTCAGTTCTACTCTACCCCCACACAGAGCCAGCCGTGGGCCAGTGCCCAGATTCCCTGCTTGGTGATGTCTACAGGGAAGCACACAGCTAACTTTCCATCACCTGTCCAGAAGAAGAATCCCTCACCAGGGACCAGCAGCAACTGAGCCTCCACTCCCACCCAACACCAACAAGACTGAATTCCTGAATTTGGTGGTACAAGTCAGGGTTAGTCACTGCCTCTCTGTGTCCCACCCTGGTATAAGCAAGGCATTTTGGTGAGCTAAAAATCCACATCCACCCTTCATCAAGGCGACTGAAAAGGACAATGCCAAAAATGGTTAGTTGGAAGTTCCAGAAAGAATTAACATCAAGGAGACGAACCATGAGAGACATGGATTCTGAGAAACAAACTGAGGGTTCTAGAGGGGAGGGGGGTGCGGGGGTGGGTTAGCCTGGTGATGGGTATTAAAGAGGGCATGTACTGCATGGAGCACTGGGTGTTATACGCAAACAATGAATCATGGAACACTACATCAAAAACTAATGATGTAATGTATGGTGCTTAACATAACATAATAATAATAATAAAAAAAGAATTAACATCAAATGTACAAAATCTCTTACAGAAAATAAAGGAGAAGGAAATACTTTCCAGATAATTTTAGAGGATAGCATTTATTATCCTGATACCAAAATCAGACAAAGACCACTCAAAAAAAGAAAACTAGAGAACAATATTTCTCATGAACTTAGATGTAAAAATACTCAACAAATATTAGCAAATAACAATCAGCAATGCATACAAGAATTATACATCATAACGAAGTGGGATTTTATGTAAGACTGGTTCAATATTCAAAAATCAATCAATATAATCCACCATTAGAACAAGCTAAAGAAGAAAAATCATATGATCATATCACTTGACAGAGAAAAACATTTGTCAAATTCCAACATTCGTTAATGTTAAAAACTCTCAGTAATCTAGGGATAGAGGGCACATCACCAACTCGATAAAGAACACTTCCAAAAATACCTAGAACTAACATCACGTTTAATGATAACAGAGTGAATGCTTTCCCTATAGTATTGAGAACAAAGCAAGGATGTCTGTTTTCACCACTCTTATTCAACATAATACTGGAAGTTCTGGTCAGTGCAATAAGGCAAGAAAAAAAAAACAAAACTGAAGTCATGCAGATTGAAACAGAAGAAATAAAACTATCCCTATTTGCCAATGGTATGACTGTCTATGTAGAAAATTCCAAGGAATCTACAACAAAAAAACCACTTCTAGGACTACTTGAATTTAACAAGTTTGCAAGATATAAGAATCAACACACAAAAGTCAATAGCATTTCTGTGTACAAAAATGAACATGTGGAAACCAAAATTAAAACACAATACCATTCATAATCATGCCAAAGAAAATGAAATAATTAGTTGTAAACCTGATAAAACATGCCTAGGACTCTTAGTCTGAAAACCACAAAAGTGATGAAAGAAATCAAAGAAGATCTGAACAAATGAAAAGACACATCATGTTCATGAATAGGAAGATATCTTGAAGTTTGTTTCATTTCCTTGTACATAATCAGCATAATTACTTTGCAGTCTGGATCTTGTAATTCCAATTCCTCAAGATTGTCAAGTCTTTTTCTGTTGTCGGTTGTTTCCACTGGTTCTCAACTCACAGAATTTCCCCTTGTGCCTTATTATTCCTCTTTAAGAGAAGATTTTAAATATTGTTTATAGAAACAATCTGAGGTTTAAAATGACAATATATTTCTCCAGAGAATTTTTGTGTTGGTTTTTTTGCCCGGGGATTGGGTACATTAAAAAGCAATGTGAAGGCTTGAGATTATTGATTAGATCTTGGCTGTGATTCCTATGGTCTGTTCCACTTCTAGCTCACCTTCACCCTGGGAAATAATGTTGTAGGATTCTAGTTTATTTTAGGGAAAGTCTTCTATTACCCTCTCCACTTTGTTTTCTGTCCTGTTCTCCCATAGACTGTTAAAACAAATGTTCTACCAATCTCCACCCCCATTTGAAATGCCTTCAGGGCTTCTGAGCAACTTTATCTCTCTGTGCTCTATTTTTCCACTTTCTTTTGTCCTGGTAATTCCTTCTTTTGTCATATATTCAGTGCTTCTAAGAAAATTTAAAATATATATTTTATCTTTATTTACCAATTGGTTTCTAGGAGAGGACTGATCTGAATGATCTATTATCCCATTGTCTGAAACACAGAAAGTCATAGATCTATTTTATTTTTAATTAGGAAGGAATGAATACTTTTATCAAGGCTCAAAAAGTTTTGATGGTATCATTTCTAATTTGATGGAGACCCTGAGTAATTATGCTAATTAGTTTACATTCTGCAAACATCTATAAACATTATAAATTCAAGTCTAATTGGAAATTATGCAGGCTATTTACATGCGCCAAAAGATAACAAATTGCTCATTAAAAATTCCTTTTAAATTATACCAATGATATGTGAGGGATGCTTACTGATTTTTGAAAATAAATTAGTAAATTAAAAAAAAAAAGAAATTGAGTCAAAGTTACTGTAACTGAAAGGACATTTTTAATTTACTTTGATGATTTTAAATTTACTGGCCATGTCATTTAGCACACCTATGAATACTAATGGTATAAACGCTTGAGGGACAGATCTCTTGGGTTCACTTAAAGACGGTTATGAGGAAGAGGCATCTCATTTGTTTCCAGCTTTTGGATTTTTTTGTTCAGTAAAAGTGAGCTAATACAGCTGAACCGTATTTTCTGTGCTGCTAGAGGTCTTTTTGTGGTTTATTTCAGTGGTTACTAAGCTCCTGAGCTCCTAACTCTCCTGGTAGTCCTGATGTCTAGTCTATTTTAGATGCTATGAATCAGAGTTTTCAATTTCTTGGACAATCTAAGGCAGATGTCAGGGTCACATTTAACAGGTGATCTATTACTTAAGTAGAAACTGAGGTCTAAATCTATATCTGTAGGCTGCAAGTGCCTACCTCTAAATGACCAAAGGAATTATTTTTATGCTTGGAGATGAGACCATGTACATCATTTGGGGAATTATAATAAAAGAAATCATACCACATATTTGAGCAATGATTTAAAATTTACAAAATGTTTCCATGACATTATATCAATTGGTTATCAAAACTGCTAAATAAGTTGGGTTGAAAAAAGAAGATAATACTGGTCACATGCAAGGGTACTTTGGTTCCCTACCTAGACTTTCTCATCACTACCTACTCTACCAGTCACAGGGAATGGAACTGAGATTTGTCTTTCCCTTAGTTAAAATGGTGATTCCAAACAAGGGACTCCAACTAATCCCTTTCTTATGGATTTCCTTTTAGAAAATGGAGATTATATCTTTTTTCCTAAGATTTTTTCCTCTGTGGATAACATATTTTTCTTTTCTTTTCTTTCTGTTTATTATCTTTCCTACCTCAAATATTTCCATTCATTCATAATGCCTCTCCTTCAATTTGGTATCTTTTTAATTTGAGATTTAGCATAGCCAGATCATACCCAGCATTTGAGGGAAAAAAAAAACAACAACAACTATTGAGTCAAAATAAAGTGAGGTTGGGGCGCCTGGGTGGCTCAGTTGGTTGGGCGACTGCCTTCGGCTCAGGTCATGATCCTGGAGTCCCTGGATCGAGTCCCGCATCGGGCTCCCTGCTCGGCAGGGGGTCTGCTTCTCCCTCTGACCCTCCTCCCTCTCATGCTCTCTGTCTCTCATTCTCTCTCTCTCAAATAAATAAATAAAATCTTTAAAAAAACAAACAAACAAACAAAATAAAGTGAGGTTGACAATCAATTCTAAAAGAAAGATCACTGGTAGTACAAATGGGCTTTAAATTAAAACAGATAACTCTAAAATCTACTGTTTTGTGTAGCATTTTGATTTATAGCAAATGCCAAACAACTTGTTTTTTTGTTTTTTGTTTTTTGTGTTTTTTTGAAAATTGCAAGTCTGCCCACAGAATTTTCAAGGCAAATGGTTTATTTTTTTTTCTTGAACAATATCCCGATCCAAGCCTCAGATGAGAGAACTGAACAGTTGGGATGTTTATTGTCATTTAATAGAAGCTGAATCACTTCCCATGACAGATCTCTTCTTAGCTGTATTCATAGATAAGAAAGGTCAGGGTGAAATTAAATATATATTTTGTGGTTTAAATGAGGTAAAAAATGAGATTTTCTTGAGATGGTGCCTGATACAGAAATGCAGCTTGTTGTTCCATGCAGATAGACTGTACTTTCCAGAAGATCGTATAGCATAGTAAAAGGGGGGTTACCTGAGACAGCACCAGCCTGAAAGAGTTTAACTTTTCCCAGCCCTGTGACACAGGGCTGAATGGGTGAGGCAGGTTTAGTAGCCACTGAACTACATTTATAATCTATGGAGAATATTGTAAGATGGCAACTTCTCCCCATTTAGTTGGGGAAATGATCCTGATATCTTATCTTTGAGAGATCAGTAGAGTGTGAAATAAAGAAAACGATTCATAGACAAAAGAGACTTCCAACAGCCACAAAATATGTGTTAACTCAGCCAGCCTAATGGGCAATGCATTGGCCCTAGACCATCATGTAGATGGTCTAATTCTATATGCCATTTGCCACTTCTCAGCATGGCATTCTCCTTTTCACAATCTCTCTGTCTGCACTAAGAGACTTAACATACCTTCTGCATGGCTATCAAATCCTTCTCTCTTCAGAAGACGGAATTTGATGCTTCTGCTTGAATTGAAATAGCAGGTGACAGTGATGGGGTGGGGCCGGGGAGAGATGCTTCCTGTCCCCAGAGAATGTTTCATTCTCTTCTCTTTCCTTTGCCAGGGCCTGAACCACAGAGGGATAATAAAATATTAGAGTCGAGCAGACATTTCATAGCCACCCAGAGCAGTCTTTCCCAAAGCATGACATGTGAACTACTATTTTAAGCTTTTTTGAATCACATAGTGAAAAAAAATGATTCCCTTTGCAATTCTCTTTTAATCTTTCTCATAAGAGAAGAAGAACGTCACTTGTACTAGCCTGTCCTTAACACCTCTTCGACATTTGTCATTTCTGTTTTTCATAAAGAGAAATCAGGTCTATGCCAGAGTCTTTGTCAGAAGAAGAGAACCTCAAGTAGTTTACTGGCACTGCTTTTTTGAAAATATTTATTTTGCAGTAACAATCTATTTATGAGATGTTATACTGGTCATATGTTTGTGGAAACAAAATTTCACTCAAAATAGACTTTAGCAGTGTGAACCAATATAAAGAAAGTTTTTTTATAAAGATTTATTTATTTATTTATTTATTTATTTATTTACGAGAGAGAGAGAGCAAAAACACAAGCAGGGGGAGAGGCAGAAGAAGAGAGAAAGAATCTCAAGCAGGCTCTGACTCCCCACTGAGGGTGGAGCCTGATGCAGGGCTCAGTTTCACCACTCTGAGATCATGACCTGAGCCAAAATCAAGAGTTGGCTGCTTAACCAACTGAGTCACCCAGGTGCCCCTATAAAGAAAGTTTTTAAGTAAATAACACAACAGGTGGAATGTAGCTCTGGCAAACATCGTAAGAGTGGTAGATACTCAGGCAACTGCATTTGGAAACACTACTGTAGCACAACCCGCTTCTTGGACGATTGAGAAAACTAAGGACAGGGGCACTTAGGTGACTTGCTCGGGTTTACCAGGGAGCCTCACGGCAGACTCAGAACAAGAACCCATGTCTATTTTCTCCCAATCTGGTTCATGTTCTACAAAATCACACGGCTTTTGCCTGGTTCATGAGACTATGCTGAGTTAGCTTCTCCCATAGAAGTAGAAAATTCATACAAAGACATGACCCACAGCTTCAGTGTTATAAAGAATCATAAATATTAGGGTTTAAGAAGAGATAGTTATAAAAACAGAGTCGTGCTTAAAGGTGTAATGTCATTTTCAAGGTAATTAAGAATAAGACACCAAAGCCCGTATTTGGGAATTTCTTTAGCTAAGTGCCACTTGCAGAAGGCATTTGGCTAATTTGAAACAATCAGGTCCTTCACTGGTTCTCAAGCCTGACTTCCTGTGGAATCACTAGATGCCTGGGTGACCACCCCATGGAATCCTGATTTAATTGGCATAAGATAAACCTGGGCTTCGGGAGTCTTAAAAGCCTACCAGATGATTCCAGTATGCTGCCTCATTTGAGAACTACGTCTCGATATAAACACAGGCATATGGCCCTGTCATGTGCAGATTGACTATTGCCACCAACTCACTTCAATGCCTTTGAGGGCGGACCTTCACGGAGTGGGAGAGGTGAAGGGGAAGTAGGGTGGCGATGCAGCAGAGGTCGTACTGTGTGATTTTTCCCACAATGACGACTGAGGTTTGCTTATTTGTGCCCTGCAGTTAGTATAGAAATACAGATTTACAAACTGTGCTTGTGTGAGTCTGTATGTGTGGTCCTGAGGACCTTTTTGTACTGCTTATAATACTTTGTTTGCATGTGTATGTATTTTTTTTAAAGATTTTATTTATTTATTTGAGAGAGAGAGAATGAGAAACAGAGAGCATGAGAGGGAGGAGGGTCAGAGGGAGAAGCAGACTCCCTGCTGAGCAGGGAGCCTGATGCGGGACTCGATCCCGGGACTCCAGGATCATGACCTGAGCCGAAGGCAGTCGCTTAACCAACTGAGCCACCGGCGCCCGCATGTGTATGTATTTCTAAGGGTCTGTGAACCCATCCAAGAATGCCTGTGTGTGTGTGTGTGTGTGTGATTTACCCCCCACCAGCACAATAGAGACTCACACACAATACAGCCAACAAAAGACTTTTGAAGAGAAATTTTCTGATAAAATTCTGTTTCTTAGGAGCCTCACATGACAAATTTATTCTAAAGGCCGTTTACTCCAACCCAGTGATTCTCAAACCTGCTATGAATTTAAATTGCCTGGGAACTTGTATCTATGACAATTTTTTTTATTCTAGCAAAATAAGACAATATAAAATTCACCATTTTAACAATTCTTAGGTATACAGTTTATGGGAATTAAGTACATTCACATTGCACAACCATCACCACCAATGAACTTCAGAACTTTTCTAACCTCCCTAACTGAAACTCTACACCCATTAAACCATAACCCTGCCTCCATGCCTTTCTTCCCTCCCCAGCCCCTGTCAAGCACCAGTCTATTTTCTGTCTGAATAAATTTGGTTACTCTTGGTGCCCCATTTCAGTGGCATCATACAATATTTGTTCTTTTTTGTGTCTGGCTTATTTCACTTGGCATAATGTCTTCAAGGTTCATTCATGTTGTATCATGTGTCAGCTTTCCTTCCTTTTCAAGTTGAATAATATTCTATTGTATGTATGTACCACATGTTGTTTATCTACTCATCCATTAATGGGCATTTGGGTTATTTTGAATAATGATGTTTTGGCTGTTTTAAATAATGCTGCTATGAACACTGATGCACAAATATCTGTTTGAGTCTTTACTTTCAATTCTTTTCGGCATCTAGCTAGAAGTGGAACTTCTAGATGATCCGGTCATTCTGTGTTGCAGTTTTTGAGGAACCACTATACTGTTTCCATAGCAGCTGCACCATTTTACATTCTCATCAGCAAAGCACAAGGGTTCCCATCCTCAACAACGCTAGTTATTTTCTGGTTTTGTTTTTGGTCATCCAAAATAGGTGTGATAGTAGTCATCCTACTAGTAGTCATCCTAATAGGTGTGAAGTGGTATCTTGTTGTGGTTTTGATTTTCATTTCCCTAATGGTGAATGATGTTGAACATCTTTTCATTAGCCTATTGGCCATCTGTATCTCTTCTTTAGAGAAATGTCTATTCACGTCCTTTGCCTATTTTTTATTTGGGTTGTTTTTTTGTTGTTGAGTTGTAGGAGTTCTTTATATATTCTTCATATTAATTCCTTATCAGATGTATGATTTGCAAATATTCTCCTATTCTGTGTGCCAGACATTGTCATTGGTCCACAGAGGGGCCTGGAGAACAGCTAGTTTAGTCCCCTTAGTGATTCCATGTGTCACTGTCTCTAGCTGTCTCCTTTCCTGTCTACTGTCTCCACAAATAACCACCACGCTATTTTTTTTTATTATTACTGTCTCTTTGCCTTTTTAAAAATAATTTTGTCACATACTTATGTTTCTATATACATATCCACACAGAATATAATATATTCTGAAAAATATATTCATTCATTCTGCTGTTTGACCTCCATAAAATAGTATCATTTTATGTGTAGACATTTGTGAGTTACCTTTCTCTGAATAATGTTTCTAAGTTCATCTAGGATATACTGCATAATTGCTACTCATTAATTTCGCAGATGTATAATATTCTATTGTCTGAACTTGCTCTGTTCCTATGGTGATTGGGTTGTTTCTCTCTGTTCACTTTCCCCCGATAACAGGCAGTACTGCTCTGAGCATCTCTAGAGTAGAAATAATAGCAAACATATGTGAACTTTATATGATAGTGCAAACTGTTTTTCAAAGAAGTTATATCAATATATATCCTCCTTTACAGTGTTCCTGTTTCTCTACTTCCTAACCAACATTTGGTGATACAAGATGTTTTTATTTTTGTCAATCTATTGAATGTGAAATGCCTGTGATCTCATTTTGCATTCTCTGATAATGATGAGGATGAGTATCTTCTTCTTTGTTTACTTGCCATTTGGGTTTCCACTTCTGTGAAATTCTTTTTTTATTATTATTATGTTATGTTAATCACCATACATTACATCATTAGTTTTAGATGTAGTGTTCCATGATTCATTGTTTGCGTATAACACCCAGTGCTCCATGCAGAATGTGCCCTCTTTGATACCCATCACTGGGCTAACCCATCCCCCCAGCTCCTCCCCTCCACAACCCTCAGTTTGTTTCTCAGAGTCCATAGTCTCTCATGGTTTGTCTCCCCCTCCGATTCCCCCCTTCATTCTTCCCCTCCTGCTATCTTCTTCTTCTTCTTCTTTTTTTTAACATATAATGTATTATTTGTTTCAGAGGTACAGATCTGTGATTCAACAGTCTTACACAATTTACAGCACTCACCATACCACATACACTCCCCAATGTCTATCACCCAGACATCCCATCCCTCCCACCCCCCACCACTCCAGCAACCCTCAGTTTGTTTCCTGAGATTAAGAA
>NC_138372.1:104370547-104421018 GCF_054177405.1 Leptonychotes weddellii | reverse complement strand
AAGATGGACTCTGAAAAACAAACTGAGGGTTCTAGAGGGGAGGGGGGTGGGAGGATGGGGTGGTCTGGTGGTAGGTGTTGAGGAGGGCACGTTCTGCATGGAGCACCGGGTGTTGTGCACGAACAATGAATCATGGAACACTTCATCTAGAACTAATGATGTAATGTATGGGGATTAACATAAGAATAAAAAAAAAAAAACCTTTAAAAAAAAAAAAAAAAAAAAAGAAATGCCTGTCACATACTCCTCCTTTCACATGTAAGAAAACATAACTTCAAAGAAACTACGTATCATGCTTATGATCTTATCACTATTGGTGGCAGAGCCAGGAGTTACGTCCCCAGGTGTTTCTGCTCAAAGCCCTTCTGCTAAGACTCAGAGGCAGTAGTGCAAATGTTGGGTGACCAGAATGGCACAAAAGGTACTGAATCGTTGCAAGATTGAGCTAGATCCCATCCAAGAATTCTGCTACCTCTCAGGGTCTGTGCTTTGAATTTGGGGATTATTTGATTGACATGTTTGGGTTTTCTTTCTTCTTTTTTTTTTCAGAGGGCCACAAACTTACTTTAATGTTCTATTGTTGCCATCTTGAAATTCTTGATAATTGTTGAACAAGAAGACCCTCATTTTCATTTTCACTTCTTTTTTTTTATTATGTTATGTTAATCACCATACATTACAACATTAGTTTTTGATGTAGTGTTCCATGATTCATTGTTTGCATATAACACCCAGTACTCCATGCAGAACGTGCCCTCCTTAATACCCATCACCAGGCTAACCCATCCCCCCACCCCCTCCCCTCTAGAACCCTCAGTTTCTCAGAGTACATATTCTTTCATGGTTCATCTCCCCCTCCAATTTCCCCCCCCATTCATTTAGGAATGGGTTTTCTTTTAAAGAACGAATTTTGTAGTTGCAAGTAAATACCATTCATCTTCTGTGACTGCAGCTGTACTCAGTTGTTCAAGTCACAGAATTAGCAACATGCACTAAGGAACACCATCAATTCCACTGGGCTCAAATAGAAATGGCCCTTTTCGGGCGGCTGGGTAGCTCAGTGGTTAAGAGTCTGCCTTCAGCTTAGGTCATGATCCCAGTCTCCTGGGGTCAGGCCCAGGTAGGCTCCCTGCTCCTCGGGGAGTCTGCTTCTCCCTCTCCCTCTGCCTTCCCCCCACTCAAGCTCTCTCTCAAATAAATAGATAAAATCTTTTTAAAAAATGGTCTGTTTTCGGGCTACTAAGAGCTCATAGTGCTACCCTTCTGGGGATATTTATGCATAACAGGGAAGGCATTCTAATGATGGAATTTCAGAACAAAGTAATTAGAGGAAAACAAGATTTGTTTGGGGAGAAGGGGAGGGCAGATTTGTCTAGATAGTTCTTTGGTCCTAAAATCATATTATACCTCCTTTTTGGAAGACATAATGATCAGAAAGAGCTTCATCTTCATCTTCTAACCACACACTCTGACTACTTTGCTAATATATGCTCTTACCCTCAACGCACAAATTCCAGACAAAAATTTTTCTTACTTGGGGTTGCCTGGGTGGCTCAGTCGTTAAACGTCTGCTTTCGGCTCAGGTCATGGTCCCAGGGTCCTGGGATCGAGCTCCACATTGAACTCCCTGCTCAGCGGGAAGCCTGCTCCTCCCTCTCTCACTCCCCCTGCTTGTGTTCCCTCTCTCACTGTGTCTCTCTCTGTCAAATAAATAAATAAAATCTTTTAAAAAAATTTTTTCTTGCCTGTGAATATATGAAAGGTGGTTCATTACAAGCTTCAAGTTTTAGAAACTTGATTGCAATTTGACTATGAACACATGGAATTTTACTAATACAATGTTGATGATGATTTTTAAAAGTACAAATAAGAGGCGCCTGGGTGGCTCAGTTGGTTAAGCTTCAGCTCAGGTCATGGTCCCAGGGTTCTGGGATCGCACCCCACATCGGGCTCCCTGCTCGACAGGGAGCCTGCTTCTCCTTCCTCCCCTGCTCATGCTCTCTCTCTCTCTCTCTCTCACTATCTCTCTCTCAAATAAATAAATAAAACTTAAAAAAAATAAAAGTACAAATAAGAGCTAAGAGCTAACATTTATTGAATACAAATTATTTTAGGTCATGTGCTAAGCATTCTACATTCATTATGTCATAACTGGTATTAGATACCATTATTGTTGCAAATTATATTGCTGCTAACCAAGTTTACAAAATGAAAAATGAGTTCTCTATACAGACTTGCAGAAGTCATACAGCTGGGAAATAGCCAAACGGAGATTCAAACCCAGATCTGCTTGAATGGAGAGCAAAATTCAGAGAAAGAAAAAGAGTATATCATAGAGAGGAGAAAAGAGCGAAAAAGCCTTTATTTTGGAAAAAAAATTGAATATGACCAAAGCTATCATTTTTGTCAGATTTCTTATAATATGCTTATCATGCCATTCAGAAAAAAATAAATCTTCCCTCTGATTTTCTTGAGGTAATGATCGAAGCTCTTTATACCATTATCTAGCACTTTGTTATATAAACCATCATAATTAATCTGGTTTTCTTCATTTCTGCTTTCTCTCTTTCTTTGCTAACTCAACACATATTTATTAAGCAGCTGGTATGTACTAGGCACCGTATTTGATACATGGAATATATCAGGCAGTAAAACAGAGACAGCCTTTGTTCTTCTGGATCTGTCAGCCTAGTGGGAAAGAGAGACATGAATCAAAGAATTACACAAAAAAACATGCCACCTCGAACTGAGATGTGTGTCATTGACATGATGGAGAAACTTAATGCCATGATAGTATACAGCAGGTATGTTAGTACAGGTTCTCGAATAACCAGACGCCAAAATCTTCTTTGAGCAAAAGGAGAGAGAGAGAGACAGCAGAAGCTAGGAGAGTCATCAGATAACAATGTGGGTCTAACCCACAGTGAAGGAGCGGGGAGTAGGAAGACTGGCTTGATAAGTCCCTCAGGGAGTTATACCGAAGCCAGGATCATCTGTCCAAAAAGTCCCCCATGTCCCTGCCACATTCAGTCATTGCCTGAGTATCTTGTGAGAAGTGTGTCCTCAGGGAGCATGTGCAGATGGAATCAATTATATTCCCCACAGAGTTTTGAGAAGCATATTGTCATGGTGACTGCAACTGGACAGTGACATGGAATGACCAGAAAATATTTTCCTGAGGAATCAATAGTTACCTGAGCTTGGGGGGATGGCGAGAGGTCCTCATAAGGTGAACTGGATAGGGAGGGGGCATGTGGGGCTCAATTTTATAAGATTGGAATTTTTTGATTCATTTGTGCATTTTTTTGCAGTTTAAAATAATATTTATTTTCTCCAGCTTTATTGAGATATAATTGGCATATAACATTGTGTATGTTTAAAAAGTACAAAGTGTTAATTGGATACATTTATATATAACAAAGTAAGTATCACCATAATGTTAGTTAACACCTCCATCGTATCACATAATCAGCATTTTTTTTACAGTCAGAACATTTAAGTTTTACTCTTTTAGCAACTTTCAAGTATGTAATACAGTATTATTAACTATAATCACCATATTGTACATTAGATACTCAGAGCTTATTCATCTTATAACTGGAAGTTTGTGCCCTTTGACCTACATCTCCTTATTTCTTTCCTCTCCAGCCCCTGGAAACCCCCATTCTACTCTGTTTCTACAAGTTTAGCTTTTTTACATTCCATATGTAAGTGGGGTCATACAGTATTTGTCTTTCTCTGATTTATTTCACTTAGCACAATACCCTCAAGATCCATCCATGTTGTCGCAAATGGCAGGATTTCCATCTTTCTCATGGCTGAACAATATTCCATTGTATGTGTCTACTTAAATGTAAGATTTGGATTCTTTGAACTATTTTGAGCTCAGGAGGGGCTCCCCATGAATCCCCATGATAATATAATACAAAGTGAGGGTCTCAGGAATTAGATCAACTGGACGATCCTTAGAGATACCTGGCTCTTAAAGGAGGACCAGCCTGCTTATGAGACACTTGCACGCCCAAGACTTTGGTCCTTGACCTACTATCAACTTTCTACAATTATTTAACTTATTATACCTAATCATAAAGTGAAGATCTTGGCATTGATTAAGTCACACACATTAATGATTGATTGAATAAAGTGTAAATTAGAGGAACATGATGCATTAATTCAGTTGACATCATTTCTCCACCTGTTCCACTAAAATGACCATAGTTTAATCACCAATAGAACTTTGTCCCTTTTTGGGTGTAACAGTTATTTTTGAAACACCACAAATAATCAGTTAATGGGAATCAAATCACCCATCTGATTTTGAGGCCCCTTGGCATGTCATCCTTTTCTCCCTTTTGTATCTTTGAGGATAGACTCATTAGGCTCAATGCCACGGTCAATACAGCTTGTAATTGGTGTCTGACTAGCCTCAGAATGAACACTTTTAGAATAACACTCTACACTTTCAAAATCAGAAAAAAAAATTCTTAATCACAAAACTCAGTAGAACTGAAGTATTTGATTGAATAGTTAAGAGTCAGAAAAGTTTGTTCATTAATTTCCATTTGTAGTTTATGTATATGCAGCAGAATGGGCTCAGAAAATGGCCTGATTGGTCTCTTGGTGGAAGTGAGTTTATCTCAGATGACACATGTAACTTGGGTATTTTGTGTGATGGATGATAGCTACCTCTACATCCTTAATTTGGGAACAATGAACTCCAGATAAGGAAACAAGATCTTTATTTTTTTATTTTTTTTAATTTAAATTCAATTAGCCAACATCATTAGTTTCAGATGTAGTGTTTAATGATTCATCAGTTGTGTATAACACTAAGTGCTCATCACATCATGTGCCCTCCTTAATGCCCATCACCCAGTTACTCCATCCCCCTCCCACTTCCCTTTCCACAACCCTAAGTTTGTTTCACAGAGTCAAGAGTCTCTCATGGTTTGTCTCCCTCTCTGATTTCTTCCCATTCAGTTTTCCCTTCCCCTGTGATCCTCTGCACTATTTCTTATATTCCACAGATGAGTGAAACCATACGATAATTGTCTTTCTCTGACTGACTTATTTCACTTAGCGTAATACTCTCCAGTTCCAACCACGTTGAAGTAAATGGTATTCATCCTTTCTGATGACTGAGTAATATTCCATCGTATATATGAACCACATCTTCTTTATCCATTCAACTGTTGAAGGACGTCTCGGCTCCTTCCACAGTTTGGCTATTGTGGACATTGCTGCTATGAACATTGGGGTGCAGGTGCCCCTTCTTTTCACTACATCTGTATCTTTGGGGTAAATACCCAGTAGTGCAATTGCTGCATTATAGGGTAGCTCTATTTTTAACTTCTTGAGGAACATCCATATTGTTTTCCAGAGTGGCTGTACCCACTTACAATCCCACCAACAGTGTAAGAGGGTTCCCTTTTCTCCACATCCCTGCCATTTACAATTGCACCAAAAACCATAATATACCTAGCAATAAAGCTAACCAAAGAGGTAAAGGATCTGTACTTTAAAAACAGAAGCAGGATCTTTAGACTTTGAATCTCCAAAACAGTGTTGTTCATATTTGAAAGTATTAAGTGAGTATCCCACTTTGGGTTGAACTGCAGATCAAGAGTTGGTATCAGTGTGGACTAGAATGAGGCCTGAGGGTCAATGGAAGCACTTGTCCATTTAAACACTTTTGGGCTTTGCCATTACTCAAACCCTTCCTGGATTTCCTGGCCAGCCTCCCTGCTCCTGTCTGCACCAACTCTGATCCTGCTACAAAGAAGACTATTCTAAATGATAAAAATCTAATCATGTTATTTCTCAGCTTTAAGTTCTTTAATAGCTCAGCAGTGCTTTCTGACTATTGTAATTTTTTAGCACAATGTTAGCCTTTCATGATCTAGTCCCTCATTATCCCTCCAATTTCACTTCTTACCATCCCACAGGCCATGTCTCCATACCACACACATAGGCAGCTCCCCTTCACTAGACATGCCATGCTAGCTCTAGCTTTGCACTTGCAGTTTCTTCTGTCTACACCCACCCCTCCTCCACCTGAGCGAGGGCGACTTCTGATCATTCATCAGAATATACCATATCCTCCCCTTGAAGATGCCTTCTTTGCTTTGACTCTTTTGCCCACCCTTACCTCTGTGCCTTAGTGTGTCTGTACACCTTAGTTTTCTCCTGAGAACCACTAATATTCTTCCTGTCTCTATTATTTGCCTAATTTGAACATTTCATATAAATGGAATTATATTATACATGGTCTTTGGTGACTGGCTTCTTTCAGTTAGCCTAATATTTTCTTTTTTTTTCCCAACGTATTTTTTTTTTATGTTATGTTAATCACCATACATTACATCACTAGTTTTTGATGGGGGGAAATCAGAGGGGGAGATGAACCATGACAGAGTACGGACTCAGAAACAAACTGAGGGTTCTAGAGGGGAGGGGGATGGGGGGATGGGTTAGCCTGGTGATGGGTATTAAAGACGGCATGTACTGCATGGAGCACTGGGTGTTATAGCCTAATATTTTCAAGGCTTATCCATGATATAGATATATCAGTACTATATTCTTTTACATGGACAAACAATATTCCATTGTATAGACATATCACATTTTGCTTCTTCATTCATCAGTTGATAGAGATTTGAGTGCTTTCTACTTTTTAGCTCTTCTGGATAATGGTGTTATAAATAATCACATGCAATGTTTTTGAGGATATATATTTTAATTTCTTGGTATATACCTAGGAGTGGAATTGTTGAATCATATAGAAACCTTATATTTAACATTTTGAGGAGTGAGCAAACATTTTCCCAAAGTGGCTACCATTTTATATTCCCACCAGCATATATGAGGGTTCCAATTTCTCCTCATTCTCAACACCTGTTAATTTCCTTTTTTTAAATTGCAACCATCCTAGTGAGTGTGAAATGCTATCTTACTATTGTTTTGACTTGCATTTCCCAATGATTAATGATTAAGCATCTTTTCATATGCTTATTGTGTTTGTATATCTTCACTTTCCAAGTTTTTAATGTTTCCTTTGCTAGTTTTTAAATCGGGTTATTTGACTTTGACTTATTGAGTCATAAGTGTTTCTTATACATTCTGGACACAGGGCTCTTTATCTAATTTCCAAATATTTTCTACCATTCTATGGGGTGTATTTTCACTTTCTTGATACTATTGTTTACAACATAAGTGTTTTTAATTTTGATGAAATCCACGTTATCTTTTATTTCTATAGTTGCTTTTACTTTTGGTGCCATATCTGAGAAGCTTTCCCTTAACTCGGGGACATGAGGATTTACTTCTAAGTTTTTTCCTAAGAGTTCTATAGTTTTAGCTCTTATCCTTAGGTCTTTGATCCATTTTGAATTAATTTTTGGTGTAAGAAAGGGTTCCAACTTCATTTTTTTCATACGGATATTCAGTTTCCCCAACACAATTTGTTGGAAGATTACTCTTTTCCCCACTGAATTGTCTTGGCACTCTCATGAAAAGTCAATTGTCCATAAATGCAAGACTCTACTTATGCATTCCTAGAAATAACTATAGAACCCAGCCCCCAAGATCCCTGTAGTGCCCACAAGGAACACCATTATTCTCCCCCCAAATTGCCTAATTGGCTTAGTGTAACCAAAGTCACATTCTCTCCCTAGACTCTTTTTGTATTATTGTTCTGCTTCTGTGCACACCAATGGTCTCC
The DNA here is from genome assembly GCF_054177405.1 of Leptonychotes weddellii. Lineage (NCBI taxonomy): Eukaryota > Metazoa > Chordata > Mammalia > Carnivora > Phocidae > Leptonychotes > Leptonychotes weddellii. Next base: position 104,413,298 of record NC_138372.1, on the reverse strand, counting down.
ACTAATTGAAACTGGCTTTCCTCTTCCCTCACACAAAACATGGCCATGTGTATGTCTTAGAGTATATTTGAAGTGACAAAGAAATGTTCTTTGAAATCTGTTTGGTGAGTCTTTTTGTCACCAGGACTCCAGAAACTGACTGGTAAGACCCAAAGAAAGGAAGATGGTTGCTAAGTGACAGCCTAAAGATAGGTGGTCAGACCTCCAGTGCAAACAACCATAAAGACTTGCTATCAACATTTCACTGTGGGCATATGCTGAGAGCTGCAAGTGGAGATCGCATGAGGGATTGCTATAATGAATTACCTTTTTCTAGATTTTCTTATTGCTTCCAATAGACTTCCATGGCACTCTGTTTACTCTCCTAGTCAACCTGTATTATCCTCTAATTTTCTGTAGCAGTTTCTAGTGGGAGATGAATGGCTAAGTGAAAGTCTTAGTTGTCAGAATTGAGTTAAAATCCCATTTCCACCACTTACTAGCCATGAGATCCTGGGGAAAGTATGTGGCTTCATTAAGCCCTGGTCTCCTTATCTGAAAATAAGGATCCTTATTTAATAAGATAGCTAGGAGAATTAAATGAAGGCTCATCGATGCAGCATTTATGAATGGCACGCACATACATTAAACTGTACAAAATGACTAATATCTTTAGCTTCTTTAGTCATATGAATTTATAATAATGAGCTGAAACAATAACTCAAGCTTAATGTGTGTTAAGATGGTTCTTTTACTCCCAATGTAAAGTACTATTTATTTCAGACTCCTGAGAGAGGTCTGTACTTGTGGTATATAAATTATGCATTGAAACTAATGAATAGCACAATATGTTATATTATTCCAGCTATAGTTATAAATATATACATGTATATTCCAGCTTTGAGAAGAATTTTGTAATGATTACTAAATCTGGTATCAAGTATTTATGGAAATAGTATTATGGTTAATAAACTGGTCCAGCCTAGTTAATAGAAATGTGGTCAGAGTAGGTGGGTAAGTTCGTCCTGCTCCTGGGCCACCCTGGTAGAAGGGACTTTCCAGGCAGCATAAAAGTAGATTGTTTCCCATGTTAAGAAAAAAAAATAGGAAAGGAAAGAAAAATGAAAACAAAGGAAAGGAAAGGAAAGGAAAAAAAGAAAAGAAAAGAAAAGAAAAGGAAAGTGGTTAGTTTTTATTCTTCCTCGAAAACTAAAAAAAAAATGCATGGAATACAGAGGGTGCTAAAAATTGATAATTATATTCTTAATTCTCCTCTAGAGTGTGAGCTCCTCTAGACAAAGCTCTTATTTTTCATATTTGTAACTCCCTTCCCTAACAGGACTGCTTGTTAAATATATGTTGATGAATGAAAGGGAAGGAAGGAGTGATGGAAGGAAGAAAGAGAAAAAGAAAAAGCTCACCTGGGTTGACCTCACCTTGCAGCATACATTCCCCTTGATTTTGGTGCCCTCATCCCCACCCAAAAACTCCATCACAATTTTACTATCCTAATTCTATTCTCAGTGTCCAGCTTTCTGCTAAATATTTTAATAATTGTAGTACTGATGATCATTAACAATGTAATTAGATTACTTTGTGAATAGCATATCCTTGTGAATAGCATTTATTTATGTAAAAGACAAATTTTAATGTCTTAACTCATAAAGGTCATAATATGAGGACTTCTCGTATCCAAATAGAGCATCACGAACCTATTTTCTAAAGGGGATTCCCTTGTGTCCACCTTCTTTTTCCTTCTGCATGGCTATGGAGAGCTACGTACACTCAGGTAGAGCCCTATCAACATGCATGATGCCAGGCTTTCTAGACATACTACCAGGAAGGAAGCAAATTATGTTCATTCGCATTTAAGCGAATCTTATTCTTTCTACCTTTTTCTCCCTCTTGTTTACCACATACTTTTTCACTCTGTGGTTGCTACTGTATTGATGTGAATCTCCCCTATCATCTTCAAAATTAGTCATATCCTGGATATGAAACAGTCTTCTTTTGAGAAAATAGCTAAAATAAACAGTTCCTATAAATCACCTGATGCTCTGTCAGATTTTTAAAATAATTCATGATTTTTCCAGGCTTACATGGAGCTCAGGAGAGTAAATAAATCTGGAAAGAGATGGGTAACACCTTAGAGTTGTATGTTGTATTTCATTAGCACTTTTCCACTAGTTTAAATATATATTTGGGAACTTGGAAACTAAGCATGAAGAATAATCTAAGATCAGGCTGGTAAAGTACAAGGTTGAGAAAATATTCCTCACTCTTGAAAAGCTACTTCCAATTCACTGAGATTCAACTTCAATCTCTTTTTGTTCAAGAATTATGGGACTGAGTTTCTTCTTTGAATAATACAGCTTTGACCTTACTTGTCCTAAGTGTGAGTTATTTGTGATTTCCAAAATTAGCTGGGATGCTGTTTAACTCCATTCTATTCAGATATGTCTGCCTTGTTGTATACAAAGGTGGCATTAAAGATTTTTGCTTAGGATAAGTAGGGTTTTAGGTACAAGAAATGTTATTTGAGAAATGAGAAGTTTTTACTGTTACATAGCAGTGAGACAAGATGACATTTAACTTGAATAAATAAAAGATAATTTAAATCAGAAGGATAATGTCTGGAGTTTTCATACTCTATCCATATTAGTACATCCTGAATCATTACTACAATAGTGGATAGAAAATATATTCATATCTTTGGGTTCCTTTTTTGCCACAAACTCAGCATCATAAAATGATAGAATAAGAAAGTTTAAAGAAACATTAAATTTCTACTTATTATATCTCTCTTTTCCACCTTAATGAAATTAAGTATTTACCTAAGAACAAATAGATTATTTCCTAGAATAATATTAATTACCATAAGACAAAATTTACTCAAAAAATAGCAGAAAGAGGAAATAGAATAAAAATTAGAGAAGAACTGAAAAAAAGTAGAAAACAAAAAATCCTTCCAACTCTGAAATAGGCCATCTAGTTCAGAAACATATAATTTCAGGTAATTTAACTTTATTCCAGAAGCAAATAAGAATAGAGAATTTTCTAACTCATTCCACAAGACTGGCATAATCCTGGTACTAATGACAAACAAAAATAGAATAAAAATGAAAAATATGTCAGTTTTGTTTATGGATGTGCATGTGAAAATCCAAATAAAATGTTAAATGATTATGCATAGTTATAGTGAAAAATAATGATACATTTGGCAAACCAAAGTTTAAATAATGCAAGGATAGCTCAGCCATGTGGGATCTATTAATGCCATTTACTACATTATGAGACTTAATGAGAAAAAATATGATCATCTTAGTAAATGCAAAAGAAATCATTTGGTTAAATTCATCACTGCTTTCTAATGGAAAAAACAAAGCCTCTTAGCTAGGGAACAGAAAAAACTTTATGATTTAATGAAGTATGTTTATTCAAAACATACAAAAATAATAATTAATGCACAAGTATCAAAAGCATTACCATTATGTTTGAGGACATAATAAGACAGTTTACTTGCATATCTAGTTCTTAGCTTGGTTCTTAGGTATCAGCCAGCAATCAAGACTTAAAAAGTATGTATATACATCTTGGGAAAAAAAAATCAATGAGTCTCATTATTATCTAGAATAATCTTAAAACCCATGAAAGCCAATATAAGATTTCAGTGAGCTTGTTTTATTTAAGATAAACAGCTTTTCTATCCATCATTAATAACCAATATAAAAATGAATAAAAATCCTTTTACTAATAGTAAAAATAAAATAAAACTATAAAGTGCTTAGGAAAAACTTATGAAGAAATATATAAAATCTTTATAAAGAACAGTATAAAGCTTTATGTAGGGGTGCCTGGGTGGCTCAGTCGTTAAGCGTCTGCCTTCGGCTCAGGTCATGATCCCAGGGTCTTGGGATCGAGTCCCACATCGGGCTCCCTGCTCCACGGGAAGCCTGCTTCTCCCTCTCCCACTCCCCCTGCTTGTGTTCCCTCTCTTACTGTCTCTCTCTCTGTCAAATAAATAAATAAATAAAATCTTTAAAAAAAAAAGCTTTATGTAAAGAATTGATATATAACCTAAAATATATACAATTTGTTCAGTTTTGTAAAGATAACAGAATTTTTTAAATAAGTCTTATTTAATTATAATCAAAATCTCCAAAGAACTTTCATAATGGGATTTAGTCCAGTTGATTTAAAGTAATCGGAAGAGAAAATCTATGCATATTGCAAATAATATTTTGAAAAAATAATCAGAACATACTTAAAATTATGTTAATTAAAAGTGTATTATTTCTATTTTAATAGATCACAAATCACTTGAAAACAGCAGAAAGTGAAGAAACAGATTCATGAAAATATGCAATGTGAAAATTTGGTAAATTTGCTATTTTAAATCAGTGAAGAAAAGACCAACTATTCAAAAAAAAATGAATAACGACTGGCTATGCTTTGGTGGAAAATAAGATATCTATGTACAAAAAATGAATCAGATAAATTAACAAGTTAATATAGAATATGAGAGAATTTAAAAAACCAATTTAGGAGCAGGAAAAATTTCTTAAATAAGACAGAAACAAATATTCCCCAGCTTGGAAACAACTCATAGTGTTGACTATATTTCAAAAGCCATCATGAACAAAATTAAAAGCCAATGAATTTAACATTTTTCATATGTATGTGTGTGTGTGTGTGTGTGTAGTAATTTACAGAAACAAAAAATAAAAATGTTCCATGAACATCTGAAAGTATCACTAATGCCACTAGTAATCTCAAGTGCAATTTAAAACACAAGCCATGGGGTGCCTGGGTGGCTCAGTCAGTTAGGTGTCTCAGATCATGTTCCCAGAGTTCCAGGATCAAGCCCTGCATAGGGCTCCCTGCTCAGCGATGAGTCTGCTTCTCCCTCTGACCCTTCCCCCTCTCATGCTCTCTCTCACTCTCTCTTTCTTAAATAAGTAAATAAAATCTTAAAAAAAAAACCCGCAAAGTATTTTTCTCTACCACATTGACAATATTCAAAGGCTTAATAATATCCAGTGTTGACAAAGAAATGGGAAAAAATAATAGGCAATTGATAAGAGCATAAATTAGGATGGCCTTTTGAAATGCAATTTGGTTATGTCTACCAAAAACAAGAATGAAATGTTCAGCAAAAATACATATGCATGTGTATAAAGATATATATGCAAAGATAGTCGTATGTTTTAGCAGCCAACTGTTGGTTTGGGGCAAATATGCAGCAATAAGAAAATGAATATGTTTCTTATGACCCATCCATCCATTCATATCAGAGAATAATAATGAATATTAAACAACATGAGATAGATATACATTTCTGATATAGAATGACTTCCAGAGTATAAATAAATATTGAAACAAGAAACAGAAGCTACAGAAAGTAAGTAAGAGTGAACCATATAGTTGAAAAGAGAAAACAAAAACAAAGCTGGGGATGTGTGTGTATTTACTGTGAATTAAAGAATATGTTGAAAGTATGGACATCACAGGGTTGACTGTGGAAGAGGTTGATGATGGAGTGGGACACCAAAGGAGGTGTTATTTTTAGATTTCTCTGTATTTACATCTTTGCAAAGAGAGGTACTCACTTACAGGACTAAAAAAAATAAAATTAAAATAGAAAAGCAATCCTATTCTTCCCCAGATAAGACATACTCAGTATTTTTGGAGTCTTCTAGGGAAAACAGCTAAAGCAGAATTTTTAAGCACTGGTAAACTAGAAAAAGGTGTGTAGTGGCCAAATATATTAAATACATTATGTAACTAAATAACTAAAGCAAAACCCCTAGCTAGTTTTCATTGTGCTCTAAAATACAGTTTTTGATTTGGTATGCATATATTATAACTAATACTTCAAACATATAAAGCCATACTTGGTTTTTATGGCAACCTTCTGTAAGTGAGACCATCCAGTAGACAGGAACTGTCTTCTGTGAAATGACAATCAGAACTACTTATCCCAATGCCAGGTTTCTAACATGGGTATGACCATTTGTTGTTTTATTGCTCGGAGTCATCCGCATATTCAAGCCTGCAGTAGAACAGAATGTCACAAAAAACATATACTTTGTTTAGTAGAGCAAATTCTTTACCAAAACAAGTGAAGTTTTCCTCTTGGTGGTCATAATTTTAAGGACAAAGACTAATTTGACATACAAGAAAGAAGATATACTACAGCTTGAAAAAAGAGAAAATGGAATTCGTTTTACTTCAGGAAGAAAGTACAAGCTGAACCCTGGTCTCATAACTCATACAAGGCAAGTCCCTCTCCTCAAGTGCTTTCTTATAAATTAGGAAGGAACACATTGTTTTTCACTTAGATGCCTCAAGAAGAAAAATCACATTCTTTAAACTGGCTCTGGGAGACTCTTGAAAAATAGAGGTTGGAGTTTAGGGACAAGAGACATGATGATTTTATCCCTTCAAATGTAAATCCAGGCTAGAGTGAGAGAATGTGGTCATCAGCCTCTTTGAAGATTTTAGGTAAGTTATAGTCTGTCCAATTTTTCCATTTCTCGAGAAAACTGAGGACAGGTAAAATGACTTGGCATGGCCACTTGGCCAGCCTGTGCTAGACACAAATTATTACGTATTTGAGGCAGTTCTTTATATTTGTACATGTCTGACCAGTTTTAAAGCATTGGTGTTAGTGCAGTGCAATGAAAGGACTAGACATTTTGGTGCATTTATGTATTATTTTATCATTCATTCGTTAGCAAGCACTTACGATATGACAGGCACTCTGATATAAGACAAAAAATGAAATCCATTTCTGACTGCAGAGGGCCTTGGCTTCCATCAGCACCATCATGAAGGAACGGCTGCAGAAGTGTCATCAGTCTGTGGGTTGTGTTGTAATGTCAGATGAGGATACATACCCCAGCCCTTTCTCCCTTTGTCCATCAAAATAAAATGCCACAACGTGCAGTCTGATGTCCTGTTCTGCACAAGGAACGTGAAGACTGCCCGCCTCTCTGTGGATGAGAGAAGGTGTCCTACGTCTATATAGCATCATGTCAAAGAACGCTGCAAGTTTGCTCTTTTCATAATAACTCTTTACCGTATTTCCCAAAGGTATTGTGAAAAGCAGATGTGGGAATTGGAATATAATTGAAAGTTATCTGGATATTACTCTTGTCTTCAGTTCTAGTAAAAGGATCTCTTAATTTGTGTGCAACCATGAACAAAAAAGAGATCTAAGGTTTTGGCTATTCCTGAGCCACGATATGAGGCATGCCAGCCCATGTCTGTCCTATTGCAGAGGGATGAATCATCAGTGAGCTTTTAGCATTATTTTTTTCCATTTTAAATGAAGTTCATAATCAAATTCTTCCTTTAGTCTCTGAATGTTCTTGAGAGACAACTGAATCCCACTCTGAGTTCTGCCCTCCCAGGATCTCAGATACCAGCTCCCCTGTTGAGAAAACAGCTACATTACCCTCTTCATCTTGCTTCAGTTCTAAACCATCTGGGCCCCACAGCTCCATCTCGCTGTTCTCCAAAGTCAGGGAGCAGGGATGCTCCTCACACGGAAGAGCTCAAAGGAAGTCCCTTCATTATATAGTAACTATCTATTGTGCCCTTAGCAGCATGCCAGAACTCTCCTGGACACTAAGGATGCTCAGTAGAGTCCATCTCCGACTGGAGTAGCTAGGGTTAAAGTCTTAGTGTTCCCCTACTGTTTTCAAATCCCTGTTTATAGAAGGACATAAGAAAACTTGGGATTCCTTAGCATTTTAGGTGCCAAAGGTGCTCAAAATGCTAAGGCAGCTTTCTCCTCTGCAGTGTTCCTTACTTTGCCCTGCACCTCATGAGCTTTCATATACACTATTATCGATAGGATATTGAATATTTATTGATGTGATGTAGTCGGTTTAATTGTGGTACCCAAGAGATATGTCCACCCGAACCCTCTGAATGTGACCTTATTTGGGAAAAAAGATCTTTGTACATGTAATTAAGAATCTTGAGATGAGCTCATCCTGGTTTTAGGGTGGGCTCGGAACCCAATCACTGGTATGCTTACAAGAGAAAGGCAGCGAGAGATTTGAGACACAAAATCACAGGAGAAGAACACGTGAAGATGGAGGCAGAGATTAAAATGATGCAGACATAAGCCAAGGAATGCCTGCAGCCACGGGAAGCTGGAAGAGGCAAGGAAGGACTCTTCCTTGGGCCCTTCAGAGAAAGTACAGCCCTGCCTACACCTTAATGTCAAATTCCCTCAAGAATCTTTTTTTTTTTTAAAAGATTTTATTTATTTATTTGACAGAGAGAGACACAGCGAGAGAGGGAACACAAGCAGGGGGAGTGGGAGAGGGAGAAGCAGGCCTCCCGCTGAGCAGGGAGGTCGATGTGGGGCTCGATCCCAGGACCCTGGGATCATGACCTGAGCTGAAGGCAGCCGCTTAACGACTGAGCCACCCAGGCGCCCCGAGAATATTTTTAATAAATAGACTATGCTACAAATATGACACAGCATAGACATGGCTATAGAAAATTATTATTGGGAGGATTTTAAATCCTCTTGCCATAAGAAAAATAATTTAAGCTGGCTTTTATACCTATTATTGTTGTGCATCTTCCTTTCCCTCCCAAAAAGAAACTTTCAATACAATAAATAAATAAATAAATAAATAAATAAATAAATAAATAAACCATTATCAGCTGGGGTTTTTATATTGGTGTAGCGTGAAACAACTCAGGATTAGAAGTAAAGGAATTTGGATCTCTCTCTCTCTTACTAGCTGACTTTGAGCAATGGAGATTAGGTTTTTTTGGGTCAGTAAACTATGATTAATAGTTTTGTAGAAAGAAAAATATGATTTTTTAAAATAAAATAAAGGAGATTATAGATATAAAGCGTGTTTTGTTTTCTGTAAAGATTCAAATAGATTTTAGATAAAAATTTTCAAATTTGTTGCTGTGGAAAAAAATAACTCACATTTATTTTTCTGCAGCACCATATTCTTGCTCTTACATATATTTTCGCAGGTCTTATATGCCAATATTGGTGAGCCATCTAAATTAGGGCTAATTGATGGTCTCTAGCTTATTTCTTTGTTTTAACAGTTAATACATGGGGCATACTTAACTGTTCACAGAACCTGTTGAAAGTCTCTCACACACACAGACATCTGATAAATGTGTGTGTGTGTGTGTATCTGTATATATACATAGTATATATGCATGAAGCAAATTCTGATAACCAATAACAGTAAACACTTATAACAGATAATTTAGATTTTTATACCCCAGAATCCATCCTGGTTTAAGGCTCTTTACTAGATTTTATTAAAAATATCAAGTCAGGGGCGCCTGGGTGGCTCAGATGGTTAAGCGTCTGCCTTCGGCTCAGGTCATGATCTCAGGGTCCTGGGATCGAGTCCCGCATCGGGCTTCCTGCTCCTTGGGAGCCTGCTTCTCCCTCTGCCTCTCTCTCTCTCTCTCTCTGTCTCTCATGAATAAATAAATAAAATCTTTAAAAAAAAAATCAAGTCAGTACGTTGGGTCTCTTTAAAGTAAAACAGCAGACAATCAAGTAAAATATCTATCCATCCTTTTTTTCCATGTTTTCCATGCTCTAGCACCACCCCAAAGTTCCCTTCTAATGTCTGTTCCCTCATTTGGAAAGGGAATCGCAGGCAAATCTGTGATCAATTAATATTTTAGACAATTGTTTACAATCATATGTTTAATGGAATAGTTAATTACTTATTGTTGTATTACAAAGGTAATTGTATTGCTGAAATGTCTAGAGGTAAATCAAATAACTTGCAAATAAAAGAAGAAACAAACAAACAAAAAAACACTGATAGTAAGATTTCCTCATACTGGAAAATAAGAAAGATTTTCTTTGTTTTCAAATCAAAAGTTTTGTTCCTTTTCTCCACAAAATCATGGAATTGAAAAGATGGCTAGAGCGGCAATAGGAAGCATGTAACAAGTCTACAGCGACTATGTAGCAGACACCTGTATGCACCCTACACCAGTGTCATTGAGCGGCCCTCCACCCCATTCTACAAAAGTCCCATTACCATAGCATACCATATAGCATAGTTTTGATTTCTCAATAAAGGTCACAAGACACACACTTCCAATTTGTTGTTTCCCCCTATGTTTTGTTCTTTCCCAAAGGCTTACATGATGAATTTTCTGGTGAATTTCTCCATTCATATATTACTGATGCTGTTGATAATGTACCAGTAATATGGGATCTGGTCCTAGCAGAGTATCTCCCTCCCAGTGTGATACTGCCCCCCTAGTGTCCCTTACATCCAACCCCCCTCCCCCATACAGTGGAAAAGAAACTGTTGTTTCCCCATCATTTCCACACTTCTGGGAAAGGTCTGTTTATCCTCAGAGAGCATTCCGTACACACAGATGTTGTGGGGGAACTACTTATTTCTTTATTCTCATAGAATTTGACAAGAACCATTTTCACCTGTTTGGACAAACTGTCAGGGGTCTTAATGCCCCTGTAAAGCAATTCTCTGGTCAGTAATAAGAATGTCATGATAAATCAAAAGTAATTTTCCTATTTCTGTTCAGTTTTCATGGACACTAAAAAATCCAGTACTTCAGCTGGATTTTCTGGCTGGAATGCTTAAATGAGATTGTCTTCACTTTCAACATCTGCCTTTTCAGTTTCTTTAATTCATGTTTGGACCTGGTTCCATTATCTTATTTTCTCCACTACAGAGAAATACTTTCACCAACATTCTGTTTCAACTGACAAATAGATGTTGTACCTGAGTATACATTTGGTAGCATTACCTGTTAGGAAAGTGTCTGTTTGGTATCATCTCTATCATTGTTAATTCTAATACAAAACATTTTGGCACGTTCCTCAGTGGCATCCTGTCCCTCACCATAGATTGCTACAATTGCTGTAACCTCCCCATTCTGCCCCTGATTGCTCCCTGTACTGCCCTCAGCCATGTGACCCCTGGGAGCAGCCTGCCCATGTCTGCCATGTGGGGTCTGCCTATGTTCTAGGGTGTGTACTGAAGCAAAAACCTGCACTAGATATCAAAAATAAATAAATAAAAGATTATGTGAAGTTCTTAAGTAATACATTTACTAATCAAACAGGAAATGGGGGTAGGAAGTATAGGGCCAGTTGAGGGCTCCAAGGGATGTTTTGAGCAGAGAACTGAAGGAGATGAGAGAGTGAGTGAGCCATTGGTTTTGGGGATAAGAATGTTCCAGGTAGAGGAAACAGGAAGCTCAAAGGCCCTGAGTCTGAATCATGTTTGGGAAAAAACAAAAAACAAAAACAAAAACAAAGTCACATTTCAGGAACAGCAAGGAGGTCAGTATGGCTAGAAAACAGTGAGGGAGAGAAAAGTGATAGGAGCTCGTCCAGGACAGTTTAGGCCATTGGATGGTCTGGACTGTTTGCTCTGAATGAGGTGGGATTCCGCCATCAGAGGGCTTGAAACAGAAGAGTGGTGTGGCTTGACTCAAAGTTAAAAGAACCACATTGACTGTTGTATTGAAAAGAGGTTGTGGAGGGAGGATCAGGGCAGAGGTGACAGATAAAGTTGTAGCAAACCAGGTGAGAAATGATGATGGCTGACCCAACAGGAGGTGGTGGAGGTGGTGAGAAGTGGTCAGATAATGCTTATGTTTTTCTGATGAAAAGAATAAGCTACTGGAATAGAGATGAACTATGAGAGAGAAGAGTGAGTCAAAAAGGACTCTTGAGATTTCCACCCGAACCACTGAAGGATGGACTACTATTTCCTGAGTTGGGGAAGTCTGGAAGAAGGAGCGGGTGGGTGCCCTTATAGGACTGACATTTTGGACATGTTGATTTTGAAATGCCTACTGGATTTCCAAGTGAAGATCTGTAGCAGGCTCTTGGATATATGACCCTGAAGTTCAGGGGAGAGATTTGAGCTGGAGGAGAAATGTGGGACTCATCAGCATGTTGACAGAATGTAACACCACGACACTGGGTGAGAGCACCAGTGAGGTGAGACATAGGATAAGGAGGACCGAGGCTGAGCACTGCCTAGGACTCTCGGTACTAGAGCCTCTGCATTCCCTCCAGATCCACTCTCAGCCACCTCCACCCTTCTCTGTGCAGTTCGAGGCCAACCTGTGCTACACCCAGCCTCCCTTGCTCTTGTTTCTGCTTGCACTCAGGCAACGGGAGGCATGTGTAGGGTAAGGGTGGTGGGAGGGGGCCGCCGAAGGAAAGAACATTAGGTATTTGATCTCCTTGTTCTCTTCTTGTGAGGTCTCTGTTTGGCCCTACTAAAGACCAAAGCTGCACCAGACCTCCCCTTTCTTATAGCTACAACCCTTGACAAGCACCCATAGTTGCTCCTTCTCCTAACCCCTTCAAACTTAGGATGCTAAGAGCTTCCTGCTGTTGCAAGTTCTGAGGTGGTGCTTCCCTGTCCCTTGATGGTCTGGCCACAGTTTTCAAATAAATCCTTCATTGCTCATCTTATTTCCCATTGTATGTGTGCACCATCTTTTCCTTGCTGACTTCTACTGACCACAGTTTAGGTGTCAGGCAGATGAGAAGTGTGCAGCACGGTAAATAATATGAAGATTAGCAGAATATAGTGTCCCAGAAGCCAGCACCAGAGAGTGTTTCAAGGGGTAGGGAGAAATCGATTCTGTCAAATGACGCCTGCAGTTCAAAGTAAGATGAAAACCAAGAATAATCATCATATTTAGCAACATGGAAGACATTTTAAAAAACATTTTCAGCTAAGTAATGGGGTGGCAGTAGGGCAAGAATCCCAGGAAGGACAGATCACCTGCTTGTCATCTCTTTTTTACAGCAAAAGCCCACAAGAGTGGTCTATCCTGCCTCAAGTTTGTCCCCCACCATAATTCTCATTCAAGCTCACTCCAGTTCGACTTTCGTCCATTTGTAGTATATTTATCAGTGTCGAGAGAGGAGTGTGGCTTTAGCAAGGAAAAATGACTATGTGTTTGCTGGATGTTGTAAACAATACAGTAGAGAGTGACAAAAAGTAGAGAGTGACTTGGGGAGGAGAGGAGACTAATAAATACACTAAATTATACTGACTCTAAGTTGAAACTAAAACAGTAATAATCACCCTTCTGTTGAAAGTGCAATCCTCCCAACCATGCATCTTGTTGAGAAGAATGAATAGTTACCACTTGCATTTTGTTGACAGAAATGGATAGCTTGTGTGGGGGACTCCTGCTTTATCTATGTGAAAACAGCTCATTTCTTTTGTTTCATCTTGGTCCTTAAACCTTTTCATGTGACCATTGGTAGATTGGCAAAGAGTTTGCTCTTCATATAGTAATAAGCATTGACATCCGCTACTTGTGATTGGTTTAAATTAAAGTGGTGTATCAATGGGGCCCTGTTCTCGGCCAACATCCTATGAAAAATATGCAAAGTGGATTTCCCTTTTCCATTCCCTTTTGTTTCACTCCCTCAAAAGGAAAGTTTGGGGTTTTGCAAACAAATTAAGAGGAATTGGGCAATAGCACTCCTATATGGATAAATATTTAAGTCAATCTGGGAGAATTAAGGAAGAAGGTTACATTATGGTCTGGTGCAAAAATATTCAAATTCTTTTAGTTCTTTGAGAAAGCTTTATAAATTTAGATCTTTCCTCCTCCAAAAGGGAAGAAAATATCTTCCTCCTCACTCTCAGAGAGGACTTTTATAGGATGTGGGCCAACTGATAACATCAGCATACTCAAATCTCTTTGAATTAATTTACTAGAGCTGTTGTAACAAAGTATCGGAAACTGGGTGACTTGGAACAATAGAAACATATTGTCTTACAGTCTTGGAGGCCAAAAATCTAAAACCAAAGTGTCAGGACCGTGCTCCCTCTGATTATGCTGGGGAAGGGACTGTTCCAGCCACCTCTCCTAGCTTCTGGTAATTCTTTGGCTTCTGACAGCATAGCGCCAATCTTCACATGGTGTTGTAGATTGAATGTTGGTTTCTTCCCAAAATTCATATGTTGAAACATAATATTCAATGTGGTGGCATTAGGAAGCAGGGCCTTGGGAGGTATTTAGGTCATGAGGGTGGAGCCCTCATGAATGGCTTTAGTAACCTTATAAAAGAGACTCCCCTCTCTTCCACCGTATGAGGACACAGCAAGAAGACAGCCATCCAAGAACCAGGAAGCTGGTCCTCACTAGATACCAAATCTGCTGGCTCTTTTGTCTTGGACTTCTTAGCCTCTAGAACTCGGAGAAATAAATTCCCATTGTTTTACAAGCATCTAGTCTATTATAGCAGCCCCAATATACAAAAGAACATGGCATTCTCCCTGTGTGCACAATTATCTTTAGGTCTCAAATTCCCCTTTTCCTAAGGACACCAGTCATACGGGATGAGGGCCCACCCTAAAGACTTCATCTAAACTAATCACATCTGCAATGGTTCTATTTCCAAACAAGGTCACATTCTGAGGTACTGGAGCTAGGACTTCAACATTTCAATTTTTACAGAACACAATTCAAACCCATAATATTCTTCATATTTTCAGGAACTTCTCTTATGTTCCTTTAATTATATATTCTGTTTTTCAATTCTTCAAATAAACTATGCACCCTATTTTATCCTATCTTTGCATATGTTTATTTCATATCCTATTATTGCATATGTATATGCTTCTTGAGCCAGGTGCGATATCTATTTTGTGTTAAGGGATCAGTGTGTTGAACGAATAAATAAATCATAGCTCACTTGATGATTACTGATATTTTGCATAAGATATGGTCCTGCAGAGAATTTTTGTAGATGTCATCTTAAGAAAGAGACTATTGGGTGTCTAGAGATATTAAATGACTGATCAGGGACTGGGCAAGCTATACAGAAAGTTCAGGAAAATTCCCTGTGATTTGTTAGAGGAAACTTTTATGACCTAAGGGAGAAAAATAATTGCAAGTACATCTTAAGCAGAAACAAAAGCTTAGGATCATAATGTACTAAACTTCATACTGCTGGTAAAATGCATTATCATTTTCTTGGTGGCTCAGGGAATAACAACTCAGGAATCACTTTAATAGTTTATGGAAATTAAATTGCTTTGTCCCTACCTAAAACTCTTCTAAAAGTACTACTTTCTTATCCAGACAGAAATAAATACACCTTTACCCCCTTGTAACCATAATATGGCACTGTAAATTCAAAAACTGTTATTACCATTTCTCATACATTTGCTTTTCTATTAGCCACAACATGCTGAGAATTCCTACAGTTTTAGTGCTAGATATTCAATTGAAACTCACTGCAAGTTCAGCTCTCCTCTAACTGATAACTCCATGCCCAAGTCCACCCCTGAAGACCTGCTGTGATAGTTACCACTGAACCCCAGGCAGCTGGGTGGCGAATGTTGGCACAACAAAATGGGACTGTTCATAACAAGAATAGTGGCATCAAGATTTTTCTTCCCTCCAACTATTTAATTCTGCATTGAATTCTGCCATAATTCAAAACCATTTCCTTTTTAGACCATAACCAAGTTATGGCCACATGCTAGTGGCCATGATCTTCATTCATATGGAATCCCACCATGGTTGGGGGAAACTCCATTTTGTTTTTATTTATTTTATTTTTTTTAAAAGATTTTACTTATTTATTTGCCAGAGATAGAGCAAGAGCAAGAGAGAGCACACAAGGAGGGGGAACAGCAAGCAGAGGGAGAAGCAGGTTCCCTGCTGAGCAGGTAGCCCGATACAGGACTCAATCCCAGGACCCTGGGATCATGATCTGAGCTGAAGGCAGACACTTAACCGACTGAGCCACCCAGGCATCCCAGGGGCAACTCCATTTTAGTTCATCCTTTTAGCTCAACTTTATCCTTTAGCTCAAATTAAAGAATTGGGAGTCATTCTTGAGCTCCCTTTTCCTTCGCCACCACATCCAATCTTTCAGGAAATCCTTTTCATTCTACCCTCAAAATATACACAGAATCCATCCACTTTCTAGTGCCTCCAAGTGAGACTACTTTAACACCAGTCACCACCATCCCAAGCTTGGATTAATGCAATAACTTCCTGAATGCTTTCCCATTGCCCTTTTACCTTTTATTCTTAAGAGAGCAGCCAGAATATTTGCCTTAAAATGGGAACCAGATCAAGTCATTCCTCTGCTCAGAACCCTGCAATGGCTCTTCTCCATCTTATTCAGAGGTAAGCCAAAAATCCTTCCAATGGCATCCTCCTACATTCAATTGTTTCCAGATTGTCTCCTGCCTTCCAGTGCTCATTCTCCAAGCTGTTCCCTTGTCTTCCCTCATCCCCTCCAAGGGTATGTTTAAACTCATCTTGAAATGAGGCCAAACTGACCACCTTATTAAATTGCAAGCTGTCCTTATCCGTCCCCTTGCTCTGCACCAATTTTCTATTACTTGTAGCACTAATACCTTCTAACACAGGAGATAATTTCCTCATTTATTTAACCAATTCCTTTTTGCCTATCTTTCTCTGCTAACACAGAAACTCTCTCAGGGCAGGGATCTTTGTCTGTTTTTGTTCACTGATGGGTCCTAAGCACTGGGAACAATGCCTGGCTCAATAACTTTTCATAAATAAGTGAATGAAGATAGATGTATAAAATCATATGTTTTGACTGAATTGAATCTAGAATTCTACAAGAATTGAATCTAGCCACCTCATTGGGCTGGAGCCATGCGCTGACTTCCCTTCTGCCTTTGGGCTCCAAACTGCCCCATGTCAGGGTAGCTCTCTTGGCGAGGAACACGCAGTAGTCAACAATTCTTTTAACCATGTACTATGTTCTGTGTGTTGTGTCAAGTTCTTTGAATATATCATTTCATTTAATCTGTACAACATCTCAGCAATGTAGGTAGAATCAGCCCCATTTTGCAACTAGTGAGCTGAGACATAAGGAGCTTTAAAAATGTTCTCAAATCACAAAACTAGCAAACAATGTCTCTGAGATTTGAACCCAGATCTATCTGACTCAAGCCCATCCACTTTACCACTTTAGTAAACTAACTTCCTCTGAACCACTATTTTTAAAATAGATCTTCAGACCAAGTTCTGGTATTTAACAAATGGTGCTATTTGATGTTTTAAGAAGCGATCTGGATTTGGAGTAAGAAAATCTAGGCCTGGGGCGCCTGGGTGGCTCAGTCCTTAAACATCTGCCTTTGGCTCAGGTCATGATCCCAGGGTCCTGGGATCGAGCCCCGCATCCAGCTCCCTGCTCTGCAGGAAGCCTGCTTCTCCCTCTCCCACTCCCCCTGCTTGTGTTCCCTCTCTCGCTGTGTCTCTCTCTTCCAAATAAATAAATAAAATCTTAAAAAAAAAAAAAAAGAAAATCTAGACCTGAGTCATTTATTTGCTGTGCAACGTTGTCACTCAACTTCTCTGAGCCCAATCTCGTAAACCTAAAAAGAGAATGAAAGGTCGGTCTTCCTCCAAAAAGGTCCAGTCATCATGAGATAAAGCACAGGAAAGCCCATTTTGAGATTGTAAAGCCCTATTGAATGTAAAAGTCCTAAGATTTCCATTTGAATGGATGAATTCCATAGTGCCTGATGTTAACATTTTGCATAGAATGTAACTGATCAAAAGGTGTGAAGTTGTTAGAGATAGGTTTCTAGTCCAGCAGGTTAGGAGCTTGGAAATCACAACTCCATCTTAAGTGAAAAACCAAACAAGTTGAAAAATAAATTCTTAGATTTCTTACAGAAGTGAGGTCACAGGACAAAACACTGGCACCCAAATTGGACAGACAGACCAGAGAATCACAATTTATAGGAGTGGAAACCCACAAGTAGAACTGAAGTAGAAAAATCTGAACTATAACTGACAAATTACTGGAAGCTCAGTGTGGATAAGCCTGAGAGATAAAAACTCCAGAGTGACACAGCCATTGCTCCCCACAACAATACTCTTGTGAGTTTCATCTCCAAGAGATTCACCATTAATATAGCCAACTGATCTTTGAGAAAGGAGCAAGGCAATATAACACAGCAAAGATGGTGTCTTTAACAAATGGACATCCACATGCAAAGAAATGAATCTAGACATAGACCTTATACCTACCCTTTGCAAATATAAATTCAAATGGATTATTGACCTAAATGTTAAATGCAAAATTATAAATCATCTAGAAGATAACATAGGAGAAATTCTAGGTGACCCTTGGAAATGACAATGGCTTTTTAGATACAACACCAAAGCCACAATACATGAAGGAAATAACTGATGAGCTGAACTTCATTAAACTTAAAAACTTCTAGTGTGCTAAAGACACTAGAGAAAATAAGACAAGCCTCAGACTGGGAGAAAATATTTGCCAAAGATATGTCTAACAAAAAAAACCCAGTATTGAAAACATACAAAGGACTCTTAAAATTCAAAAATAAGAAAATGAAAAACACAATTAAAAAATAGAACACCTGAACAGACACCTCACTAAAGAAGATATACATATGGTAAATAAGCATATGAAAAGATGATTCATATCACATGTCATCAGAAAAATGCAAATTTAAACAATGAGATACCATTATACAACTATTAGAATGGTGAAAATCCAAAACACAGGCAACACAAAATGATTGCTCAAGATGTGGAGCAACAGGAACTCTCCCACGTTGTGGTAGGAATGAAAAATGGTGTGGCCACGGGGCGCCTGGGTGGCTCAGATGGTTAAGCGTCTGCCTTCGGCTCAGGTCATGATCCTGGAGTCCCGGGATCGAGTCCCGCATCGGGCTCCCTGCTTGGCAGGGAGTCTGCCTCTCCCTCTGACCCTCCTCCCTCTCATGCTCTCTGTCTCTCATTCTCTCTCTCTCAAATAAATAAATAAAATCTTTAAAAAAAAAAAAAGAAAAAAGAAAAATGGTGTGGCCACTTTGGAAGATAATCTGACAGCTTCTTAGAAGATTAAACCTTTCTTACCATACAATCCAACAATTGCACTCTTTAGTATTTATCTAAATGAGTTGAAAACTGATGTCCATACAAAAACCTGCACAGTAATGTTTATAGAAGCTTTATTGATAATTGTCAAAACTTGAAAACAACCAAGATGTTCTTCATGGATAAATAAACTGTGATACATCCAAACAATAGATGATTACTCAGCGCTAAAAAGAAATAAATTATCAAGCCATAAAAAGACATGGAGGAAACTTAAATGCATTTTACTAAGTGCAAAAAGCCAATCTAAAAAGGCTGAATACAGTATGATTCCAACTACATGACACTCTGGAGAAGGCAAAACTATGGAAATGATAAAAGTAGTTGAATCAGCAACAGAAGCAGCAGTTGCCAGGGGTTAAGGGGGAGGGAGGGATGAATGAGCTGAGCATGGAGGGGCAGAGAAAGTATTCCTCATGACACACATGATGGTAAAAACATGCCGTTATACATTTGTTTGAACCCATAGAATATACATCACCAAGAGTGAACCCTACTCTAAACTATGGACTTTGGATGATAATGATGTATCAATGTTGACTGATCAATTACAACAAACATACCATTCTGGTGAAAATTTTTATAGTGGTGGAGGTTGAGCTTATGTGGGTGCAGGGAGGATATGGGGAATCTCTGTACCTTCCACTCAATCTTACTGTAAACCCAAACTGATCTAAAAAGTAAACTCCACCTAGGGGTACCTGGCGGGCTCTGTCAGTGGAGCATGCGACTCTTGAGCCCCACACTAGGTGTAGAGATTACTTTAAAAAAATCTAAATAAATAAATAAATAAATAAATAAATAAAGTCTATTTAGACCAAAAAAAAGTAATGAAGTCTGTTCTTACAGTAAGAAAAACATGTTTTTTCTATGTCTTTTTATCATGACATCTTTGACATGTCTTGAGAACCTCCCATGAGATAAAAGAGTGAAGCAAACAACAAAATTAAAGAGCAGTTATCAGTCATCTAATTTTTCAGGTAAGATCATGTACCAGCAACTGCTATCACAAAATATCTGGTTTTCTCTCCAACTAAAAGACCTAACAGTATTTTCCCAATTGTTTACATATCTGAAAAATTATTTGGAAGTTGTTTTTTTTAAAGGAAACACGGAGTAGGCCAACTTAGATTTCTAGATTTCTTTATTATGACCAGGTTTAGGGTCTCTGATATGTTAATGTGCATTAAGAATCTCTAGAATGTGTTTAAAATCCAATTATTTCCAAAACTAGTTTGTCTAAGGACACTTTTTCATCACAGAATATCAAATACTATCTCCTAAGATATTAGTGTTCTGAAGAAAGCTCTTTGGGAATGATGACCAAGACCTAGCCATTTGTTTAGCAGACGGACAACATGAGTTTACTTTTGGATACCTTATAGTGCAATGCCCAGGCTTTTTCTCATTAGAAGGAAACAGGACAGCACTGTCACTAGCAAAAGAATGACTCATCAGAATCAAGAGACAGAAGAAATAATGATATGTTCCATAAAGGAAGAACCAGCATTCTCATCCAATTCCTGTTTTTGTTCAAAGCTCATTTTGAGGCAGAAATTGATGGTCTATTATAACTGATAAGTAAAGATCAAATAGCTATTCTATCAAGAATTTAAGCTCCTGGGAAAATGTAGACATCACCAAAGTTAGTTGCAAAAAATATTGTTAGGTATAGATGTCTGGAATTTCTTCCTCAATTTAGTCTTCTGAAGGAGAATCTGCTTGCTTCCGATAAGAGTTACTTTCTGAAAAATGACAAATCAATTCTGGGGTGGGGAGGTAAGAGTATTAATTAAAAAGAAAGCAGTCATTTAAGATTATATGTAGCATATATTGCTAAAATAAGATATACATGAGCATAGGACCAATGTGTCTCAGCTGCAGTGGGTGAGACAGGCCAGGTGCAGAGCACTCTAACCTTTTCCAGCATGCACCCTGAGCAACAGTATCTCCTGCTGATGATGGGGACTCTAACAATGGCTCTCATTTGTCTCCCTACACAAAATGGTCTGTGTGCTGGGTTGAATAATGCTCCTCAAATCACAACTATGCAGAACCTATAAATGCAACCTTATTTAGATTTAGGATCTTTGCAGGTATAAGCAAGTTAAGATGAGGTCATATGGGAGTAGCGTGGACCCTAAATCAATGTGACTGATGTCCCTATAAAAAAAAGGAAGATTTGGACACAGATACTGAGAGAAGACTACCATGTGAAGTCAAAGGCAGAGATGGAAGTGATGCACCTATTAGCCAAGGAACATCAAGGATTGCCAGAAACCACTAGAAGCTAGGAGAGAGGACGGGACAGTTTCTCCCTCAGAGCCCCCAGAAGGAACAATCCCTGCCTTGATTTCTGACTTCTGGCCTCCAGAACTGACAGTAAATTTCTCTTGTCTTAAGCCACCCAGTTTGGGGCACTTTGTTACAGCAGTCCAAGGAAACTAATAAAATCCCTAACTTGAGTTTTATAAAAACATTCAAACTTGCTTGCTGTATTTTCCTTCTAGTTCCCTTTAACTAAAATTTGAAGAACTCTTGTTAAAGTACGCCCATAAATGGTCATTTTTGATGTGTGCACTAATCTTCAACCTTACTCTCCTACCCCACCAGTTGGCCTTGTGAGGGGCAGAGGTATACCATTTACTGGGATTTCAGAGAGTCCGGTCTAAGTGCACACATGTGCATGTGCACTGAGGCTCTTGTCCATCTCAAGGTGGGAGGTTTGAGCCTGCTCTGGAATTAAACAGAGACACAGGAAGCTCGCTCATAACTAGATTCACAGAATATGGACTTACTTTATTTTTATGCCACCTCTTTGCTAACATCTTAGATAAACTAGATTTTTGTTTTTGTTTCCTCTTAACAGAATGGATACCAACCAAGTCATGATTTTACCAGCCCAGGAGATGTAAATTCAGTGACACTCTTGTTCCTGATCATAACACTGAAGAGCCGGAGCATGTAAAGGCCAGAGGCTCCAGAGGCTGCAGAAATGCAGCTCGTGGCAGAAGCATGGGATTGTGCTCTAATTACCCAGGAGAAGCCAGAAACAGAAAAGATTTCATGATGACACCGCTCAGGAATCCTCTTCCCCCATACGAAAGTGCTCCAACGTGTTTGGTCAGAAGAAATGTTTTCAAGGAAATTTTGGAAAGAGCTATTGATGAATCAGGATGCAGTTTCAAAACAATGGAAACCATTTGTTTTGTATTTTCTTCAGTCTGAAAATATGTGACACTGAAGCCTGAGGAATTGGAAGAACTCCCAAAAGCCTAATTCACAAGTATCTTGCAGATTGTTGAAGAATTTTACTTGTGAAGTGATGCTTCTGGAAGAAAAAAAAGAAAAAAAAATTACATTTACACTTAGATACTAGTATAATTATTCCATTAGTATTATTTATATAAACTCACCCCAAATGAGAATCTCAACTGAGTTTCATTTAATTTTCCATCACAGAAGACTGGGTTTTGGGGATCGATGACACATTTGGGGGACATTTTTAAAACAACTTCATTGTGGGAAAGAGATAATGGGGAAGAACTATTTGGATATTTTTTGTAATCATATTTAAATCTTTCAAATCTGTTGTGGAATAAGGACCAAGAAGGAAGGAAAGAAAGAAGGAAGGGAATAGAGGGGAGAAAAGAAATTATATTGTAAAAAGCCCCAGAAACAAAACACTGGTAGTATCTGGAAAAGAATTATGAAGCCCACATCAGAAACAGTTGGAATTCTTCTATGAAACATGAAAGATGAAACCACTTGCTGTTTTGACTGTGGAAGGAAGACTGGCTCTGGGGACAAAATGAGTGCCTTTCATCATGATCACATTTTCTTAAAAAGGTAAAATTTTTTAATTATTTTGTAAATAAAAGCAGCAATGCTGCTCCATGGGATAAAGCATAATTCAACACACTAAACAAAAAATATACTGTGCACACTAAGAATATGTCACAAAATAGTAGCAAGGAATATAACTTAAGGATTAAGATGTTATTGGTTTGTTACCCTCTGTTTGATTCATGAGATTATGTATGCGGGATGTGTGATCCATACAAATATGTATAGGGCAGACTCAACAAAATGTTGCCAGAGACCCACAGACAAGTGTATTCCATGCTCAGAAAAAAACAACAACGCTCAGGCCCTGCTTGAGAGCCAACATGGAAACTGGAGGAAAATCTTCCTCTCAACGGGCAACACAGGCACAGACAGGTTCCTAATGGCCTCATTTTACGTGACAAATGCAGTCAGAGGTAATGTTAGAGCCCAAAGTGCACACCCATGAGCTGTGTAATTCCAGCCCTTACTGGGCACCCATTCCCCAAAGACTGTCCAGTGCCCTTGAGCGCCAGCAGTATAGAGACAAGAAGCAGAAGCAACAAGAACTATGTAGTAGATCTAAAATGTGAGGTGAAAAAGTGTCTTAATTTCTCATGAACACAAATAAGCAATTTAGGGTCTCCAATCCCTTCAGATCTTCAAGACATTCTTTCTGTTATTGTTAACTGAACTGACAAATTGTATGTGTGGGTATGATGTGCAGTGTCAAAAAGAGAAAAAGAACTCTTCTGTTTAGCTTGTTTGCATTAGAGCCCTGAAAAAAAATCTGATTTTAAATAAAAGGCGTGGCATTTCTCTTTCATTCCGTGTCTTCATCTAGCTTTATTTGATTAAAAATGTTGAGGAAATCCATTAGACATATGGTTAGTTTTGAAGGCATGTATGAGACACATTTTAAATAGAGGTAATGAGTTCATTAATACAGAAAATAGTATTTCTATCAAAGGAAGTTGAGGGACAATTGTTATGACTTCATAGCTAAGCAGCCTTTTTCTTATGAAACTCAAATTGCTTACCTTTAGCTTTAACTTTTAACTCAAACTCCATTTGTCTTAGTCAAAATGGCACTTCTACAAAAGACCTATTTGCTAGAACCAGCAGGTTGGAACCAAAAAAAGAGAAGATGGGAACTTTTCCTTAAAGGTCCAGGATTTCCATGCAAATGCAGTTAGTATGAGCCAAGCTCACAAAGAAGAGGTAACAGAGTTATTTCCATGAGCTGCAACAACTTCTTACAAAAATCCATCTGAAGACTAGGGACAGAGCAGCCAATTTACTGTAAGCTTTAAAAAAATCCATTCTAATATCATGACTCCATTTATCTGAGCCACCTCTCAGTTCTGAGGTCAACTGGTGTTTGCTGCCTAAACACTGAGTGTCTCTGCTCAAAGGTCACCAGCAGTGTATCATCTATGATATCATACCCACTGGACAGGAACATTAGAGAGAAAGCACATTTCTAATGTGCTCTTTGACAACCAGCCACCAACAGGGAGAAACTTCAGATGATGGATTACATGAATTGAGGGGCCTCTGGAAACTCTCATCCTTATTAGGACTCCTAAGAATTTTTTTTAATTGTTCTTTTAAACTAATTCTTCCTTAAGATATCAAGCTCTCAGGAACAGAGGCCTCAGCTGGAATTTCAGTGGCGTTCATTCTAAACTCAAGCACAACGGGGCACAACTAGAGGATGGGTGAGGTGAGATCACCAGGAATCTACTTATGTTGATGGCCAACCAGCCAACTAGGAGTAGAACTGACACTTAGCATCATGGAGGGCAGCCTGGGTGACAGACAGTAGTGAGTGTATAAAGACAAAGGTGGTTCTGTGCATTTAGTTGAGCTTTGACTCCTGGCCCAGACTCCAGGGATGGGTGCCTGAGTCTTAAGACAAAGACCAATGAAAGCTGGAAACCAAACACCCTTGATTCAGTTCAAGATAACTATTGTTGCATAACAAATCATCTTAAAATTTAGTGGCCCAAACAAAGAGCATTTTATTGTTTTTAATGATTGTGTGGTTTGCCTGGGATCCAACTAGATGGTTCTATTTTAGTTTATTTATTGATAAATAACAAACCACATACAGCCCGGTGGTCTGAAATATACCTACTGTATTATTTCTCATAATTCTCTGCTTGATTTGGACTCAGGTGCATAGTGGTTTTGCTTGGTCTCCCATGTACTGTATTCAGATAACTGGTGGGATGGAGTGTCTTGGGTGGTTTTGCTCCCAGGTCTTGGGCACAGGCAGGGATGCCAACAGGCTGACTTTAGCTGGGTGCTGAGATGGTGGAGTCTCTCACTTTCTTTGTGCAAACCTCAAGGGCCTCTCCCTTTCTTCAAAGTTCCTCATAGTGGTCCCTCCTCATTGTCTCTGGCACCATAACTGGTTTTCTTATGCTACAGCTCATGGTCCCCAAAAGGCAAATGCAGGGTTGTTGAGGCCTGGTAAGGCTCAGATTTAGAACTAGCATAGCATCACTTCTGCCACATTCTATGGGTTAAAATAAGCCAGAAGGTCAACTTAGATTCACCGTGGGATGGAAACTACAGAGGATGTGAATACCATAAGGCATGGCTTGTATATTACAACTTTCAAACTAATTTTGCCAGCATTCCTACGAAGCAGGTGGGAGTGACGTTGAAGAAACCCTAGTTAATGGCTATTATTCTTCTGTCCTCAGGCTGGTTGGGCCTGAAAAACACAGGTGGAAAAATTGGCAGAGAACTCAGCAACCTCCAGACAGGTGTACTTTCTTCTCAACCCAACACACAAGTGGCTCTTGTCTGCCTATTTTTGTGTCATTCATTTGGATCCAGAAAGCCAGTGTCTTCAGTTAAAACACTCCAATTTATACCTCCATAACATTCATATACAGCAACTCCCCACAGAGCTCAGAATGACCACAGTAACTAGTTAGAAAGAAGGAATTTCTAGTCAATTATTCAGATCCTTGAGATCATCCTGGAATCATGAATTTAACATCAAATATTCAATTTGGGCTTGGTATTGGTAGATTAAGCATTCTACCTCCACCTAATATGCTTCTGGAATATCCGGAGTGATGCCAAAGATCTTGATCTCAAGAGATCTCTACAGACCAGCTAGGTATTACCTCTTCTTCCCATGAATCATGCCTTCTGTCCTCAGTTCCAATCCAGAGATGCCCATGATGAGTCCTTCTAGGGTCAGAAATAGCTGGATTTAGATTGGAGTGAGGGTGTCCTGGGAAAATGGTTCTTAACCCCATTAGTCTGATGGACTCTTGATAATCCACTACCATAATAGATTCTGCCCCACAAATGCACAGACTCAGACATGAAGTATAAGATTTCAGGTCTCTTATGGAGCGTTATAGGCTTAATCGTGAATGATCAAAGGTTCACACACTGCACAGTGAAGGGTCCCTGCCTGCTGAGATGACTCCCTTTCTGTTTGCTTGTGGCCCACTCCTCTCTTAGGTTATCAGGAGGCCCAAACCAAACCTTGAAACACAGGACACACCTCTGGCCAGCTCTATTTTTCTTGATATTGGGCCCCACTTTGGTTAAACCAGAGTCAGATGTGGGGGAAAAAAAAAAGTAGTCTATTTCTCTATGACTATCTTAATCTTGTTCCTAAGCCAGGACTTGATACAGTCAACAAATAATATTTCTTTAGGTAAAATAACATTCAATGCCTGAGATCTTTGCCCACGACACTCACCTCTCTCTACAGTAGTCTGGGCGCCTGGAGAGATGCGGGGTGCACATGACTGCAGGATGAATGAGAAAGGCAGATTTTCCAATCCCAGCCTGATTCTGTCAGTCTCTGGCCGGGGTCACTCCCTGCACTGCAAGTGCTAAGTTGCCGCAGGACCCACGGCCAGCATATGAGGCTCAGGCAGAGGCTAGCGTTTCCTGTGGTCTCATCCCACAGCCCCTGCTGCGGTGCAGCCCCGCTTCCCCATGGCCAGCCCCACTGGATCGTTCCTCGCTTTCAGCCTGCCTTCCCTTTCCCCTTTCCTGTGCTCACGGTCATCTACAGCTGCTTTGACTCCACCTAGAAACCAAGGGTGGCTTGGAAAACAAAATGCCAGGCTCTCTCCGGCTTACCAAATTCCCATGCCTCTCTCACCGACCACCTTGACCTTGCCGTGACCACTTCCAGGTAACTGTGTGGGGCTTTTGCCAGGTGGTCTCTTCTGAGAGTCAGAAAGATGAAAATGACCCATGTCCTCAGTTTCTCAGAATCCCATTTAACCTGCCGCATGAACCTCCTCTGTCCAGAGAAGTTCTGACAAGGTGCCTCTCCCACCTTTGACTCCTCCCCACTGAATGTCTTGGGCTAGAAATTGTGGGTTTGGGACTTGTCCTCCTTTTTGCAGAGCATTTCCTGCTTATCCCATAGGATCAAATCTCATAGCCTAGCTGTCATAAAGGATATCTTCTCTGCACGCGTGTCAGAAACTCTTTGATTAGGAGATCTTTTCCATACATATTGGAAATGCTGTGGTCGAGGTCATCCAAGCCTGGCTTTTGATATACTAAAGCTATTTAGAAAACACACTTTTAACAAAACCCGACTCTTTGGCAAATTATCTTCTTTGAACACAAGCACGAAAGTAATTTGACAAAGCTGAGAAATGCATACTTTATCCCAGCAGGTATCACCCTTACAAGTGCAAGTAATTTATAAATATTTTAGACTTGGGCTAGCTTTATGTTCTCACTAATATGCTTCTAAATTATAGACCCACGGCACATGGATGTGTGCTCAGAGAACACAAACTCATTTTTATAGCCGCTGATGTGCCATAAGGAAAGAGGAAAAATGTAAGGTACCTCGCAAAATCAATCTATCTTTGCAATACCAGCTATTTCAACCGTTCATTCCTATCCCCAGTGCTAACCTCATAACGGGTAATATTTAGTACACTTTGCTTATATTCTCTCCTCTAAGTTCATATAAGCAGCATTTCCTCATCCTGTTTAGAACTTTTTCCTCTACTGCCTCAAGAAAGTTACAGTCCTCTGTGTTAATTGATTTCTCTGCTTACAATAAATACCTAAATTTGTTTCAATTTACTTTTAAAAACCAGGCAAGACAGATTCAGAAGCAGTAAAGCATTTTAAAACAAAATATGGTTTATGACAAAAAAACTTATAAAAGTTATTATGAAAAGTGAACAAGGAGAAAAAAATTGATATTCTTGGTATGTAATACAATTAAAAGTCTCCTCCCTGCGAATATTCCTCTCTCAAAGCAATTTTTGAAATTGATTATGTTCTTATTTTGGAAAGGAAATACTGCCCTTGAATATAATAAGTGATCTGCAGGGTGTGTTTTCCCCTTTGGACACAATCTGAGGCCCTAAATACAATAGTTTCTTTCTAGTAAGAGCATTTGTTTCTAAAGTAACTAATGTCTTCTGTTTTACTTCCATTCAGATTTAATCCATCAAGAAAGGTAAACAGCACCTGAAGCTTCCTCTAATTTCCTGTCCAGGGACCAGTGTATAGAATTACATGGCAACTTTGGACTTTTCTATCATACTGTTCTTGTTTGTCCAGAGGCATATGTTGTGACCGTCCCTTAAAGGCTCAGGTTAATGTCAATGCCAAAAAATGCGTATCTTATTCTTTTGGGGGTGTTCAAAAATTTCCACCAATGGGAGCCAGATTTACCAAGATATGTCTGTACAGTGACTACGCCCACTGCCCATAACCACTGCCTGCTTAGGAGAGCCCCGAGCAGGGGCAGTGAATGGTCTAGAATGTTATTGCAGGGAGAAATCAAATATCTATCCAGGCCATTTACAGGAATCTTTCTCAGGAGGCTCAGGTCCAAGTGAACCACTACAAGCCAGCGTTGTTAGGTTCTTTGACTCCTTGAGTCCCAAAAGCTTAGGTGGCTAGTATTTCTGGGCTTCGGCTCTGTGGCACTTGGCCCTCCACTTTGAACAGAATCGGGTTGCAGAAAACAGCAACCACTGGGGCTGCCTGGACAGTAGAGGCAGTTTCCACCCTGGTAGCCAGACAGGATACCAAGGGATTCGTTGTAGCAGAGCTGAGGCTTCACCCAGTTGGCTGAGGCCTCGTCCCCAGGCTTCCAGCCAGACAGGAAGGCTACTTTTGTGGGGAAAGCATATTAGCTGGAGGATCAATAATTCCAGCAGTAAGTGCTTCTCTCTACCTCAACGTGACCTTTTGGAGCAGATATAATGACCACGCTGGCTCCACTGGCTGGGGACAATCGTATTCTGACTGTCTTGCATTCTCCTACTCAGAAGCTCATGCGCTCTCAGACACCTGCAACTCCCAACTCTAAAAGCACAGTCTTTCAACTTTTTCATTACTTGATGATGAACATTTGCCTCTCCATGAAGAAGTTTAAGGGACTGGGGCGCCTGGGTGGCTCAGTTGGTTGGGTGTCTGCCTTTGGTTCAGGTCATGGTCCCATGGTCCTGGGATCGAGCCCCGCATAGGGCTCCCTGCTCAGCGGGGAGCCTGCTTCTCTGTCTCCCTCTGCTGCTCCCCCTGCTTGTGCTCTCTATCTCTCTCTGTCAAATAAATGGAGTCTTTGAAATAAGTAAGTAAATAAAAATTTAAAAAAATTTAAGGGACTGATTCAAGATCACAGAAAATTGAGTCAATAGTCATGCCACAAATAAAATTTAAGACTTGAAACTCCAGGGATGTGTTCTTGTCTTGCACATCCTGATGGATTGACTCAGTGAATGAGTGACCCCAACTGGACCCGCTGCTTCCATTCCCTTTCACCCCAATCCCAACATAGTCCATTGTCTACAGAGCTCCCAGAATAATAATCTTCCAAATCAGCACATATACCTCCCCCTTCACACACACACACACACACACACACACCCCTCCAAAGGTTTCATGTTACAATCAGAATAAGATCCCAATTCCTCACCTTGGTTTATTGGGCCTTGCAGATCCTGACCGCCAACCATCTCTTTGGTTTCACCTTCCATCTCCCCTCCCTTGCTCCCTGGGCTCCAGCTACCCCCATTTTTTTGCTGTTCCCTGAATGAGCAAGCTCAATCCTACTTGGGGGCCTTTTTATGCCCCTCTGTCTGGAACACTTGTCCCCAGATCTTCACCTTTCTCCTCACTTTCTATCCCTTTCTCCTGTTTTATCTTCTCCTTAGAGCTGTCTGCCCAACTGACGAGGCATTACATATAATGCGTGTCTGTCTGTTGGTCTCACCGGGAGGCGAGGGCTCTGAGGGCAGGAACGTCAACCCACAGAGACCTGTGCCCCTGCCATCTGATAGAGCAGAGTAGGTGTGCAATAAATGTTTGAGGAACAAGTGAAGCAGAAAGCAGAAAGTTTGGATAACGCTACACACGCTGCCTGGAAATCAGGTAGTTCCTGAGGGACTGAGACCTCATTAGTCTGGCCAGCATTCAATGGTCATACACAGGCACCAACTGGTCACTTTGCACCAAACCTCCTTCAATCCACCCTCCTGATGACACTCCAAGGCTATTAGACTCTATGAAAATATAAAGCCCACTGCTCATGTTCTCTTGTGCTTCTCTCTGTAGATTTTCCACCAGGGAATTAAGATGATAGGGTAGAGGACATAGGATCAGGCACAGTCATTGTGGGCCAGTATGATTTTTGAACTCATCCCCTTTGTATGATTTTGTATGATATATTAAACCTCTCTGGCCTTTGGTACCTGTTAGGGGATGAATTGTGTCCCCCGCCCCACAAAGTTCAAATATTGATGTCCTAACCCTGAGTACCTCAGAATGTTATCAGATTTGTAGGGAGGGTCTTTACTGAGGTGACTGAGTTAAAGGAGGTCATGAGGGTGGGCCCTAATCCCAAATGACTGGTATCCTTACAGGAAGTAGAGACGTGGGTACAGAAGCACACAGGAAGATCACATGAAGACACAGGGAGAAGGTGGCCATTTACATGACAAGGAGAAAGGCTTGGAGGAGGTCCATCCTTCACAAGGAACCAACCCTGCTGATGCCAGGATCTTAGACTTCTAGCCTGTGAGAAAATAAATTTCTGTTGTTTAAACCATGCAGTCTGTGGTACTTTGTTATGGCAGCCCTAGAACAGGAATACTGTGCCTCTTTCTGTAAAATGGAAAGATAATGATACATACCTCATGACATTGTTGTGCAGATTGGATAAAATAAAGCATATAAAGATCTTAGCCTTGCATCTGGCATGTAGTAGTCACTCCTTTTAACTGTTATGAATCCTGTTTTACCTGGCCAATAAGCTCAGTTGTAAAACTTTAACAGGTCCACTTCATTACTGTCGGGCCTGGGAGGGAAAGTCCACTGTTTAACAGTGAATACAACGTTTCTCCTTCACCCAGAAGAACATGACCTTTTTAGGCATGGAGGGGGAAAAGCGCTGGGAATATGTTTCCTACTTTGTAAATGTATGCTCTTCCTCGAGGATACAATGCTTCCACAAGGACAGGCAATCAGCTATTTGGTGACATAGGACCATCGAACTTCGTATAACATGGTGCCATGTACACAATAGGGACTCAAATAAAAGTGTTTATTTAGGGAATAGATGCTCTGAGGGCAGCACAGAGTAACCCTGTGGGAAGAAGATACCATCCTCCCATCACATTCTGCTCACTATCGAACATTGAAATTAAAAAGTGAAAGAGCTCCTAGATATTTCCCTGTTTCCAGACAGCAAAACCAAACAGTGATCATAAATCTTGCCTAAGAGTACAAAGTTGGTGGTAAAACTCCATTCTTTCCCATTAAACTTCCTTTCAGGAGCTCATTTTCACAGCTTTGCCTCTACAGCCAAGTTTGAGAACATTATTGAGCAGTAGTCAGAGCCTGGAGCCTCCATTGGTAGTGAGACTGGAAAGCCCCCAAAACCTAGTGACAGAACCACAGTCACAACCATCCCCACTAGAGGCAGCAGTGTGATTGCCGGGAATGGGTCTATAGTAGGGTCAGATTTCCGTGGTTCCAATCCAGACCTTGCCGAGGGACTCGAGTCACCCATCTCTTGTGTTCATATTTGTCCTGCATTTACACAACTGCACCTACCAGAAAGGGGTGTTATAAATATTAAATAGTAATGTTAGAAAAAAGATAAAAGAAACAGAACCTGCCATATCTTCAGTGCAGAAAAAAGTGTAGTACTTTTCCACGCGCATTGAATTGACTAATTCTGGGTTTCAAAGCCAGAGCCACTTCCTCACTTCTCATATTTTTAAATAAGAAGTTGTGAATTTTCTTAGTACTCTGCAGGGTTTTTTTTACACGTGTGCTCACTTGCAGAGTCCCTGAATAACCACTTGGGGATGATTCCATGTGGTCCACAAGCCCAAACTAGACATTTACTTTACAGGGACCAAGAGAGACCCAGAGCACCCTCCGCCTTCTGCAGGGCAGTTGGCTACCTGCCACTCACAACGGGGAGCGTAACTGGGAGACAGGGCAGGCGGTCTGAATTTATCAAAGGTACCCATGATACTGCTCCCCCAAATTCTTACTTTCCTTTAGCTCTACCCACTTCTGTTATTTAATGGGCATGGGACAAGTCACTGGCTAGTCAATGATGAAACTGGGTAGTCCTCATTTAAGTCAAATGGGACCTTGGGTGTAAGTATTTCAGCAATTATATCTGATCTCTGAAATAAACCTAGCATTTGAACTAACATTGGCTTCAGTTCAGTGTTCTCAGGTGTTTTTGTCATGGAAATCTATTCTGTGTATGTTGCAGGGTTTAGGGCTCAAAAACTTACGATTTGTGTTTTCTCTGATATTTAAAGGAAAGGCACAGATAGGTAGGTAGGGCTTCTTTATTTTGGGGGGAACACAGACCTTTTCTGAAAAGTTACCTTCTGCAGAAGAATGCACATATGTGCTACATATGAAATTCTACACACAATTCCAGGGAATGATTAGAGCTGCTGAAGACTGTCCTTGAACCACCTGGGCTCTATGAGTCACAGGATGAGCAGCTTGGCTTCACAGAGAAGTATAAGGGCCATGTGTACCTACAGCATGGAGTGTTGTTGCCACATGTAGACATGTGAGACTTAATGGGTAGAATAACAGGAAAGAAAATTGTGCGAGGTTAATAAACATGTTTCTGGAAATTAAAAAAAAAAAATCTATGAATTCATCAGTTACCCTGAGTATGTGGAGCAACCAGACTCCATTACTGAAAAATAGTGCCCTTCTTAGCTACGCCCCAGTTAGTTGTGCCCCTTTGATACTTTCTAGTCTGGGCTAGCTGTAAATTTAGAAACTCTCTGTCTCCGAATCAACACATCAAACCAAATCTGCAAGACAATAATATAACATATGACAACTAAGTCATTGACTCTATTTACATACATGGTACATTCGGATTTAAAATCAATCATTAGGGACGTCTGGGTGGCTCAGCCGGTTAAGCGTCTGCTTTCTGCTCAGGTCATGATCCCAGCGTCCTGGGATCGAGCCCTGCATCAGACTCCCTGCTCAGCGGGGAGTCTGCTTCTCCCTCTCCCTCTGCTGCTCCCCCTACTGGTGCTTGCTCTCTCTCTCTCTTTCTGTCAAATAAATAAAATCTTAAAAAAAATTTTTTTTTAAATTAATCACTATTCATATACTGAAAAAAAATTTTTAAATCACATCCTATTGATGTTTTTACTTTCATTTCATAGAGTTGAAATGTAGTTCTTCCATAAAAGTTAAATATCACCTTGTATTAATGAATACAAAATCCTATGAAGAATCGAAATTTATAAGATCACTTACTCAGTTAAGAACTTTGCAATGTCTGCTGAGGTGGCAGTGTGAACACATCTTTGGATATGAAAACACCCTGGAGTTTTGGCTCAGTGTCTCCATGATGATTCCTGATACAACCTGCACTTAGCTCTGTTTTCTTGACCAACGACCAGTAATACATACTCTCAAAATGTCTCATATGTGCACCGTAATGACTCATAAGATGAAAGTTATAAAGTACTAAGTATTTTTGAAGAGTATAGATAGTTCACATAGAAGACAGAAGAAGGAAAAAGAGACTACAGGAAAAAAGTCAGTCATATGTCAGAAGGAGAATACCACAATAAAATGTATCTAACTGATATGCCCACTCGCGACATACAAATAGGGATTATGGCACACGAAATTTCTCAGACACCAAGAATGTAAATAAATCTGCAAGCGAATTTGTAACCATCGATTAAGTCACAACACTTAGTTTTTTAAAATGGAGTATTACATTGGTATCCTGGCTTTTATTTAATGCCTCTAGTAAATATTCCCCATTAAAATTTATAGGCAGCCTGATCTCTAGCCAGAGTGATTATAAGGGTTCTTGCTCAAATTTCTCATCCTCTGACTTACCAAAAATCTATAAGACACTGGGATATAACATATAGCACATAGAATATAGCCAATAATATTGTAACAACTTTGCATGGTGGCAGATGGTAACTGACCATTTCATAATGTATATGAATAACCAATCATTATGTTATACATCTAAAACTAATATAACATTGTATGTCAATTATTCTTCCATAAAAATAAATTTAAAAATTTTAAATTATTTTAAAAAAATTAAAAATTGACACTATCAGACACAAAGGCTAAAGCTCAGGATACAGCCATGTATTTTTTGGTAGATTTCCCTATATCATCTTCTGAATCCTGCACAGAATCAACAAGAATTTGCTGACGAGTTGTTGCAATAATCAAAATATTTTTATCTAAACAGTTCTCATCTACCCATCTCCTTTTATTTCCACTTTATCTGTAAGTAGGGATATATATTTATTATCTTCCCTTTTATAAAAAGAATAGAAGGAGGGAAGCACAAGAAATTGCTATTCCTTGCCCAAAGTCACATGACAGCAGGGTCAATGACTTCCTGCCTTCACAGCCCCTTTATGAGACCACACTGCCTTCCAAGTTGATGCCTCCTCACAAACATAACCAAGAAGAAAAATGAAAGCATCTCATTATGGAGTTCAATAGACAAGTATTTTCCTGTTTAGATAAATTTAAGATAATAATTATGAAAATTTTTATGATATTCTGGTAAATAGATGTCTTTTTAAAGAAATTGCTCATATATATGTATATATAATGACCCCAACTTTATCACCGTAAATAAGGTGAACACTTAAGAGCAGCAATTCTAACCAACTTTTAAAAATGATGTCCTAAATTTAGAAAAACACTTTTGTCTTAAACTCTACGGTATTTTTGACTCACCCCAGCATCCTATCTGTGACAAGTCATCTGAGAGTTGAACCAAAAAAGCCACAGTATAGAGAAAGAGAAAAAAAAATTATTATAACTGCAATAATCTAAAAAGTGAAGAGCCAACAGAATTCTTTGGTCAGAGACAGAGCTTATGAAATCATTTTATGAATGATTCCCAGCTCTGTGGCCTGCGTGAATTTGAGGACAGGATTCAGGCATTCCTGGGGCCCCAGAGCTGGGCTGTATACATTTTCTGCCTCTTGGAATTACCAAGGAATCAAAGTGTTTCTCCATGTTTGGAAATATTACCTCTTTCTCTGGCTTCCTCCTAATCTGTAGCCAGTTTTGTGGCAATTGTTTAACCCTGGAGAGCTTTTTGCTCAGGTTTGCCTGTCCAAATCCTAACCACTCCTCTAAGCTACAACTCAAGTTCACCCTCTTTCACCAAAGCCTTTTGAGGGCCGTCCAGTTAGGATTAATCTTGTCCATCGCCCTGTCTCCCCCAGTCCAGTTTCTTCCCAGTAAAAACACTTGTCACACTCTACTTGATATTCAGTTTTTCAAAGTGTCTCTCTCCCCCACTAGACTGCCCCTGAAAGCATAATCACTTTTTTAATGCTTTTTACACTGAATTCAATTGAATTTCCACTAAGACCCAACAGATAGTCTTCACTTGAATACAAAATAGAATAGAATTTAGTTGTTATTCATGGTCTTTCTACCTCACAGATAAGCTTCAGTGTTGGTGATAATATATTAAAATATAAAAAGGGATTCTATCTAGATCTCATATTGTGGACCCCTGGCCCTGACATAAGCAAGTAGTTTTCCACACACCGGCCACCTTGCCACCTGGCAAGGAGACTCTGCCTCACTAACAGAAATAATTAGGGTAACTTCTATGGCTTTGAACAATTTTATCGAGTGCATCAGAGGGCACTTCAACAGAGAACTGACTGAGAATACTCTAACTGACTCTGGGTGACAGAAAGAAATCATGATTCATTATAATCTTGGCTGTAAAAACACAACCTCGGTAATCCTTATGAGAGAAGATAAAGCAGAATTTATGACTAACCAAGTGGCTCTGATTAAAAGGTTTCAAGCAGATATGAATGAGTGGAACTTTTTTCCTATTTTTTTTTTCTTTAGCCAGTCCAAGAAACTTCTGAATTTCCTAAAAGCGCAAGAGAAATTATTGTCAGAAACACCTCAAAAGTGGGCGCCTGGGTGGCTCAGTTGGTTGGGCGACTGCCTTCGGCTCAAGTCATGATCCTGGAGTCCCAGGATCGAGTCCCA
The DNA here is from genome assembly GCF_054177405.1 of Leptonychotes weddellii. NCBI lineage: Eukaryota > Metazoa > Chordata > Mammalia > Carnivora > Phocidae > Leptonychotes > Leptonychotes weddellii. The sequence continues at coordinate 104,377,004 of NC_138372.1, read as the reverse complement.
CATCGGGCTCCCTGCTCAGCGGGGAGTCTGCTTCTCCCTCTGACCCTCCCCCCTCTCATGTGCTCTCTCTCTCTCTCTCAAATAAATAAATAAATAAAATCTAAAAAAAAAAAAAAAAGAAACACCTCAAAAGTAAACATTCATTTCGAGTCCTGAGGAAATTCCCAGCTGCATGGACTCTTTGAAAACACTAAATGGAGAGTCCTGTTTCCAAATTTATTCCAAGTATAATTTTTGCCTAAATAAGTTGTTGAGAATCCATCCTCAGACTGTTAGACCACACGCCATCCAATTTAGAAATATCTAGATGCAATGTCCATTTATTCTTTTTGCTCGATTCCTTAAAGCTTTTTATATAAGAATAATAAAGCCTGCCCTGAGTTATTTCTGTGCAGTTGTCCTCAGTTTGGAAGAGCAAGGGTCACCCGATCATTATATCTCTTTGTATCCTTCGCAGTAAATTTATCCCAGAAGCCCACTCACCCAACATGTATGAGTGGCCTGAGGCACGGACTGTGGCAAGCTCCACTTATTCTGACAAATTTGTAATTATATAGTGCAGTGTTCTGTGCAGAATGTAGCTAGGAAAAAAAATCACTTTGATTTTGCTTCCCTTTCACTTTATAGTGAATAAATAAAATTATGAAAATAATTGTTTACAATAAGGAAAATCCACTGGTGAGGCTTTGCGCAGAGCTGTATTTCTCAGCTAACCTTGCCTGAAAGAAAATGCACCATGATTAAAGTCTTTGAAAGTAGGCACAGGATCAGTGCCTATAGCTGCAGGAATCCAGCTTTGCTAGTAGCAAGGTAATGCCACGGGGCTTAATGCCGCCTGCGGGTATTACCAAAGCCTGGGGAAACTCATGCTCGTTCAAGCACTTTAATCACTCTGGAACTTTCTTACATTTTCCTTCTCTAAGAAATTGGCATGATTGAGCTCAAGAAAAATAACCTTAAATGTTAACTGTAGAATAAAATCAGTTACAGATGTAATTCCAAACAAACAGATTTGCCCTTCTCTCTCTCTCCCCACCTCTCTCTATCTCTCCCTATCTATCTCTTTTATTTTTCATCTTCTAGGGATAGTTGCATGTTCATTAAGAATCCCAAAATTTCCTCCAGTATTTCAAGCTCTTCTTCAGGGATGCTTCACTGACAAGCATTTTAACAGAATAGGTTTCAGTTGACAATGGAACCCTTGCTATCAGGAGATTAAGAACTAAGGAAAGATGACAAATAGGCATTTGTCATGATAAAACATGGTCTAGAGTTGTCAAGGAGAGTAATTTAAGAAATGAATGGCTATATCCATTTCCTAGGGCTGCCATAACAAATTATCACAAACTTGGGAGCTTCAAACAACAGACATGGATTTTCTCGAAACTCTGGAGGCCAGAAATCTGACATCAAGGTGTTGTAGGACTATACTCTCTCTGAGGGCTCTAGGGGAGCCTCCTTCCTTGCGTCTTCCAGCTTCTGGTGGTCTCAGGTGCTCCTTAGCTTGTGGCAACGCCCCTCCAAGCTCTGCCTCCCTCTTCATATGATCCTGTCCCCTGGGTTTTCTCCTCTTCTGTCTGTGTCTTCTCCTCTTCTTATAAAAACTCTTACCATTGGATTTAGAGCCCGTTCGGACAATCCAGGATCATCTCATCTTGAAATCCTTAACTTACTGACATTTGCAAAGTCTCTTTTCCAAAAACGGTCACATTCACAGGTTCTGGGTAGACATTTCTGGGGAGGGGACATCACTTAAATCAGCATGGCTTCCTTAATAAACTCCCAGTAGTAATGCCATCTCTCATCTATTACCTAGAAGGAACTTGTACTTAAGAGTAAATCAATTGTCAAGGCACGTGGGTGGTGCAGTCAGTTAAGCATCTGACTCTTGGTTCGGCTCAGGTCATGATCTCAGGCTCCTGAGATTGAGCCCCATGTTGGGCTCCTCGTTCAGCATGGAATCTGCTTAAGACTCTCTCTTCCTCTCCCTCTGTTTTTCCCCCTCCCCCAGGGCTCTCTCTCTCTAAAATAAATAAACAAATCTTTAAAAAAAAAAAAAAGAGTAAATCAGTTGATTATGCAGGACAAGAGGCTATTTGCAGGAAGTGAGGAAGAAAGGACTTGAACATTGGAGCAAGGGCCACAGTGTGCCTAAGCCTCATTCAGCTCCCCATCCAGAAAAATCAGACAGACTCCTATCTCATCAGGCTCTTGGGAAAACTGAATGAGATGACTGTGTTGGCCCATGTACATGCATTTTTCAATCACATATACATGCTAACAAAATGATTGGCAAAATGCTTTCACACACAGCCAAATTTCTTATAAATTGTCATGTTTATAGCCTCAGAGCTTGGCATGGTGTAGGTACTCAGAAAACAATCTCTATAATGTCTAATGAATAAATGCTTCAAGTATTTTCTGGAGATGAGTTCTCCGTGAAAGTGCCGAGATTCACGTTCCATGTGTGGCCCCGTGAGTGTGGCTCTGATAGACATATTTATATTGGAGCTTCTTTCTCAGTGCAGTAGACCCATTTGGGCCATAGTTTATTCTACAGTAAATAAAGAATCACAGCTGACTGAAGAGCAGAAGAATAAATTCAGGAATCAGAGTCTCTTCAAGGCCATGCACTTAAAGTTAATGTTACCCATAAAATCCTTTCCCTGAAGAAGTGCGAAGTTCTTTGTTATTTTTCAAAATAAGCAGCCTATTCTTTCCTAATTACAAATCTTAGCTGGGTCAGAAAGAGTGAGGTAATTTTCCTCACAAATTATGCTTTGTGATTCTTCAGACTGGGTGTTTATATGTTGCCTTATTTTGGCTTAAACTATTTTTTTCTGATAAACATATCTGTTTGCTATAGGAAGAGTAAATAGGCATTGCTCCTGTACAACCTTCTCTAGAATCAGAACCTGTGGGAGTAAATTGGAGACACTCTAATGTTGTGAACCACTGCTCTAGAATCTACCCAGAAGGGGTGTCTACATCATAGGTCACTGGACCTCACCTCCCACCCCCTAGCTTCTGATTATGTAGGTCTCGTACGGGACCAATAGTTTGCATTTCTAGCCATTTACGAGTGGCTCTGATGTGCTGGTTCAAAGTCCACACTTTGAGAATCACTGTTCTAGAGAAAGGGAAAAGAAAGAAGCTAGACTACCCATGTTTTTCCCTTCCTCATATCTTCTCTAGTTGAGAAGTACGTTGGAATGGAGGGAGAGGTGGAGAGAGGACAGTAGTGTTACATTAATGGATGTTCCTCCACATGAAAGAAAATCTCAGGGGTGGGGAATAAGGGTTCCCTTCAATAGCATATCCTAAGCTTTGCACCCAGTGTCCTGCAGCTCTGAAACCACCAGGAGCCAGTCCTGGGAGGAGGGGAGAAGGTCACAGAGGGCGCTGAAGGGAATAAGTATTAGCCTCAAGTCAATAAGCAAACCAGAACCAAATACAAAAGAACAGCTCCTGAACACATGCAACAGGTGGGAGACCCTTGGTAATAACGGGAGTGGGAAGCAAAGGTATTATGTGGCCCCAAAGATATGTAGGTAAGAACCACAGCCAGTGAAATTAACCGATGAAAGTGTTATTAGAGCCCATACACTGGAGGTACATTTGGGTTACAATAAAATACCAATGCTCAATGTCCTTTGCCATTTACAAGTTGGCAACCCCTTTGTAAACAGAGAACACATTTTTGAATTCCTTTTGCTTCCATTGTATCAATCACCAAGCTTTATTTGGTGCAGACCCTCATCTTCCCCAAACTTTGAATTGGTCACACCATTTTTCAATGTAAAGGTTTTCGGTAGTTTCTTACGGCCACAGAATCATTCCCGAGCGCCTTAGTTTGGCATACAAGATACCACTCTATCTTGGACCCTACACTCTGTTTTAGACAATTGTCTTGAGTTGCCTCAGCATCACCTGAGAGTTTGTTAGAAATGCAAATTCTTGGGCCAAACCCCAGACGTAGTATGTCATGATCTACATCTTAACAAGACCCCTCCAGTTGATTCCTGAGCATATGACAGTTTGACAAGCACTATCCTAGATTACTGGCCACCTTTTTTTTCTCCTTGGTAATCTGTTATGTGGAACTGGTTGGCCCAGTCCTGTTTGGGTCACAAACATTGATGACAGGTGAGACAGTGGATTTTGATTATAATACTGGGTACAAAACCTACTCCAGAACCAAATGCAATTCTCATAAATGTTTGTATCTTTTCTAAGTTATTAGCAGCAACTGGCCCTTTACAGAAGGCCCGGAGAGAACCGTTGTCAGAAGCCGGAATGAGAACATGACTCTTGCTCGGTAATAATAAGAGCAATAAGCAGAGATGCCATTCCCCATTCTCTGATTTGTACACCCGTGCCTCAGGCCTCCACTACTCTAAATAGCAATTCAGTGACTACTGACTCTATCCAACTGTTAGTGATGGTTCTTTGGCTTTACGTAGGACAGTGCTTATAAGAAAGTACAGCTGTAAATTTCACCACCTGCTACTGAATTTAGTGATGATATTGAATACAGAATAAAAAACACTGTTAGACGTCCCTCAGGCATTAGTGTCGAATTATTTACACTGTGCTGCACTTGTAAAAGAAAGATATCCTTCTATGTTTACCCATGCGACAGAGATGTGTTGTGAAGTGTGTATTCATCTGAAGGTGTGCAGGCTCCAGGAAAGACAGCCATATGCTATTCCAGTCTCTACTTTTTCATATAAATGGCTTAAATGATTATCAAGGGAAGTCTTAAAAATGACAAATCACAAAAGCGTAATATACAGTCTGAAGGATGTGTGTGTTTGTGTGTATGTGCTATTCTTTTTTTGTTGCCGCGGTGTGTTGGGTAGATTAGCAGCATTATGTGAAACCTGAGTATTCTTTTGCTTTACCAGCCAATGGGCACAGGTGGGGTCGCATAAAGAGCAGTGATCTAATTTCATTGGTTCTCACCCCGTCTGCCCAAATGACCTCAAGTTGATGCAAGGCAACTCGTTGGTATTTCTTGGAAGTTGCAGATATTTTGCACATATGTCCAAAACATCTGCTCCTTCAGGCACTCATGCTGCTCCCTAGAACTCCATGATTTTCCTGTTGGGTCCCAGCCATTGCCAAGTGGAAGGCCTTAGGCACTTAGAAGCTGTCATGGCACAATGTCTTTGATGTTGTGGGTAGAGAAAGTGCTGCTATGGAGATGTCACTGAAACTGTCCCTTCCATTTTTGCTTGCTTGTGTTCCATAGAATCTAGCTGTCTGGGGTTTGGGAGACAAATCCAGCTGATAGACACCATCCAAATTTCAGAAGTTCTCTCTCCCTTCCAGTTACTCAAAACATTTTAAAGGGTTTAGGCTTATTGAACCCGATTCCTTCCTACACCATGAGTTTGCTTTTGGGATATTCTGCAGTCCCATGCGCAAGTACACGTCCGGACAGCCCACACAGACATGCCCAGATGTGTCTTCAAATCCATCTGCCTTTGAAATAAAATGCCAACTATATGAGTGTCACCCTTAGGTTTTTAGTTCTCTTTTGGAAAGCGTAAAGACTGAAACTAAGTTTACTATAGAGGTGACTTTGAAAATAGATAATGAATAAAGATATGTAAATCTCTAGTAGTTAATCCTAGGAAAATTTAAGTATTAGTTTTTCTCATATGAAAGCATAATTTGTGGGGCACCTGGGTGGCTCAGTTTGTTAAGTGTCTGCCTTCGGCTCAGGTCATGATCCCAGGGTCCTGGGATCAAGCCCCACATTGGGCTCCGTGCTCAGGAGGGAATCTGTTTCTCCCTCTCCCTCTGCTGCTCCCCACTGCTTGTGCTCTCTCTCTCTGACAAATAAAAAAAAAAAATCTTTAAAAAAACCACATAATTTGCAAGCCAGAAATCTGAATTGATTTGAAAAAGCTTTTTGTTCACCTTATATTGTTACAAAGTGGCAGCATATGATCTTGTCACAGACACAGCATGTCTTATTCATATGAAAATAAATAAAAGATAGTAAGAAAGAAAAGATGGGACAAAATTCCCATAAGAACATATCATCATTAATATCATCACCAAAATGTACCACATGGCTCTTTTGTTCATAAAATTGTATTCATTGTATGACCTTTAAGTCTGGTGGGTGTACTGACAAAGATACAAGGAGAAGAATCATCTAGAACAGCTAAATAAGTTCGCTTAAAAGATCTGATTTTTTTGGTGTGCCTGCGTTGCACAGTTGGTTGAGCCTCCAACTCTTGGTTTTGTGAGATAAGCCCCATGTTGGGCTCCACACTCAGCATGGAGTCTGCTTGGGACTCTCTCTCCCTCTCACTCTGCTCCCCCCCCACCTCAAATAAATAAATAAATAAATCTTTTAAAGAAATGATCTGATTTTTAAGAGATGTCATTTTCTTATTTATTTATTTATTTATTTATTTATTTATTTATTTATTTGACAGAG
>NC_138372.1:104319771-104370447 GCF_054177405.1 Leptonychotes weddellii | reverse complement strand
GCTCCCTGCTCGGCAGGAAGCCTGCTTCTCCCTCTCCCACTCCCCCTGCTTGTGTTCCTGCTCTCGCTGTCTCTGTCTCTGTCAAATAAATAAATAAAATCTTAAAAAAAAAAAAGAGTAAATTAAGAATTGTTGGGGAAAAATGTCAATTCAGTACATCAAGCAATGATGGCAAACTAAAGAAACTGGAAATAGAAGAAAATGAAAGGAGACAATTAAGGAGGGCTGGTGTGGATGGTGGTGGCCAGGATTCTGGAGGCTAAAAAGATTTTCACTCAATGACTCATTGAGAAATATGAAGAAAAAATATGCCTGTAGATCTACTATTCAATTTGGATGGCCTGTGCCCAACTTCCTGCGAGCTACAAAGGTAACAAAAGGATGAGAGAGGGTAAGAAAACAGCGAGCGATAAGGAGCAATCCCAGTGGTGGATCTGGGTTTGTGTGGGCAGATGTGCAATCCACTCACTGGGTTATCACCACCTTTCCTTGCTGGGACCCCTGGTGTTGACCCTGAGTGAATGGTGCACCAAGACAGATTGTTTTGGGGACTCAGTGACATTTTTTTTGTAATTATCTGGTGCGGCAGAACATTCATTGTCATTCATTTAACAGACATTTATGAAGCCCCCGCTATATACAAGGCCCTATGGGGAATCCTAAGAGGTGGATCTTGCTTGTAGAAGTTTAAGGGGTGAACTCTCATGGGTGAACTAGGACACGTTCTTGCACAACTTGAGTGTAAAGAATTTAAGTGACATTAAAAAGAGAGTTGAGAAAGGGAGCTTGTTTCAATCTGGAGAATCAGGAGAGGTTTTGTGGAGATGATAGCATCTGAGCTAGGTCTCAAAGATAGTTCAGAGTTGGACATTCGCAGAAATTGGAAGGAAAGCTATTCCAAATATGTGGGAACATCTAAAGCCAAGGCATGAAATTTGAAAAGTACAAGGCAGCTGGCTGGTACATCAAGAGTTGAAAGTGGGTCTGAGTAGATAGTTGATGTAAAATCATAGATGACATCACATTTGAACTTTGTTCGTAAGAATTCAGAAGACGTGGGGGGCCTAGGTGGCTCACTCAGTTAAGTGTCCAACTCTTGGTTTCGGCTCAGGTCATGATCTCAGGGTTGCAGGATCAGCCCCATTTTGGGCTCTGTGCTCAGTGCAGAGTCTGCTTGAGATTCTCTGTCTCCCTCTTCCTCGGCCCCTACCCCTGCTCTCCCTCTCTCTCTCTCTCTCTAAAATAAATAAATAAAATCTTAAAAAAAAAATTTCAGAGGACTTGGAAGGATTCTGAATAGGAGAGTGACACACTAGGTCTTTGGCTGAAGAGTTTTTGAAGGTTAATCTGCCACAACTTTGGATGGTTACTTAGAATGGAGACAGCCTGGGGTTCCACTAAGAGCACTTCTCAGCCTCTTATTCCAGAACTACATCAACAGTATTGTGCTGTCATTCTTTTTTTCTTTTTATTTCTAAAAGTGGATGTTGTCTCCACTTTTTTAAATGTGGATTAAAGGGTAACACGTATTACAAAGTCTCTCAATATTAATGTAAATAAACTTTCCAATTCTTTTAAACTTTAAATTCCATCTTTAACTTTACAGATGAGAGTCCTAATACTTTTAGTATTTTTCTTAAGAAGTCCATTCTTGTTGTTGGCCATTCAAATTGCCTTTCTCTGTATTTTCTCTATAGCCACTGAATCTTTCCTAAGGTGCACTGAACTGACCTCAGTGATATCTATGGGTTTGAAAGAACCCATGGACTCATTTTACCCAAATTCCTTTTAAGATTGAGAAAACTTCAGCATTTCTGAGAGGTGCTCATCTGCCTTTGACTCAAATGATGGGTTGTATAAGGGATCTCCATTGTGATGTTATTTCAGTTTTTAAATAATTCCTTTTAATCTTGAGTTTAAATCTACTTCATAACTTTCCTCTTCTTAATTTTGCCCTCTGGAGCAACGCACATTAGTTCTAATCTACTTTTCTACGCAAATATACTCACTGTACTACAACTACACCCATATCAAAACCCAAGATTTTAAATATCCAAAGATAGCTTACATGCATCCATTCTGCTTTAGGCTCAGAAGCCCCAGCTTTTCACCTATTTTTCATATGAAATAATTTATAGATTCTTCACCATATCTTTTGAGGCATCTGGATATTTCTTAGTTTTTCAACTTCCTCCTCAAAATATAGTATGTAGAATTAAACAATGTTCTGATGTGGTTTGGTACCTATAAGAAGGGCCCACAATGTAGACACAATATTCCTTTAATTCAGATTTCTTTTACCTCACAGTGCTGATTCATATTATATAAGAAAAAAAGATAAAGTAGTTAGTATATTTAAAAACAAACACCAAATAAATGCATAACATTTTTATGGCTTCAACTCTAAGGACACATTTCTATGTTTTTATGTGGACAAAACCAGTGATCTCATCACCTTCACGAATTATTAGGAACTAGTCCTAGTGATCTAAATACCTTCTGTTTTAAAAAGTTAAATGAAAAAAGACCTAAACAAAGAAAACTCCATGGACCCTTCACATTTTTCTCTTTAGCTAAAAATTTTGATTCTCTTTTTCATTACATTTTTTGGGACTGAAAAAAGTCTGCTAAACTTCTCCTCCCTCCCTCCCTTCTCTCTGTCCTTCCTTGCTCCCTTCTCTTCCTTTCCTGAAATTATACACACTCTGAATTAATTTTTATGAGACTTTTCTTGCAGAGTAGATAGTGTTCAGAGCCACAATAACAGTATTTTTTCAGGTTCCTCAATTTGAAATACCAGACACCATTACTCAAATTTACAGTTTTAGAGATTTACAACAATACTTTTCTAGACTCATCTAGTTTATCATGTGGCAAGGAATGGTGCATTTTTAATGAAAAAAAAAAGTAAAAGGCAGGCATACAGAATAGGGAAGAAATTTTTAGAGCAAAATTCAGGCCATGGTGTTTCTGTGGGTCTCCGTGAATCAATTGACAGCTAACACTGGATCATTGCCTTCTAATGGGCCAGTCATGTGTCAAAGAAGAGGAGGAAGTAGAGCCTGTCTGTGTTCACATATGGTCATCTGTGACATTCTTTAAACAGAAACTCATTTTCCTACTTTTAAAGGTTTTTTTTTGTTGTTGTTTTTTGTTTTTTTTAAAGATTTATTTATTCATTTGAGAGAGCAAGAATGAGAGAGAGAGAGTACATGAGAGGGGGCAGCACTAGAGGGAGAAGCAGGCTCCTCGCCGAGCAGGGAGCCCGATGCTGGACTCGATCCAGGGACTCCAGGATCATGACCTGAGTCGAAGGCAGTCGCTTAACCAACTGAGCCACCCAGGCACCCTCTACTTTTAAAGTTAAAGATAAAACAATTTGGGTTTACTAGAGCCTCACTTCTCAGGATCATTTTATCTAATTATAAGGGGTAAGATAATTACAAATTTCTAATATTACCTCACTGGCAGGCAAGATTAGCTAAATAAACTAAACAGAAGGGCTCATTTCTTATAGCCATCTTTACAAAAACAGGCAACCAGATGCCTTATTGGTTTAACAAGAGTTCTGTGTGAATTCTGATTTCTGGCTTTCACTGTAGGCTCGACTTTCTTAGTGGTGGATCATGGACCTTGACTATTTACAATACTGTCTTCCAGTTGTAATTATAGGCTGTATCTTTAATCACACCTCTTGTTATTTTTAAAAATAATTTATTTTTAAAATAATCTTTAAACATTTCTTGGTCTTGGATTCTGCTCCTGATGCAAACATCAATCTCTGTCCAAGAGATGTCATTAATTCATAGTGAATTTGAAGATGGATTAGAGTGTTATTTATATTTACAAAGTTCTTTGGGATTCAATTTCTGGCAGGTTAGTGGAAAAGATACTCTGAATGACTTCCCACTCCAAAAATAATAATAGTGAGTAAAATGCATCACTGAACAGGCAGGAATATAAAGAAAATCCTCAAATAATTACCTGAATTATCTCTTTTTCTTCCAGGGTAAATTCTATTTCTTCACTTTCGTTTTTATATTTTGTGCTGACGGCTTTCCACTGTTAACTATTTCTCATAATTTTTGGTTGTCTTTTCACAGTATTGGAGGAAAAGATTGATTAGGATAGGTAGTGACCTGTGTTCCTCTGGGTTATTTGGATTCTTTACTAAGGCCTCTGCCCTCTGTGAGCACACTAGCCTGTTGTTTGATCTGCCCTGTTTTAGGGACCATGTTTTATTTAGCTCTTTGAATGTCATACTATCTACTTTCTAGCTTCCAAGGTTTTCCTCAAATTACTGGTCCACTTAGGAGAACTTTTTTTTCTTTTTCAGAACCATAAGTATTCTTTTCTAAATGTAGTCTTTTTAATTTTGATAGGTTTAGAGTAGGAGAAGTAAATAGGTGCCTTCAATTTCCTTTATTTAATCTTTACTAGGGAATTTCAAGATTTATTTTGATCCTCTAGAAGACAGCAATTTTATTTAGAAAGGATAGCAGAAGACTGATGCTGAGAGGAAGAAAGGAATCCTGGATATGGTTGCTAAGTGACTAAAGATAAAAAATCTTAGAAGGTGTGATGGTGTGAAAAAGGGTCTTAGTCAGTCATTCTGGGGGAAGTGAGATGTCACGTCATGATAAGTCTTATGGGGAGAAACTGAGGCCTCTGGCCAACACTCAGCTGGGTGAGCTTACTTCGAAACAAATCTTCTCAGATGTCAGCATACAGATAACTGCAGCCCTGGCCAACATCTTACTGCACCTTCATGAAAGATCCTGAACCACACCGCCAAGCTAAGATGCTTAGAAATTTCTGAATCTAAGACAAATGTGTGAGGAAAAAAAAAAAAAGTTTAATTTTTTAAGCCACTAAATTTGGGGGTAATTTGATAGCCTGGAATAGATAACCAACGTATAAGAATTAAAGCGAAGTAAGAAGATTGGATTGATATGGAAAAAGTAATTGGCAGCAAGTTGCCAAATATTCCAAATCAAAGGATGAAAATAACAGCACTGCAAAATAATAACATGTACATAAAACAGTGGATATTCGGGCGCCTGGGTGGCTCAGTTGGTTAAGCGACTGCCTTCGGCTCAGGTCATGATCCTGGAGTCCCTGGATCGAGTCCCGCATCGGGGTCCCTGCTCGGCAAGGAGTCTGCTTCTCCCTCTGACCCTCCCCTGTCTCATGCTTTCTCTCTCTCTATCTCATTCTCTCTCTCAAATAAATAAATAAAATCTTTAAAAAAAAAAAAAAGAAAGAAAGAAAAAAAAAACAGTCGATATTCAAGTCTTATCCACACACACATTTATTTATAAATACACAGTTTACCAATTCATAATTTACATGATGTTTTGCAAAAGGATTCAAGTACACTAAGGAAAAGAATATTTAGGCCCAAATACTGTACCATTTGTGTCTTCCACCGATAAATAATGTTACTTTAAAAAGACATTTGTGGAGATAAGCCGGTGGTATCTGCCAAAGGGTTATATCTGGAAACTAACTTGTTTCTATCACTAATTAAAGTAATTATTAAGAATAAATGTCTCTTTAAAATTTCAGTTACATGGGCCTACTTTTAAATTTATGTCTGACTAAAGCCAGAAAGAACAACAGAAACATTTCTCTTCAAGATAACTTTTATTAATACTGCTCTAAAGAGCTTTTTCCTAATAAAGAGGGAAGAGAGAAAATTAAACATTTTCTTATACATTAAACTATCCCTTAGTACCTCAAAAACATGAAATACCTGTCATCATTTCCTTTTATTTCAGACAGAAAATGGACTTTTTATGATTTTTATAAAAATTTATTATTAAACTCACAAAAATGCTTTCACTTTTAATATTTATCAGAATGATGAAATGATGCACCAGTGACAAAGACAGAATAAGCACCAGTGACAGAGAGTAAAAGGGTGAACTTCAGGAAGCCCTCACCCCTTCATTTCAAGAACAATGAACTTTTATATTTTATAACAGCAGTTGGCTCTGAAATAGAGAAAAATGTTCTATATCCTTTCATTTTTATTGCATCATCCATTATCTTATTTTTCTCATTTTTTTGGTCAATTTTTTTTTGTCTCGTGTGCAACAGGCGATTACAGGATATTTTAGGGCTGTCTTTTTGAGAAGAGCTTGTCAATGTCTCCAGGTATCTGCCACCAAACTGTTTCTTGGGCTGTGACAGCTCAATCACTTTTGAGCTCACCCCTGATCACTCCTTAGCCCGAAGGCACTTCAAGTGAATTATACTGATAATGAGGTCTGTTCAATTCGGATTTCCGGGTTAGTTACTTCAACTTGAAAAACAATTTCCCATTTACTTATTCTAAATATATCATTCACCTTTCCTTCTGAGCCAATTATTAAGATATAAAGCCTTTTTCGGTTCTTGAATTTTCGTAGTCTCAGATAGCAGCGCTGGATGTAATTAGTCATTTGTTCGTGACTTTTTAGAATATAAATAAAATGATAAATCAGCAGTGATTTGGTAAATGTGAGCTAGATACATAGTTCTGATTGTACAGATGTTTTCTTTGACCATTGATTTATTTTCAGAGATGGTATTCAATAAATAGGGGCTCATAACTAGCCTTTTATGTCCCTTAGCCACAGGATCTTTACCTCACTTTTTGTTTCCATAAACCTGCTTTGACACCACTGAGTCGGTGGATATCAGCAGATTTTAATAAAACATGCACTTGGAGTATTAATAACCATGGCTGAGTCCACACAAATAGGAGTGAACATTTTTTTCATTGAAAGTTTGTATAACACAGAAAATTATTGTTGAATACATTTTATTTGTTTGTTTAATCTGTCATTCTAAGAAATAAGTTTAGTGGTACAAGGAAAAAAACTCTGAGTCAAGAACCTGAACGCTTGGTGGGGCGCCTGGGTGGCTCAGTTGATTAAGCAACTGCCTTCGGCTCAGGTCATGATCCCGGAGTCCCGGGATCGAGTCCCACATCAGGCTCCCTGCTCAGCAGGGAGTCTGCTTCTCCCTCTGACCCTCCTCCCTCTCATGCTCTCTGTCTCTCATTCCCTCTCTCGGAAATAAATAAAATCTTAAGAAAAAAAAAATTTAAAAGAACCTGAACGCTTGAGTGGGTGGAGGCAGGGCTAACTTTTCCTATCATTCATTCATTCAACAGATACCTATAGGAAATTTAATATGGTGCCAAGAGCTGTCCTAGGTATTGGGATAGGTGGGTAGGAAAGTAAAAATGAAATGGTATATATGGAAATACAGAGCAGTATGTAAATGCAAGACATGATCTTATCCCTAAAGATCAGTAGACTCTTAGTTCCCTTTGCAAAACCATTCCTGAATAACTAACTGATGGCAGTCCTCTCCCCCTCCCAGATTCCCACAACTCTGAAATGCTAAGAAAACTGCATAAAGTTTTAACCGTAACAATAATTTTTTTAAGTCATGTATACAGATTGTCATGAAATGCTTAAGACGTTTTGGGATGGCTCCTGGGTTGTGAAATGTCTGTGTCCCTTTGTAGCTTCCGTCATCGACATCTTTCAACATGAAGCTGGCAAGCCAAGGAGGGCAGTTTCCTGGGGCCTGATCAGTTGATTGTGGCCCGTGAAATCAAGATCACACTTCAGTCTCTATCCTCTATGGGTCTGAAGGATGATGAAGTAAATACCCTGGAATATCCAGTCGGTGTAGACAAAAAGTGTATATAATGTTTGCAAAATGAAAGTCCCAAGATAAGCACAAAAACTCTAAGAAAATCGGAAGTCCATGGTAGTGGACATCCACTTGACAAACCCATCTGGACATGTGAAAATGCAGGGCCACAGGTGTGCCAGAGAGTAACTGTCCCCTCAAGGATGCAGGATGCATTACATCAACACAGTAAGTTATTTCACATAAAACTACATTATTATATTAAAATCTTTTAGAGAATTTTACATTGTCTAGATTAAGATTCTGTACTAGTTAGACATTTTACAAAATTAGAGGTAATAAAGTAAGACAATGAAAATACCCATGGAGAGTTTACAGGATAACTTCTATGTATTTGGAGCTATGATTTTAATAGGATTATGAAGCCCCAGCTTCTTTCAAAGAGGGGGAAAGGTTTAAAGAAACACCATGCCGAAAGAAAATCAAAAACAAATTGTAAAAAAGTAGAAATTGCACTTAGATTGCTACCTAGAATTTGCCAGGGTAATGGCCAGATTAAACAACAACAACAGCAACAACGACAACTTTGTGTGCTAATAGTGACATGTACATACACAACTGATAAAGTAAACAATATTGTATCCAAAGGGAATTCTTAGTCAAATAGAAGTAACACCTGGATACAATTCAAAAGACAACTTTAGAAATACAAACGACATCTTATGGAAAGTAGTAATTATCTTTAATTGAACAAAAAGCTTGAAACAGGAGAGACAAAGTCAGGTATTTTTTAATTGCAAAACATACTTATGACAGATAATTTGGGAAATATATGAAATGAAAGATAAAAATCACCCATATGTATGTTCAACAGCGGAAGGAGACGTGCTCTGTTGAGGGATAATTTTTAACATATATTCAATTATGTATGCTGTTCTTCATTTAATACTAAACATAGGGTAAATATCTCTTCCTATTTCTACTAGAAATATCCAAAATTATAAAATAAGAAAGGTTGTTCTTTCTTTACATATGACCTTTACCTAGGTTCTTGTTAGTCACTTGATCATAGCACACGCTTCTGAAAGCACTTCACATTCCCAGATGCAAAGTACAAAGGTGACATCAAGTCTCTGCATGTCCTTTTGGGTTATTCTTAATAAAGCATCACCAGCTTAGGCATGTATAAATATCCAGTATTAAATATGAGCTTAAAATCTTATTTCTTTAAACCTATTTAGAAAATTGCTTGTTTAAATTTAACTGTAAATTTTAGAAAATTATGAGTCTATTTTCCTATATCATATACTAACAATTCACACTTTTACATAAAATGCTACAAATCAAATAGATACTTTAAATTTCTGAAATAATTTTGTTGAAAATCACTGCTTGCTTTCTTAACCTCTGATTTTTAAAAATCCTAATGCACAAAGAAATTGTGTTTGAGAATGAAGAAAATGAATGAACGTTTATTTGTTCCTCAATAGGGAGTGAGACTTTGAGTAATTCTTTTTCTTTTCACATTTCCCAATTTTGTATATTGTTTATCTAATTAAAAGTTTTTTTTAGTAGCTGTTTGCTTTAGAGATAAAAATAGTTGAAAGTCTTCCATTAGTTATAATGGAGAAATTATGACATTTTGGTTTAGTGTCATAAAAGTATACTCTAATAAAATATTATATTGGAAAATTGAACTTTTTCTCAAAAATAAGGTTTTAATTTGTATAAAATACCTAGCGTTTCAAGAACATGTTGAAAAAATATAACACTGCATAGTTAGGTGGCACGAAGATGCAATCTATTCAATTCAGGCCTAGGCACGGGGCCTACAAAGATAATGTCATTACTCCAGCCAGACCCAAGGTAAAAAGACAGGTGACCCAGATGTAGTAATGTCACAAGTGAGTCATCGAAAAAAATAATCTCTCACGAAAAGTTTGCACAACATTTGTTGGACACCATTCCTGAAAAGTTACTAAACTTATTTTCGATTAAAAACAATAGAATGTTAACTAAGAAATAAAGCCATTAACTCAGTCTCCCCACTGCAGAGGTCGTCCCTATGACCTCTGAGAAACTGAACCCTCAAACTTCTAGTTAGCCTTGTTCACTTGGTGTTTCAGTGAGTATAGACTTTGTGAGGTGATAATCATGGAGAAATATTTGCTCACCTCTCCATGAAAATGGATATAAAACCTAATTTAAAAAAAAAAAGTGTAGCCTGTGCTAAAATTAAGTGGGCGAAGTTGAGAGAGAGAGAGAGAGAAGGTAAGTACCAAACAGCAGAGTCGGAAGAGAGTATTGTCAGTGTGGGAACTGTAGGGAGAAGAAAATACAATAATTCAATGGCAATGTGTTTACATAATGGTATACTTTTTTTGCTTAACACCACGAAGACTATGTCAAGAATTAAGGACATTTAAATGTGGTCGGGGGTGTTTTAAAATAGTGATAATTACTCAATGTGGAGAAATTAGGAAATACAAACGGACATCAAAAAGGAAATTAAAATTACTCATACTCTGCGCCAAGCGGGCCTGAACCCTGTGAACATTTTGGTCTGACACAATACGTGTGTATTCAGTGGGAGGCTGGCAGGTGTGTACATGTGGTGGTGGTGGGTAGGCTGTGGACTCTGGGTGTGCTTATCTGATCATGTTTCCCTTTGTGGCTGTGTAAATGCCTTTTGTTGTTGTTCATAATTGGGGGATCTTACCATGTTCCACTTACTCCATGAAATGTTAGTATTCTCTTCTATTAATAAGAGTAAGGGGCACCTGGGTGGCTCAGTTGGTTAAGCATCTACCTTTGGCTCCAGGTCGTGATCCCAGGGTCCTGGGATCGAGCGCGCGTAGGCTTCCTGCTCAGCAGGGAGTCTGCTTCTCCTTCTCTCTCTGACCCTCCGCTCACTCATGTGTGCACCCGCGCGCTCTCTTTCTCTCTCAAATAAATAAATAAAATCTTAACCAAAAAATTCCATTTCATGGAGTAATAATTCCATTTCATGGAGGTACCATGGTTTATTAACCATTCCTCATTGGGCATTTAAGTTTTCCAGATTTACTCTATTTTAAATAACAATGAGATAAACATTATTACCTGAAATATTTTCCACATTCTTATTATTTTCTTATGAAAGTTATTAGAAGTGGCATTACCATGATAAATGGTATAAACACTAACCTTATTTTTCTTTTCTTTTCTAAGCTCATTTTTCATCTTTAGGGATATTTTATTACATTGATTTTATTTTCCCTATTTCACAAAGAATGCACATTTATTATAGGAAAATACAAAATACATGAAAAAAGAAAATCTAAATAATCAACATTTTAAAACCCAGTGATAACTGGTCACTCATTTTGGCTTAAAGGGCTTCAGTCTTTTTTCTGTTCAATTGTAGCAAATAAACATGTCTATTTTTTTTTACAAATATCCTATTATATCCTATATTATACCCTATAATTTTTTAAAACGATAATGTACATAAACAATTTATTAAATAGAGTATATGTGTCTAAATGACCTCCAGAAATATTGTACCAATTTTAAGTCCCACCAAGAGTTTGTTTTTCCACATCAATAGCTATTCTGAGTATTACCATTCTTTCTAAACTCTGTCAATCCTCTCTCTGAAATATGAATTTGCTATTATTTGGTTACCAAACTTTTAACATTTTTAATATATTTAATGACTATGTCTATGCCTCATATTTTCAAAATACTTTTCAAATATATTTTACTACTCAGTTTTCTATAAGAATTTGTATAAATTATATACACATACACACACACACATATACTCTTAGCTCATAGGGTTGCATTCATTGCAAAAACCTTCCAGTTTTGTCTTTGGTCTTTTAAGTTTGTTCTGATGGTTTTTATCATACAGTAGTTCTTATTTTTAAAGTAACTATAGTTATTAGTCTTTTCTCTGTGACTGTATCTTATTTAAGAAACGTCCTGCAGGGGCGCCTGGGTGGCTCAGTCAGTTAAGCATCTGCTTTTGGCTCAGGTCATGATCCTGAGGTCCTGGGATCGAGCCCCGCATCGGGCTCCCTGCTCAGTGGGGAGCCTGCTTCTCCCTCTCCCTCTGCCTCTCCCTTTGCATCTGCACGCTCTCTCTCGCTCTCTCTTTCTCAAATAAATAAATAAAATATTTAAAAAAAAAACCTTTTGGAAAAAAAGAAACTCTCTCTAGTTTTGACTTTGCTTCTCTCATTTTTATGATCTTGGTTGCAGCTCCCACTGCTACATTTTTTTCTGAAGCAATTGTACGGATTCAAGGTTAAGGATGACTTGGATCCTATTACGTTAATTCTTTTTTCTGAACAATTAGCCAGTGAGAGGGAAAAACATAACATGGTCCGATAAGTCATTGCTAATGTTTCTCACATCGGATTTGAATATAGAATTCAATGTCTTTATTTGAAAAATGCTAAAGAATCTCACAGCAATGCCTATGGATTGTGTGAACACTGACTTTTCTACATGTGCAAATGTCACTGCGGAGCAGAGGTTAATGGGGATGAGGTGCACCATGAAAATTAGAACCCATCTCCCCACCATAATAGATAAAAAAATGGAGAAAATAATTTATTGCCTGGCATCATCACATGGCTAGTCACTGGCAACACTGGCACAAAATTCAAAGCAATACTCCCAACTGGAAGTTGCTATTGATACACCAGGCAATGCAAAGCTTTACTGCCTTCTAAAATTCAGCTAAGGGGTATGAGACCTATTCTGAAGCACTGAGAAGGTGGTTTCATCATTAGGATGCAGATACCCCTTCTTCTCTCCAGGGACTCCTCTAAGAAATCAAACTCAGAATAGAATAAAAGAACTCACTCCTTACTTAGCGGAACAGTCAGGCTGATAGAAATATATTTTCTCAAAAGGAAAAGCCCCTTGGAGAAATCTGCATTTATGCAGGCAAATAAATGTTAATTCTTTTGTCCCAAGGCTTTCAACTTGTCAGAAGATGAAATTTAAATTTTCTCCTTTTTTTTTAATAAGAATAATCTATCTGTTACAAACACAGAAGTGGGATTTGTCCAAAGCTGAAGTCAAACAGGTACTATTAGAAATGAAATTGGATCCTGTGAAAATATTGCAAGTGAATGAAAACATTTGCTAAGCCAAGGTCTCACAGCTAGTAAAAAAGCATTGAGAGAAAATTGCAGGGAATAACAATAACCTTCATCTGACTTCTTAAAGTTAAAATTTCTAAGAGTTCTCCTCATAGATATCAAAAGCAGCTTATCCCTACAGGATTTATTTCAGTTTTCTGAGTGGAAGAAAACATCAGGCAAAAAAATATTTAATTTTTAAGTTAATCATCAATATGAAGGCAAAGCCTCCCCTGTCTTCATCTGGAGAAAAACATACTTTCCACGTTGACTTTTATGAAGTATTCGGTCCAAGTTCGGTTCAGTTTTCGTACTCCTACACGACCGTGGTGTCAACTCTGATCCTATTTTTAGATATGTTTCCTGACTCTGGATTAAAAGAAGAGGAGGTTGGCAAGTTTCCATTAAAACATTCCTTTCTCCTTTATGTTTCCCAGAAATAAAAACCTCTTTCAAACTCGTCTTTTTTTCTAAATGAAGGAAATCAAAGTCCCAGTATGTTACCTTCTCCATATTCCTAACCCAAGACAAACAGCAAAAGCAAAGATTTAAACACACACAGACACACACACCCCAAAACAACAACAACAACAAAAACAACAACTTAAAAAATGTAGCCAGGCATTTTTCTCTGTGTTAATGATAAAATTTATGTCAGTTCAGGCCTAAATTTACCACACCCAAAGTTCAGAATGGAATGCTGGATACATGAAAATGAAATAAACTCCCAACCCAGCAGCTTAGATCTTCCTTTGAAATGGAATTTATACAATCTATACTTAGATCGTGAAAAAAATATATCATTTAGCCAAAACATATACGAGAGTTGAAAGAGAATGTTTTCTTTCAGAGGGGGTTACTTCTAGCCACACAAAATCAATTTTAGAAATTAGGCAATTATCTGCATTAGTCACATTGAAAGGACATGTTGGACTCAATTACTGCTCTGTGTCAATGGAAGTGTTTGAATTATGTTTATGCATATGCCAATTCACCACATTTTAAGGATGGGTTGGTATCAAAAGTCAGCCCAAGCTCGAAAGTGACAACTGTGGTTTTTCATTATTTTCCACAATCATAGTCATTTGAAAATAAAGTGAGATCCTGTTGGAATCAAATGCTGAGAAGTAGAAAGAGGAGCTACTTCTGATTTGATAGTAATTCTAGATATGAAGTAAGAGACAAAAGATACAAGGATTCTAATTCTAAAATAAATAAGTCCTGGGCATGTGATGTGCAGCACGGTGACTATAATTATTTGAATATTGTATTGAATATTTGAATATTGCTAAGAGTGAATCTTGCATATTTGAATATTGCTAAGAGAGTAAATTTTAAAAGCTCTCACTGCCAAAAAAAAAAAAGGTGTAACTGTGTATGCTGATGGATCTTAACTAGACTTACTGTGGTGAACATTTTGCAATATATACAAATATGAAATCATGAAGTTGTACACCTGAAAATAATATAATGTATCAATTACACCTCCATTTTAAAAAATGTTTAAAAATAATACTAATAAATACTTTTGTTTTTAAAAAAAAAAGTATAGGTAGCCCTCAAGACCCATGGAAGATAAAGACAAATTTATCCTAGAAAGACTTCCACAAAAATTTACAAGATTTCAGGTACAAGACAGGATCTGCTTAATAAAGGTATTGGTATTTGAGTTTTGCTCTTTTTTTGAAGCAGACTTTAATGTATAATTTTACATTCCTTGTGGTTTACATCATAACTCCTCACTACAAAACCCAAACTGTGACTTAAATCAAACCAGAAATTAAATATGCTGGAGGTTTCGGAATTAAAACTCATCTTCAATTTGGAAATGTTGTCAACAGAGATGCTATTCATTTATTTTCAGAGGTTTCTTATGCTATTCTTAAAATAGAGAGTTTTAGAAAAACGTAAGTAATTTAGGGGCACCTGGGTGGCTCAGTCGATTAAGTGTCTTACTCTTGATTTCAGCTCAGGTCATGATTTCAGGGTCCTGGGGTCGAGCCCTGACAAGCTCCACAGTCGGGCGGCGGTCTGCTTCTCTCCCTCTGTGCCTCCATGCTCTCTATCTTTCTCTCTCTCTCTCTCAAATAAATAAATAAATCTTTTTTAAAAAGGTAAGTAATTTAGCTGAGCTTTACACTCATTTAAAGTGAGGGGTAAATCCTAGCATTATATATGCACTAATATGTACAGAATGCAAGCAGTATGACCATCTATCCTAGCCGCACATTGAATTTTATCTCCTAATTGTTTAGGAGAGTACTGGGAATTTCATTGTAGTTTTAACTTGAGGCTTTAGCATTAAGCATTGCAGATCTGACGAATTAATCTTTTCAGTAAGACATGCACAATGCTTTATTCAAAGATGAAGTGTTTATCTTGGAGGAATTTTTCCTTTAATATCCTGCAGAGTGGGTCAGGAAGTCTTAGGAGAATAGACTTTCTTGTGAGCTGACAGTCTTCATAGGCAATCTGAAATGAATCACCCAAGATTTGCTTTTTCGCTAAACATAATTCATCTTTTCTCCCTGACTCCCTGACTCCCACTCAGTCCACCCCCATCCCCATCTCTCCTACAGGGTTGCTTTGGGAACAAGAGAGAAAAGAGTCATCACACAACTACATAACAGAGTTTCCCAATTAATAGGCTATTTCCAGGGATTATATCCCTTACCTTTGGATTATCTCACTTGCTTGATGACAGCTGTAATTTGCAAAATTAAATGGTACATTTATATTCCCCACTGGGAAAAGCAGGAAACAAATGTGTTACATTTTGGAGGCCTACAACTAGAAACCCAATATAATGACAGCAGTACAATTGAATTAAAATTAGTAACATTTTCTTTCCATAAATTTGACAATAAAAGACAAATGGCCTAACTATAGAACAGCATTTCACACATATGGTCACATAGTAAAAAGAAACTTGGATTTTCTTCCCACATCTTCTCTGTGATTTTAGGCAGGTCATTGATCTTCTCTGAGCCTGTAGTACATTGCATGTACTACTAACCTCTAAGGACCAAATTAAATAATGGTAGGTAACTGCAAAGCACTATCTAAATGTGACATACTATTAGGAAATTCCATTAAAACACACGTAACGGTGTAATGTGGATTTTGTTCATAACAAAATGTTTCCAAGCCCCTTTATCTTCAGTAATAAGTGGTATAGAGATCATCTCGTTCTGTGTTCACCCTAGAGAAGACCTTTATCAAAGGCCATGGGCACAGGTTGTTAGGAGATGACGCCTAACTTCCTTCCCTACAAGGAAGGAAGCAGGAAAAGTATAAAGGAAGGAGAGAAATTTCAATAAACTGTACATGAACAAGCTGGTTACTACTTTGGGAAACTGGGGCTCAGTCTACTGGGGACCATCTAGAAACCTTGTGGAACATGCATTAGAAACAATCCCTAGAGGATGGGGAGGGCTCTCCGTGGCTGTTACTCCCTCCTCTGACCACTATCACCACCATCCTGGTTGGTGATCTGACATAGCATCAGAGGAAGCCCTTGACCAGAGAAAACACCCTCCTAGCTTAAAGTGGAAAGCTATCTACATGCCAGAAACAGCCCCTGCAGCTCCAGGGAGACTTGGGGAGGGGATTAGAAATGGGGACAGGGTGTCAACATTACCCGTTACAATGACATTTCAGTGTAGTGAAACATGGCAGCCATTAGGAGGGTGCTCTCTGAGAAAGTAACACCTAAAGTTCCAGCCTTAACTAGTCCTTCCCCCTCTCTGTTTTTGATTCCAACTTACTATAGACCCAAATTAGAGAGAACAAGAGGGCCAAAGAGAAGGGAAGAAAAAACAGTAAGTAAAAGGAAGATAATTTCTTCCCACTTCCTTCTTTTTTTTTTAAGATTTTATTTATTTATTTGACAGAGAGAGACACAGCGAGAGAGGGAACACAAGCAGGGGGAGTGGGAGAGAGAGAAGTAGGCTTCCCACGGAGCAGGGAGCCCATTGCGGGGCTTGATCCCAGGACCCTGGGATCATGACCTGAGCCGAAGGCAGACGCTTAATGACTGAGCCACCCAGGTGCCCCATTCCCACTTTCTTCTTTTGTCTGCTTCAGAAGGAGGAGAAATAATTTTCTATTCATTCATTTAATATTAAGATAAGAAGAAAATTAAGATGATGGTGGAGGACACACACAGCATTAGGGAAAATGCAAAAGAAGGAAGAGTAGGGGATGAAGGTGGAGAGAGCTCCATGAATGGCTTTTTTTTTTTTAATATTTTATTTATTTATTTGAGACAGAGAGAATGAGAGACAGAGAGCATGAGAGGGAGGAGGGTCAGAGGGAGAAGCAGACTCCCCGCCGAGCAGGGAGCCCGACGCGGGACTCGATCCCGGGACGCCAGGATCATGACCTGAGCCGAAGGCAGTCGCTTAACCAACTGAGCCACCCAGGCGCCCTCCATGCTTGGCTTTTGTCAGGCCACTGGAAATCAGGGTTTCCTAGCTTCAAGGGGCTCCTTATGAGTATTTGTTAGGTATGAATCTGTTATGTGTCAATCCTGGTCAGCTTTCAGGCAAAACGTGAAAGTCCTTGTCTCACTGGATAAACATTTCTGTACTATAGTGTACCATACATTTATTGTTCAATGTTCTTGAACTTTGGACAAACGTTCAGGTCATAACGGATTCATCAGGTGATGGAAAGTTAGGGTAAGTCATTTTATGTAAATGAAACTTGTTACTTACTGTGGAAGATAGAGAGCTATTACTATACTCAACAGCCTGGGTCTTTTAGAACATTTGCCAAGAATTTCTAGATTGAAATCTTAAGATTTCCATTGGCTTCCAGGAAAGGAATATTTAGTTATGCGGCTTCTTTTTTTCAGCTTCCCTTCTTGCCACCTGGAATCCAAGTGAAATTTTAAAATGTTTGTTTCAAAACTTTCAAGATCAAATAATAAATTGAATAAATGTCTTTTTTCCCTTAAGTGTTAACTATGACTCTTGTAGTTTCCTGGAATTTGTGCTGTTATTTGGTTTGGTTTGTTTTTGCTTTCATTTGTTTGTACGCTTACTTTTTCCCTGAACCACATATAAATTGACTTTAGACTATATTGTATTTTCTTGAGGATTTCAAAGATGGCACAAGAGACAGGGCTGAGTTTCTAGAACAGGATTCCTATTTTCCTCTGGGTTTCCTTACTTCTTGACTAAAATACATGACTAGATTTACACTACTAGAAAGTATATGTGTTTCTCAACTTTAAAAATTTTAATACCTGAATAAGTAAAAACTACTATTGTCTATATTTTCGTGTATGTTGAGGTTTAGAAAACTTGCCTTAGAATAAACAGTTTGAACCTATTTTCTTTATCTTGAAAATGAAAATGGAGAGCTCATGTGTGTAAAGGCACCGAAAATTAACTGTAAACATCATAAAAATATCAGTCATTGTCAACTGCCCTATCCAGCTTCATCTGCAGCATAACATTTGGTCTCCCACCTACAGAAGAATCTTTCTGTTTAAATAAAAAGATAAAAAATCTCAAAATACTTGCAATTTTCAACAATAGCAAGGGTTACATCAGGCTACTCCTCCAGTCAATGCAGACAGCAGACAGTGCAGTGGACGTGTGCTATTCCCGTGGGCTCAATACTGCCCCTTCGCAAATGGGTCACTCCCACGGCCAAAGAGCACAACAATGAAATCATGGCACCTGCTACCACTGTCTTCTCTGTTTCTGGGTGCTCTACCAAGAAGCACTTGCCTCATGGTCAATTATTTCTTTAAATTCTTCAGAATCTAGACCTGATGCTAAATCATAAGTTTGCAGCAGATGTTCCTGAGAGCCAGACATCATGGGTACTTCTGAGAAATAGAAATGTATCCTCTTTCTTTAGTGAATACAGAAAGGAACTGGTAGCCATGCAACCTTAGATTGTTTTGAAAATAATCATTATGAACTTTTAGTATTTAATAACATACTTAGCACTCTCAAAATGTGACATACTATTAGGAAATTCCATTAAAAGACACTTAATGGTATTACCGTTACGTTAACGGTGTTACCCACCTTTGAGGTGGGTATGTATGCGTGTGTGTGTGTGTGTGTGTTGTGTGTTTGGTTGTGGTGTGGGGAGGTTGACTATTTAAACAGAAAGTAAGTGAACAAAATTAAGTTGGAGCAAAAATAAACAGAGTTCTTGTCTTGTGATATGCTAAACACATGGCTTTACATTTTCAGGGTTTAAAAAACATCTCAAATAAAAAGACAAAATACTCTATTTTACTATAATAATACTTGAGCCCCACTTGTATATTTAACTTTGTTAGAAGATGAAAGAATAAATTGCATATATAATTGTATGTATTCTCTTTTTTTTAAATTTATTTGTTTATTTTATTTATTTGAGAGAGATAGTGACAGAGATAGTGAGAGAGATCACAAGTGGGGAGGAGAGGGAGAAGCAGGCTTCTGCTGAGCAGGGAGCCCGACGCGGGGCTTGATCCCAGGACCCTGGCATCATGACCTGAGCCGAAGGCAGATGCTTAACAGACTGAGCCACCCAGGCACCCCTAATTGCATGTATTCTCAACTCACATTAATGCTGGTAAATATCAGCTTGGCTATGTTGGGCATATCATTGGGTTTGTCATCTCAGAAAGTGGTTGACCATAATTGGGGCTTTGGTATAAGGAAAGAGAGTAGGGTAAATGGGAAAGAGATGGTGGAGGCAGGAAAGACAGAGGGGTTTCATCAATTATTTCCTTTTTTTTAGATTTATATATATATAAAAGATTTATTTATTTATTTGAGAGAGGGCACTTGTGCGCATGTACGTGTGAGTGTGAGCTGGCAGGGGGCAGCAGGGGCAGAGAGAGAGAGAGAGAGAAACTCAAGCAGATTCTATGCTGAGCACAGAGCCCATGGGGGTTTGATTCCACGACCCTGAGATCATGACCTGAGCTGAAACCAAGAGTCCCATGCTTACTCGAAGGAGCCAGGTGCCCCCATCAATTACTTCTTAAGCAGAGGCTGGTGAACATTCTCCCTTGGCCTTTGGTTCAATAGGAAAGCAGAAAATAAAAATAAAATAATAGGACAAATAACAGAAAAATACTTTTGAAACGAGTCCAAAAGTATTTCCCCCATCTTGGCCATCTTTTTCCTTTCCCTGATTTGCCGTTTTAAATAGGGAAGGGCAATGAGGGAAGGTAGGAAATGGATAGCCAGGCAGCTCTGGCCAGAAATGAAGCTGGGGAGAGAGGGGTGCCATGGGGACCAGTCCTGATTGTCCCCTCAGAACTAAAGCTTCAATGAGGAGGTGGGAAAATCAAACACAATAGATTACTGGTCCTCTGAAACATAGCGACGCAACCCCTGCTCCCCCAGTATCACCTGGGTAGGTTGACAATCCTTCAGAGGAGTCTCTCACTTAGCATGCACTGGCAAAAGGGTACATTATGGTACGTGGGCTAAAGAAAATGCCCCCAGGAGCCAGGGGCCTGTGCATTTCCTATAGGGGTCATAGAAGTCCCCACAGACCCTGGTGGGGGAGCAAACAGGTGGCCTACTAGAGGGATGGGCTCAGAGTAGCATGAGTGTGGGAATTGAGGACAAGACATTTAGGCAGGAGCCACAGACTCCAGCAGTGGGGACGAGCATGGTACCCCTAAACTCCAGGCAAATCCAGCACATCACAGCCGACACCAGTGTGAGCACTACTGGGACGTTGCAGAGGACAGTGAATTTCCAAGCAAAACATGGGGACTGTAAATCCTTCTCAAACAGCCATAGGGAATGGAAGCTCCCCTGTATCCACATCCCTTCCTGGGCAAGAGGAGGGACAGGGAAGCTTTTGGAAGGAGGAGGAAATTCTGACTGGGAGTTTAACTTTGAATTGAAGAGCTAGCTTTCAACTGCAAGAACCTGGCTTACCTTTGCTTGACAAGCTGAAATCCCTTGCCAGCCCAACCCCTACAGTAGGAATGGAGGCCCCGGGCAGACACTGGATGTTTTAGGGCCAGACATCAGGAGGAAAAGACTGGGATTTGAGCAACCTGGGAGCTTTGCACTCCTATTGCATTTATTGTGACTGCCCATAGGATTTGCTGCTAAATTCCTTTCCAGGAAGTTTTAATGAAAGTACGTGTAGTGTGTGTCTGGCAGGGGGAGGTGATGAGATGGATGGAGAGCTGTTCTTTATCTCAGCATAAAGCCACAGAAAAGTATTAAACTAATTATCCAAAGTACTCTGTTATCAGCCTGCCTTACTTTAACCTCACACTAGGCTTCATCTTGATTCCTCATTTACCTGCTGAGAGCCTTTAACATCACTTAACTATAATCAAATAAGAGAGAGAGAGAAAATTGCAAACAAAATCAAACTTGCTAAGGCCACTGGCAAGGCTCAGAACATCTTTACTATGTGCAGTCTTTTCTAGTCCACTATCCAGAATCCCATAGGGCCAGCCAAAATTGTTTTTACCTTCCTGTCTCCAATCCCCCATAATATTTTATGATCCTAGCTTGGAACTTGCCTCTGTGGTCCATAGATCAGTTGGTTCAAATTCTGAGCGTTTTGTTACATGTTCCAAAGAATTCTCTTTATCGGGCTTCTGTTTTTCATTCTCTTTTTTGGGCAAAATCAAACCTTTCTTTTAAATTCAGTGTCCTAGGCGTGCCTGGGTGGCTCAGTCAGTTAAGCATCTGTCTTCGGCTCAGGTCATGATCCCAGGGTCCTGGGATCCAGCCCCACATTGGGCTCCCTGTTCAGTGGTGAGCCTGCTTCTCCCTCTCCTTCTACTGCTCCCCCTGCTTGTTCTCTCTTGCCCTCTCTGTCAAATAAACAAATAAATAAATAAAATCTTAAAAAAATAAATTCAGTGTCCCAAATTCTTCTACTGAATAAGAAGGAAATGTTCAAGAGCCTTGGTGACAGCCCAACTATTCCACTGTACGCAATTATTCCATACACAGGACATTACATATCACCACTCCCTGTAAAGGAACAACATCAACAGCACCAGACAGCTTGTGTGTGTGCTCTGAGCTCTGAGCCAAACAGCAAATTCGGGAAGAAGTAACTTGGAAATCAAGCTACTTCCCTATTTACTTTCAGCATTGTTATCGCGCGAAATTATTATTTTTGTTACGTTAGTGGTGCCTACTACATCCCAGGTTAGCTAGATCCCAGGTTAGTCATGTTTGCTTTTTTGTTATGTTCGTGGTGCCTACAGGTGCTAGGTGAATGGAGTTCCCAGGATGCAGCATCACACAAAGAAAAGCTATGTTAACACTGTGTTCTCGGCTTGAGCTCTGAGACTTCAAAGTGACTTACTGGGGAATCTTGGGATGTCTGCAGGAGCATTGCAGTGATTGAGAATGCCAGTTCACTAAGCAAACATTTCCATAGACTGTATGGAATCCTTAAAAAAGATAGAATTGACAAGGGGGAGGCAATTCATGTGGGTTAGTCACATTTTATGCTTTTATCATTGGTCTTTTAAAAAATAAAAATCACGTAGACTGAAGCTTTGGAACATATTTCTCCTAACTGGTGTCAGCAATACTTTAATCATTTATTGCTCACTAAGTATAACAACCAGATGTTCAGATTTTAAGGACATTCCACCCACTTCCAAAACTCCCAGTACAGTCCTAATTACCCACTTTCAGCTACTTGTTTCTTTGCTTGTGGCTGAAACCACTGCAAAACTGGCACCAAAGTGCCACGTGAATAAGACAAGTTAGTAATGCTTGTACTTAATAAGTAGCTATCCTAAAGAAACAATGTGGAAATCCCATGGTCAGTATAGGGCATAAAATCTTCCTCTATGGTAACCAAAAAGATGCCTTCTGAAAAGTGAGCTGTGGCTTAATGGGAAGATAACTGTTCTTGTAATTAGAACACCTATGATCAAGCCCCAGTTCAGCCACTTACTCATTTGAAACCCTGAGTCACTCACTTATTCCTCTGCAAAGGAGGGATGATGATATTCCCCCAGAGCACTCTTGGACTGGAGAGGCAGAGTGAATCAGTATATGTAGCAGTGCTCAGTAAACTGTAAACGCCCACACTGAGCTACAAATTGTATGTAGGAGCTATGAAAGGATCATGGATTTTGAAAACTAAGTAGAAAAATGCATTTAAATGATGTACAAGATACCAAAGATAAAGAAAACAAGAGCATGGCCTCAACAAATAACATGACAAATAACATCTACCACATCTAGCTACTTAATTTATGGCCTAGAGCAAAACGAAAATGTGAGACCCCTTGTTCAAAAGGAATGAAAGAAGGAGAAAGAGCCTTTTCTTTGGTGGCATCTCTTTACTCTTCGTGGTGTTTTTTCATTTGCCATTTCATGTCGTGTTGTTGGGGCAGGGAGTAATCACAAGGTGTACATAGACCTTCACAGGTGCAGAGCCACCCCATGACTCAGAGCACAGGTCCAACCCCACCCTCTGTGTGTGCAGTCGCCCATGTGGTGGGAGGGTAACAGTGTTACTGAGCAGGGCCAGGGGATCAGTG
Source organism: Leptonychotes weddellii (assembly GCF_054177405.1). Taxonomy (NCBI): domain Eukaryota; kingdom Metazoa; phylum Chordata; class Mammalia; order Carnivora; family Phocidae; genus Leptonychotes; species Leptonychotes weddellii. The sequence goes on along the minus strand of NC_138372.1, from coordinate 104,347,149 downwards.
GTGGAGATCCCATCCCAGGGAGGCAGAGAGGTTCCAAGTCAACAGAGCTACTGTCCCACTGGTCTTCTTACAGAACACAACACAAAGATAAAATCATTAAGAATTTCAAGATGGTGACTGCAGAGCTTTAAACCTCAAGCTGGGGGCCTTCTGAGCACAGGGTCCTCAGTGACTGCACTGGTCACATGCCCATAAATCTTCCTTACCATTTACTACATGTGGGGCCCTAAAATTTTTCAAAGAGGCAGCATGATAGAGTTGGTAAGAGAAGAGACTCTGGAGCTAGGTTGCTGGTTTCCATCTGGCTCTGCCTCTCACCAGCTGCATGTATGATCTTGGGTAAGTTATTCTTTCTCTTTGGGTATCAGTTTCTCCATTGGTGACACAGGGTGATAATAATAATCACTTATCTCCTAGAGTTATTGTGCAGATTGAATGAATTACTATATGGAAAGTACATAGTTCAGGGCCTGGCACATTTAAACAAACACTATAAAAATATTCGTTATTATTATTTTTCCTATGAATCCACATTGCAAGTCCAAGGACTCCAAACATGGAAGCATCCTACAGCCGACCTACGAACCATCTCTGCTCCTTGGTCTCGGGCTCATCCTGGACGCTGATGGACGGCATACCTGGCTGTATCTTCACTCTGTCCTTCCAACTCTCAGATTCTATACCAGCCATAACATGATACAGGTGGCCAATAGCAAGAGCAAGAGAGAAGTATTCTAAATAGAACATATTTTCCTTGAAGAAAGCCTGTGGGCTCTATAATGGTATAAAATGGTTAGTAGAGGATAGAGAATAAAGTCTATGGGTAAGCTGGTATGGACAGCTTTAGGGTAGGCCATAAAATTGATTTTTCTACTACTATCTGTACAAAGTAACTGCTTAGTAAATTATTGATTTGTAATTTAGAAATAGAATTTAGATAATAAAAAATAATTCAAAACTGAGTGTCAAAGTGAGAGCTATAAAAATGTCTTTAAAAAGATGAATATATAGAATTTAAAAGAAAAGGAGTGTAAGTAGAATCAATAGAGTAGGATAGTAATTTTACATTTATAATTATTCTTTCATGGTATTATAAAATTGTGATCTGTTTAAATAATTTGTAAGTAACTTAAAAAATGATTTTCTGACAAGTAATTCAAAGAGCAAATGGTAGATTTTAAGGAATACTTTTTTAAATAAAATAAAAACAAATATCCCATTTTTATGCTAAACTGGAAAGTTTAATTTACAAAACTTTGAGGCCCAGTGAAGTGCTAGGACTTTGTTCTTTTTTTTTTTAAGGTACAAACAAATGAAAGCCAAAGAAATGAGACTAAAGAAAATAATAAAGGAAAAAAACTGAAATTACTATAATAAAAATCAAACATAAAATAGAAAAGATTGATGAAGACAAAATTCACCTCTTTAAAAGAACAATACAATTAATAAGTCCCTGGCAAGCAAATCACTGAAAAAAAAAAAAAAGAAAAGGTACAAATAATTAAATATCAGCAATAAATAAGGGGATGTAAGCACAGGCATTATAAAAAATAAAAAGTGGATTTCATAAATAAATTTATTCTAATTACATAAAATGGACACTTCATATAAAAAGACAATTTACCAAAACTAAACAGAGGGAACAGAATATCTGAATTGTTCTAAAGAAAAAGAAATTGTAATTTAAAGTTTTGTGCAAAGTCCTGGATGAGGTGGCTTCACCAGTGAATAGCACCAAACATTTAAAAAAGAAATTATAGAAAATCTTCCACAGTCTTCTAAGTAACACACACATACAAACACAAGGACAATAATCCCCAAAACATTGCATATGTTCCAACTTTGACAAGAACATTATAACAAAGAAAAATTATAGATTATTCTACTCAGGACCAAAGATGAAAAATTACCAAATAAAATGTTAGCAAATTGAATCCAACAGCTAATTAAGACGATAATGCATCATGATCAAGCTTGTTATTACAGAGATACAGGTTTTTTAAGATTTGAAAAAAATCAAAGTAATTTACCACGCTAAGAGAATAATGAAGAAAAACTCATAGGTATTTCAGTAGTTGCAGACAAAGCATTTGGTAGTGTTCAACATCTATTAAAAATAAAAACTCCTAAAAGGAATTTTTAGTAGGTAACTACTCATTAAACAATTACAAAAATTCTACTTGACAATAAATGGGAAAATGTTAAAAGTTTTCCCTTTAGAATGGGGAGTAAAATACAGTTGCCAACTATCACTACTTTTATTTTGCCTTTTATTTTAGGTACTGCCACTGCAATACTTCAACAAATATAAACATGAAAATGTAAGGACTGGAAAGGAAGAAAAAAGTCATTATTTACAAATGATATGATTTTATACATAGAAAGTCCAGAAGAGTCTTTAGATAAATTACAGAATTAATGAATAAGTTTAGCAAGTTTGCTGGACACTGATCAATATACAAAATCAATGTATTTCAGTATATTAGCAATAATTAGAAAAATATTTTAAAAGGTACTATTTATAACAACACCAAAGCATCAATATTTAGGAATAACTCTAACAGAAAATATATACAGAAAAGATCTCTAACAGAAAACTAAATTTTCAAAAAATACAGAGGACATAAATAACTAAAGGGATATATTATATCTATAATGTGGAATAAATTTTTTTTAAGAATTTCAATTCCCCCCAATTTGATCCATAGATTTAAAGCAATCAATAAAAATCCCTGCAAATATTTTGTGGAAATTGAGAAAATAGTTGTAAAATATATACAGAAAGATAAGGGACAATAATTGACAAGATAAAATCAAAGGGAACAATGTAGGAGAATGTGCTCTTGGCATTTCAAGATATATTACAAAGCTATAGTAATTGTGACTGGTAGTACTAGTACAGGACAGAAAAAGAATTGAAAACCCAGAAACAGAGTCACTTGTGCAGATCTTTGATGTTGACACATAAAGAATAATGAAGGATGAATGGTATTTTTTTCAATGGTGATGAGTCAATTAGATAACCATATGGGGAAAAAGAATGCAAATCTACCTCTACTTTAAATCATAATACAAATGCTAACCTTTGGTAGATTATAGATACAAATGTGCGAGAAGGCTTCTATAATGCAATTTAGGAGAACATCCTCAGGACTTCTAGTAGGAAACAATTTCTTCAGAAAAAAATCAGAAAGTACTAACTCCATAAAGGAAATGGTTGACAACTGGGCTGCCATAAAATTAAGAACATCACTCATCAAAAATACCTTTCTGAGAGTGGAAAATAAGGCTATAGAAGGAAGGAGTTATTTGAAACTTATATAACCAACAATGGCTAATATCTAAAATATATTTATAGTGGCAAGTTTGTTAGGAAAACACCAGAAACCTAATAGAAAAAAAATAAGCTAGAGACTTAACAGGTCTTTCACAAAAGTGGATATCCAAATGCCAATAAACATATGAAAAGATACTTGACCTCATTAATCATCAGGGAAATGTGAATGAAAACCTCTATGAGATACTTTTACACATTCATCAGAAGAGCTAAAGTTAAAATGTCTGACCATGCCAAGGGTTAGCAAAGATATGGAGCAAAAGGAACTCTGATTCTCTGCTGGTGGGAGCATAAATTGGTGTACCACCTTTGGAAATGAGTGGCACCATCTTCAGGATTTGAACCTAAACATAAACTATGACCCAGCAATTCCTGTCACCTAAGTACGCACCCTACAAAAATTTGTTTACCCATACACCAAGAGCCATGTATAGAAATATTCATGGCTTCATAATTCACAACAGCTAATAACCAAAATGTCCATCATCAGTATAATGCACGTATAAATGTTTATATATTGATACAACAGAAGACTACATAATCATAAAAATAAACAAACTCTTGTTACATGAAACAACATGGGTAAATCTCATAAATATAATATTAAGTGACAAAAACTAGAGCCAAATGAGTACTTGTTATATGATTCCAATTAGGTCACGTTCAAGATCATGTACATAAAAATGCATGATGAGCTGAAAACTCATGAACCATTAAAATGTTATTATTTTGAAGAACAATATCCAGATAAGCTGATATCTGAAGTTAAATAAGCTGGTATCTAACATTTTTTTCCCTGACGTTTAGTCAATTAAACAACAAATAACCTCTCATTAGTTGAAATTCATTAAGCAGGCCAAGGACTATGTTTCCATCGTGTGTAAGGCAGATGGAATGGAATGAATTTTCATTGCATCTCATATTTCCTCAGCCAATATGAATGCAGTCCAAAGGACTCTCATCAGCAGGAGAGGATTATAGGGTAACTCAGATAATGTGACCTAGATGTGCTTATTTAATCATTGTTCCCTCTCTTTGGGGAAGAATTCACGCAGAGTGCAGCCATAACTTTCTTTCTGAGACCAATAAAACCATGATTTGTCTTTAAAAGACAAGTAATAATAATAATAATAACAGCAGCAGGAGCAAAAACAGCAATAATAATGTCCTTACAGTAAGCTTCCCAGCTTGTGTCCCATTAGTAAAATATTTGTATAAAACTATAATCGCACTAATTGGTAATCATGTTTACCTATCACAAATGAGAAAAACAGCTTTCTAAACTGGAAATGTGAAACATTACTACTTTTGCAAATACTCTACTTGTAGCACACAAGAACTGAGAAATTATCAATAAGGGTAAAATGTTTTTATGTCCTGTCTTGGTATCCTCTAAAGTTATCTTATTATTTTTTATAGGACTCTGCATCTCTGTTTTTAAGTCTTTGCCGCCTATCTTGTTTCTACACCCACAGAGAGGGGTTATTTACAAGGATATTGCTTAATATATAAGTATTCAGGGATTTCCCAGGAATCTTTTTATTATTCCAGCTTATATCTAATGAGGCTTGAGAAAACAAATTCCAATTCTATGGCATTTATTGAAACTTGCTTTATGGCCCTTTATTGATAAGAGTTCCATATGTACTTGGAAATATAGCATATTCAGAAATCTGAGGTACAATATTCTGTAAGTGTCATTTATGTCAGGGTTGTTAATTGCATTGTTCAAATCCTCTATATTCTTATCAATTTTTATCTGCTTATTTTAGATTTGTAACTGAGAAAGATATGTTAAAACCTTCTATTATGATTGCAGATTTTATTCTCCCTCAGTTCTACTGGATTTTTCTTTATATATAGTTAGGCTATGCTCTATGAAGCCTACAAATCTAGAAATCTTTCTAAGAGATTAGCCTTTTTATTGTTGTGAAATGCCCTTGTGGATCACTAGTAATAGTTCTTTCAATAAAGTCTATTTTGCCTGTTATCAGTATAGTTATGGCAGCTTTCTATCTGATAACATTTCCATGATTTATCTATTCTTTTACTGTCAACTGTGCTATGTTCTCATATTTATAAGTAGCAGATAGTTGGGTTTTGTGTTTTTATCCAACCTGATGATATTTTCATCAGTATTAACCCATTTACATTTCACTTAATTTTATTACTAACATATTTGGGATTCTTTTACTATTTTATTTCCATTTATGCCATCAAATCTTTCATTTTTCTTTTTTCTCTCCTTTCTTGTCTTGGGTTAATCAAGTAATTTTTTCCCCATTTTTTCTCTTCATTAGTGTATGTACATACCCCCCCCAACACACACAATTTTATAAACTAGTATTTTTATTACTTCCCAGACAATGCAAGAACAAACATTACCCTTCAATTCTATTTACCTCTCTTACCATTTTTTGCTATTGTTAATATATATTTTAATTTTAAGTATTTCTAAGCCTCATAATACATTGTTGTTTTATATAGACAGCATTCACTTAGATTTGTGATTTATTTATATTTTCATTGACCTTTATTTTTTCTTTATCTTCTTTCTGCATAAAGGATGTCTTTTAATATTTCTTTTAGTGAAGGCTTAATAGTAATAAATTCTCTCATTTTTTTTATTTGTCAAAGATGTCTTTATTTTTCCCCTATTTTTAAAAAAGTCTTTTGACTCAATATAAAATTCAAGTGACAGGTTTTTTTTTTTTTTTCAGCTTTCTAGTGATATAATTCCATTGTCTTCCATCTTCCTTTACTTCTAATGGACAATCAGCTCTTGGTTTTATTGTTATTCCTTTGAAAGTGATGAATCTTTTCCTTTGCCTGTGTGTAATATGTTCTCTTTTTCTTTGATCTGTAGCAGTTTTTTTTTTATGATTTTACTTATTTATTTGACAGAGAGAGCACAAGCAGGGGGAGCGACAGGCAGAGGGAGAGGGAGAAGCAGGCCTCCCACAGAGCAGGATGTGGGGCTCCATCCCAGAACCCTGGGATCATGACCTGAGCCAAAGGCAGACACTTAATCAACTGAGCCACCCAAGTGCCCCTGATGGGTAGCAGTTTTACCATGATGTGTCTATGTGGATTTCTTTGATTTATCCTGTTTGGATTTCTTAGAATTTATTGATTTAGTCACTTGAATCTTTTACATTTTGGAAATCTTGCCTGGTATTTCTTCTAATATTGCACCTGTCCTCTTCTCTCAGTTATACCCATTTTAGATCTTGTACTTATGTCACACATGTCTCTGACATTTCTATATTTTTCATGTTCTTTCTATATGTTCTTTAATTTGGGTATTTTCTTCTGACCAAGCTTCTACTTCACCAAATATCTCTTCTGCTGAGTTAAAGTTTCTCTTAAACTCACCCGTTGAGTTCTTAATTTTTGCTAATGTTCTTTTGCAATCTAAAATTACCATTTGACTCTTTTTTTATAGATCCCTAGTCTCTCTAAATTCCCCATCCTATCACTTATTTTTTGAACATATTTGTCAGAGTTATTATGAAGTCTAGGTCCTAAAGCTTCACCATCTAGATCACTTATGGATCTGTTCCGGATGGGTTTTTCCTCTTCACGTCTGGTCATTTGGACATCTCCTGACATGCATTAAAATTTTTGCTTTAATACTAGACATCATCTAGGAAAAATTTCATGTATTGTAGACAATGTTTTTTTTTCTACAGAAATAATTTAACTGTCTTCTGTTAAGCAGTTGGGAGGGAGAGGGCATGAATTGATCCATGAATTGAGAAGATTCAAGATAGATTCATTTTTTTGGTTTAGTCCATTTCGGTTTTCCTTTATTCTCAAGGTGTATCTTCTCAAGGGTATCTAATGAAAGCCTGGAGTGATTATTAGGGACACATCTTCTTGGCAAGACATAAACTCAGACTTTTAAGTTGCTAGCTCCATAAGACTACTAAAAGCTCTACTTTGTGTTGTGCTTCTTGGTGGCTGCTTTCCCCTTCATTTCTGTCCTACTTCATACAGTGTAGCAACTAATGAAGGTTCAGGTGGAAAAACAAATTCATTGTGATTCAATTTTGCTCAGGATCTTGGTTCTTCAAGTCTTAGCTGCCTTTATAACTCTGAACTCCCATTTTTTTCTTCCAAGATCTCTGAGGCTGCCAAAATCTGAGCCACTGTGATCTGCACTGCTTAGGAATCACAAATTGTCTTAAAGAGAAAAGCAGAACAAAGTATCTCAGTGCATTTCCTCAACTTGGTCCTACAAGGTCTGACTTCCTTGATTGCCCTCTGTTGCCTTCCAATAGCTGGGTTTTTAAATTTGTATTTTATTCAGCAAATAAATGCTGAAACAATAAAGTTTTGTTGGTGATAGGGTTGATTGGATTGTTTGATAGGTTGATAGATAACAAGTTACTCTATCAAAGCTGACAGTAGAAGTCCTAGTCATTCTCTTATAAAACATAATACAAAAAGTGACCTTCAGAAGTAAATGATATAGAAATGATAGCTGGCAGCCTGGTTGTTTTTCTTTGTTAGACAAAAACTTCCCACCTAAGGTGACTCATAACAGAAATCAAGTGGGGAGAAGAAAACTTTATATATTTGTGTGTGTGTTACACAGGAGAGGAATGGATCTTATAAATCTTTAATTTTGATTGGATGACTGATGTCTTCTTGAACCAGATTAGAGGCTGTAATATTTAAGCTACATCAAGGAGACTGCCTTATATAGCATCACTTTATATTCATGTTTTTCTTTCCCTCAAAGATATGTTGAGCTGCTCTTTGCATTTAAACTTCATAGACCTAGAAAATGGATCTTTTCAACTAACTCAAAATGGTCCTAATGCAGCAATTTTGTTTTATATTTAGAATGGGTGAAGCTAAATTAGTTAGATATGGCTTACTCTTTTTATACTTTATAGAAATGGAGTTCCAAGATACACTGATTATTTTAGAGAAAGTAATAAACAATGTGACATCTTTTCCCTGGGCATTGACCTTCTCAATTAGGATGAAAATAATTTTTTCATGAATTAGGCTTTAGGACACAACACCATAGCTACCCCTTGGATAGTCTGTGGTTAAAGTCCTTCCCTTGATCCATTCTCTCAAATGTTCTTCATTGATCCAGAAGGCAGACAATTTTCTCACTCAGTCATCATAGATAACAGCCACCCACAACATTCTCCGTTGGATGTTCTCTCAATTCTTTGACTCTCTTTGTGGTAATCTAACAGAGAGAGTGAACAATGCAAATCCCAAAATTTTAGGGAAATGGAACTGACATGCAAAACAGCTCCTCAGAATCAATAAATAGGTCTGAAGTAGTAACAGTGCTATTTACTCATTAAACCCTTAGAGTCAAATAATAATACTGAAGCTGCTTTGCAGCTGGTATGGGAAGTAATGTGCTAAGTAGAAATAGACAAATTTCCTTTGAGAGGCTACTGATTACAAATACAAACCTTTAGAACATTGCCACCATGATAAGCAACTGCTTCAGGGAAGATTGAAAACCAAGAGATTTTATCCAGCAAAGAGTCACTGGTCTGACCAAAATGTGAAATTCCCCCAATTTTAACTAATATGATGTGATTTAAATAGCTGGATTTTTCTTGCACATAATTACTGAACCATATAATAAGAAATATGAATTGAAAATTATTCCCTTTTCAATGAAAGAAGATGGAAGAAAATCAACCCCAGTTTGATAGAGATTTTTGTAGTCCACATAGGGGCTAATTGATAGAAACTCAAATGCCCAGGCCCTGTAGCCACCTACTGAATCAAATTTCTGGAGGAGAACCAAGCATCTGAGGTTCAACAAATCCTACAGATTTTTATTCATGCTATCTTTTGAGGACCACTGATTTAAAGTAACTTTTAATTAAATCTTTAGTCAAACTACATTGGTAAGTTCATTTTTCCCAGGAAACCTAATTTAGGAAATAACTTCGAAAAGTCTACATGATAATTAGGTATTTACTATGGGTTGTTGTTGTTGTTGTTGTTTTTCTTAATGTTTTCATTCAGATGCTTGGTCTTTAAGTAGCCACAGTGGGTATGGGGTATTGGGGAATGAAGAGCACATAACATAAAAGAAAGTGAAAGCAGCCATTTCCACTGAGTCTCAGGAGGAAGTACCCTCTAACTACTTCCTGTTCACAGTTTTGTCCAGATTGAGTACTGCTGCCTTAACTTGCTAAGGAGAACCAAAGGACAGTCTGAGGTTATAGCAGGTTTTATGTATACATCTTTTGCTTCTATTAGGCTGAATGAATGTTTGTATATATTGCTAAGAAAAACTCTGAAATTCAGTTAAACACTTTCAGATTTGACTCTAGCATAGGAGTGAAACTTAAAGGGCAAAGAGATTCCTTCCATTACTTAGTTTATCTTCCAGGTACTTGCTTGTGTTGTGGAATAAGAAGTTAGGGATAAGATGTTAACAGAGATAAGAAATTAAAGGTCCCAGGCTCAAAGAACTTCCTGTTTAAGAGACACCAAAAGGCAAGCAGTTAGTTACTAGAGTATTGAGATTATCACCATTAGAGTATAAACACTGATGCTCTGAAAGAAGTACTTAACCCAGTTTAGGGGATCAGACAGGTCAGAATTTTCTGAGGAAGTATAACCAAAGCTGAAACAATAGTGGAAATAAGAATTAATTCGTGAAAAGCTTCAGAAGACCAAGAAAAACCATTGTTAATGGCAAAAACCATTCATTCATTCATTCATTTCATGCATTTATTCATTCAGTGATTTAGACATGTTTCATGTGCAAAGTACTGCCCTAGACCCTGGAGATACGGTGTGAAAGTGTCAAAATGGCAACTGTCTTTGTCCAGCAGAAGACATGGACTGGAGACATCCTCATAAGTGCTGTAAAATAATGGAAATTTTCTTTGTACTGGCCAATATGGTAGCCACTGGCCACATGGGACCATTGAACCTCAACTGTGCCTCATGTAACAGAAGACATAGATTTTTAATGTAAATTTAAATAGCCACATGTGTGAGGGGAGCCTGGGTGGCCTCAGTAGGTTGAGCGTCTGACTCTTGATTTCGACTCAGGTCATGATCTTGGTCGGGGTCATGAGATGGAGCCCTATGTCAGGCTCCGTGCTCAGTGGGGAGTCTGTTTGAGATTCTCTCTCTCTCCCTCTACCCCTCCCCCTATTCATGCTCTCTCTCAAATAAATAAATAAATCTTTAAAAACAAATAAATAAATAGCCACATGTGGCAGTATCTACCACATTATACAGTACAATAGTGAAAGATTCCTGATCTGAATCCCCATAGGGATCCAGAGATAAAAACCAGCGGCATCTTAACAATTAACTCAGGTGAACAATGAGAGTCTAAGAACATCAGCAGTGAGGTGAGGACGTAGTACATGGTTAAGAACAATGGAGTAAGTTCAACTTCTAGCCAGGGTAAGGCTTTAACACTATATGTATTTCAGAGCCATGTCAGCATTGAAAGGTAGTGCTGTTGCTGTCATTTTGAAACATGGCTGGGCTAGTACGTCAAAATCTTGCCATAGGATAGCAGACGCTTTCATTCCTAGCAGGATTAAATTCCTATTTGTGTTTGCTATGCAGCCCAGGTATTCAAGAAAAGTTGTCATTCAGATTGATGGTGCTTTTAAAACAATATTTTAACATTGACATAGAGGGAGAGATATTTGGGAGACTGAGTTTACTTAGACATACTAGCACAGTACAGGAGACCAGTACACTCCCTAGTTTTGTTGCTATTCCCTGTAACAGTGTGGGAAATGAGAAAGGAAGTTTCTTAAAAGGAGACTACTCTTTGGAATATTAATGATGCATTTTGGTCCTGTGTCCACTTATTTCCCTAACTAAACATTTCCCCAGCTTGTTTTGTCTTTGGATAGGATTTCTATCAAAATGATAGATTTAGTTTTCTTTCTGTATCTAAAAGAAGTGCTATCTATACTTTTTTTACTCTAAAATTAGGGCATTGATTTTTCAAACAGTAAGATGGGTTTTTCTCAGACTATCAAACCATGATACTTTAAATTTCTGTTAAAGTCAACATGTAGAAGGATATAGTGACATTCACCTGTATCTTAGACAGGAGGTGACAGATATAAGACTGAAGTAAGTCCATGTGGAGATTACCTTTCAACAAAAGTTTTATGATACAAAATAGATCTCCAGTCAAAAATGGAAAACATAGACCTGAATGGGGCAAAACATTGTACATAAAGGAACATATTAATGCTTTTCTTTCAAAAATGAAAACCAATGCCTGAATTGAAGGATATTGTTATGCAAAAATCCTGAGGAAAAAAATCAATAAGTAGACATTTAGTAGGGTCTGTCCAGCACTTACACTGTGTAGGGGAGACTGAATCTGGCAGCTCTGGGGACTGAGATCACCAAAGAGGTGAGCTCTTTATTTAAGTCACAAACATCTCTCTAAAATAAGGGGACAAGAGGCAGAGAAAGGAAGAGACAGAAGAAAAGGGGAAGGAGGAAGCCAGAGTGGGGGCATTATCAATTCAAAAATGCCTTCCTGAGCACTTATACATCCTAGGCTGTCTTCTGAACATGTAGAAAGCTGAAAAGTGTGATTGTGGAGGGTAAGGTCATTATTAGATGGTTCCGTGACTTGGTTGAAATAGTCCCCGTAATATATATTTTTTAATATTCAGATTGTTTCTGATTCCATGATATCAGAAGGAAAGTCCTTTGGATAGCACACAAATATGTATCTCAGTAATTGGAGACACTCCCCCACCATTGGATAGATACAAATTAGTGTTCTAGTCATGTTTTCATGTTTTATGGATTTGGTTAGTAGTAAAGCCATAGGATCTATGTGGATTAAAAGAATAATAATAATAAGATCCAGTTTCTGCATGAGGAAAGCTGAGGCTCAGACCCTAAGTGGTGGTGGACACTCAGGTTGTTACCATCTGTGAGGACTGACAAGGTGCCCCACCAGCGCCATTCTCAGACAACTCTCCATCTTCCTCCTGGGAGCAATAGTCTTCAGTTGCTAGTCTCCTTTTAAAATTTCATGCAGTCAAATTACAAATGGAACTCTTGCTCATTGTAATAATTCAAAAGGCAGAGATATTTTTTTAATTTTTTAATTATTTTATTTATTTGAGAGAGAGAGAGAGAGCGTGTGCACAAGTGGGAGAGGGGCAGAGGGCGAGAGAGAGAAGCAGACTCCCTGCTGAGCAAGGAACCCGACTTGAGGCTCGATCCCAGGACCCTGAGATCACAACCTGAGCCAAAGGCAGATACTCAAGTGACTGAGCCAGCCAGGCTCCCCAAAAGGCAGAGATATTTTAAAGGAGAAATTAGTGGTTACCATCATCATCACCAACACCGCTTCCCCTATGGCAGCCAGCGCCTCACTTTTGTACCCTTTCTTTGCTTGTACATCTATACACCAACACAAAATGAGATGCCTCTATATGTGTCATTATTTGCTTTTTCAAGTAAGTATATAAATTGGGGCTATCCTTCCAGATCAATACTTATAAATCGACTTCATTCTTTTTAGTGCTCTCTTGATAGTGGTTAGTGTAAGTTTATCATTATGTATTTACTCCTCCGATTGATGAATATTGCAAGTGGTTTTGTATTTTTGCTAGTCCAGATGTGTTGGGATAATATTTTGAGATATTTGTGCCTCATTTCCCTTTTTCCTCCCTCCCAAATATAAACAGGGACCCTATATTCATTGCCTCAGCAAAGGCGTAGAAGACAGGAAACAGAAGAACCCAGAAGATGTTGTTATGGACTGACTGTGTTGAAGCCTTAACTCCTAGTGTGACTATATTTGGATATGGGGCCTCTAAGGAAGTAATTAAGGTTAAATGAGGGCTTAGGGGTTTGGGCTCTGATTCAAAAGGATTAGTGTCCTTATAAGAAGAGACACCAGAATGCTTGCTAGTTCTTGCCCCACCTGTACACGCCAAGGAAAGGTCATGTCGGAAGACAGTGAGCTGGCTGCCATCTGCAAGCCGGGAAAAGTTGCTACCAGAAACCCACCTGCAGGACCCTGATATGGGACTTCCAGCCTCCAGAACTGTGAGGGAATAAATTTCTGATATGTAAGCCAGTTTCTGCCACTCTATCTATGGTATTTTGTTATGGCAGCCTGAGCCGACTAAGGCATGCCCTCATTCTCTAAGCCCCAGCAAGGAAAAGAATATATTATTATTTTTAAAGATTTTATTTATTTATTAGAGAGAGAGAGAGAGTGAGAGCACAAGCAGGGGGAGTGGCAGGCAGAGGGGAAAGCAGGCTCCCTGCTGAGCAAGGAGCCCAATGCAGGACTCGATCCCAGGACCGTGGGATCATGACCTGAGCCAAAGGCAGATGCTTAACTGACTGAGCCACCCAGGCATCCCAAGAATACATTATTATAAATAAAATCTCCTGGCCAGAAACATAAAGTCAGGTCTTCATCACAATAAGGCAAACATTTTCTGCACAGAATCCTGGACAATGAGACCATCTCAGAAAGTGGCTGGGAATCTATGGCTGTCACCGTGATGACCTGCAGGCTCATGGGGACAGCAATGTGTGATGAAGAGACGGTGGAAACGGGCCTTTATCCCAGTACTCTTTCCATACTACAGAATCCCACATTTCCAACTGCTGGCTGTTGGTCACCTGCATTTTCTGTTCTCTGAATGGCTTTTCATAACGTTTTTCTCTTTATTTGTCATCAACTTTGTATTAGGAATAGCAATCCTTTGATATGTCAGATACGCTCTCTTCATTGTCTCATGATATTGCATCTGATGTTTATTGCCATGCACTTTTTAAATGTTGTGTCAGAAGATTGACTATTGTTTCCTCAATAGCTTTTGGCTTTTTTGATTGAGTCATCCCCACACTCAAGCAATACAAATATTCTTTTAAATTTGATTCTAATACTATATGGTTTTATTTTTTTTATATTGAGATTCCACTGGGATTTATGCATATATGAAAAGCAGGATTCCAACTTTATTTTCTTCCAAATTAAAATGCAATTTTCAGAATAAGTGACTGAAGAATTTCCTTTCTCTAGTGATTTGCAATGTAACCTTTAACAAATGTTAAGTTTTCATAGATATTTGTATCTCTTTGTGGAGTGATCTATTTATTTTTTGTTCTGTTAGTACCATGCAGTTTTTAACTTCCTCAGCATTATTTTTTTGCCTCTTTTAAATTTGAGATATAATTGACATTACATAAAATTCACCCTTTGTCACAAAATGACAAACAACTCAATATAAGAAATGGGCAAAGAAAATGCAAATCAAATCCACAAGGAGAGGGGCACCTGGGTGGCTCAGTTGGTTGAGTATCTGACTTGATTTCTGCTCAGGGTCATGCAATAGAGCCCCACATCAGGCTCTGCACTGGGCATGGAGCCTGCTTAGGATTCTTTCTCTTCCACTACCTCTCCCCCCACTCTCGATCTCTCTCTAAAATAAATAAATCTTTTTAAAAAATAATTTTAAAAAATTCACCCTTTTAAAGTGTGCAATTCAGTGGTTTTTAGGGGATTTACAAAGTTGTGCCGCCATCACCACGTTCTAATGCCAGAATGTATTCATCACCCCAAAAGAAACCCTATACTAGTTGTCACTCCACACACTTCCCTCTCCCACCCCTAGCAACCAATAATCTACTTTCTGTCTCTATGGATTTGCCTGTTGTAGACATTTCATATAAATGAAGTCCCACAAAATCTGGCTTCTTTCACCTACCAAAATGTTTTCAAGATCCATCCATGTGGTAGTATGTATCTGTACTTCATTCCTTTTTATGGCTAACTAATCTATGGTATGGATATACCACATTTATTTATCCATTTACCAGTTGTTAGAAATTTGGGTTGTTTCTATTTTTTGGTTAACATGAAAAATGTTGCTATAAGCATTCATGTACAAGTTTTTGCCTGAATGTGTGTTTTCAGTTATCTTGGATAAATACCTAGGAGTGGAATTTCTGGGTCATATGATAAGTCTACGTTTAACTTTGTGAAGAACTGCAAAACTGGTTTTCAAACCAGCCACATTTTACATTCCCACCAGCGATTTATGAGAGTCCCAATTTCTCCATCTTTCTCTCCAACACTTGTTAATTGTCCATCTTTTTTTATTATACACATCCTAATGTAAAGTGATATCCCTTTGTGGTTTTTTTTTTTTTTGAAGAAAAAATTTTTTTAAGATTTTTTATTTATTTATTTGACAGAGAGACCACAAGCTGGTGGAGTAGCAGGTAGAGGGAGACAGAGAAGCAGGCTCCCTGCTGAGCAGGGAGCCCGATGCGGGGCGCGATCCCAGGACCCTGGGATCATGACCTGAGCCGAAGGCAGTTGCTTAACCGACTGAGCCACCCAGGTGCCCCTCTCCTTGTGGTTTTGATTTGCATTTTTCTTTGCTCATTTCTTATATTGAGTTGTTTGTCATTTTGTTGTTGAGTTGTAAGCGTTCCTTATATATTCTGGATACCAAGCCCTTATCAGTTATATAATTTGCAAATATTTTCTCCCATATTGTGATTGCACTTTCACTTTCTTGATAGTATCCTTTAAAATATAAAGTTTTTTTTTTTAATTTTGATGAACTCTCTTTTAAACTATTTGCCTTAGTTGCTTGTGCTTTAAATGTCACCTCTAGGAAACCCTTGCCTAATCCAAGATCATGAAGATTTACACTTATGTTTTCTTCTAAGAGGTTATAGTTTTAGCTCTCACATTTAGGTCTTTTACCAACTTTGAGTTAACTTAGTGTGAGGTAGGGATTATTTTTGGGTATGTTTATATCCAATTGTCTCAGAAACATTTTTTTGAAAAGATTTTTCTTTCCCCCAATAAATTATCTTAAGAACCCTTGATGAAAATCAAGTTTAAAAAAATGGGCTTATTTCTAGACTGTTTATCCTATTCCATTGATCATTATATCCATCCTTATGCTGGTACCACACAGTATTGATTACTGTATTGTTTTGAAATTAGGAAGTGTGAGACCTTCAACTTTCTTCATTTTTTAAAAGTTGTTTAGACTGTGCTGGGTCCCGGGCATTTCATATGAATTTTAGAATCAGTTGTCATTTTCTGCAAACAGTCCCCCTGGGATTTTTTAGGGGTTGTGTTGAATCTGTAGATCTATTTGAGGAGTACTGCCATCTAAACAACAGTAAGTCTTCCAAACATAAACATGGGTTGTATTTCCATTTACTTATATCTTTAGTTTCTAGCAATGATTTTCTCAGTTTTATTGAGATATAATTGACATATACCAGTGTATAAGTTTAAGGCACACAAAGTACATGATTTGATACATGTATATTTGCAAAATGATTACCAAAATAAGGCTGGTAAACACCTCCATAGTTACCTCACATAATTACCATTTTGTGTGTGTGGTGGAACATTTAAGATCTACTTTCTTAGTAACTTCCAAAATATATAAAAATACAGTGTTGTTCACTGTAGTCACCATGCTATACATTATATCCCACCAGAACATCTTACTCTTATACCTCGGAGTTTGTACCCTTGACAAATATTTCTCCATTTCCCCCAACCCGCAGCCTCTGGCAACCACCATTCCATCACCCATTTTGATGAGTTCAGCTTTTTAAGATATATATATATATACACACACACACACACACACACACACGCACACACACACACACATATATATATATATGAGATTGTATGGTGTTTGCCTTTCTGTTTGATTTATTTCATTTAGCATAATGCCTTCAGGTTTCATCCATGTTGCTGCAAATACTAGGATTTCCTTATTTTTTATGGCTGAATTATATATATATATATATATATATATCACCTTTTCCTTATCCATTCATCCAACAAAGGACATTTAGGTTTGTTCCCATACCTTGGCTATTGTGAATAATGCTGCAAATAACATGTGGGTGCAGAAATCTCTTTGAGGTAGTGATGTCATTTTCTTCAAGTATATACCCAAAAGTGGGATTGCCAGATCATATAGTGGTTTTTTTTTTTTAATTTTTTTGAGGAACCTCCATATGGGCTTCCATGGGGGTTATACAAATTTACATTGTCCTCAAAAGTGCATGAGTGTTCTTTTTCCTCTGCTTTCTCACCAACACTTGTTATCTCCTATCTTTTCATGTACCTGTTGACTATTTATTTGTATGTCTTTTTGGAAAATGTCTATTCAGGTGCTCTGCCCATTTTATTTTTCTTCCTGGGCTGTCCCAACTCCTAGAACTTTTAAATAAAACCTTTCTACTGCATGTTCATTCCTATCTATCTGACCCCATATGCTGTTAACTTGTAATACTCATTTTTAAATCATATTTATTTTTCTGCTTTGAGTTATATGAGTTCCTTATATATTTTGAATATTAATCCTTTATCAGGTATATGATTTGCAAATATTTTCTTCCATTCCATAGGTTGCCTTTTTATTTTGTTGATTGTTTCTTTGTTATGCTGAAGCTTTTTAACTTGATGTAGTTCAACTTATTTGTTTTTTTGTTTTGTTGCTTATGCTTTTGGTGTCATATCCAAAACTTAAGCCTTTAATCCATTTGAATTAATTTTTGTCAGTAGTATAACCTAGAAGTCCACTTTCTTTTTTTAATTATTTCATTTTTTTTAAAGATTTTATTTATTTATTTGAGAGGGAGAGAGAAAGAGAGCATGAGCAGGGGAAGGGGCAGAGGGAGAAGAAGCAGACTCCTCACTGAGCAGGGAGCCCAATGTGGGGCTCGATCCCAGGAACCCAGGATTATGACCTGATCTGAATGCAGATGCTTAAGTGACTGAGCCACCCAGGTGCCCCCATAGGAGTCCATTTTCATTCTTTTGCATGTGGATATCCAGTTTATGAAAGAGACTATCTTTTCTCCATTGAGTATTTTTGGCTCCTTTGTCAAATATTAGCTGTGGATTTATTTCTGGGTCGTTGATTCTGTTCCATTGATGTGTCTGTATTTAATGCCAGTACCATGATGTTTTGATTACCATAGTTTTGTAATATAGTTTAAAATCAGGAAGGATGATGATTCCAGCTTTGCTCTTCTTTCTCAGGATTACTTTGGGTATTCAGGGTCTTTTGTGGTTCTGTACAAATTTTAGAATTGTTTTTTCTATCTCTGTGAAAAATACCATTACAATTTTGATAGAGATTGCATTGAATTTATAGATGGCTTTTAGTAGTTGGATATTTTAACAATATTAATCCTGATCCACAAATACAGAATGTCTTCCCATTCAATTTCTTTCATCAATATCTTGTAATTTTCAGCATATAGGTCTTTCACCTTCTTGGTTAAATTCAGTCCTAAATATTTTATTCTTTTTGATATTATCATAAGCAGAATTTTTCCTGTATTTCTCAGATAGCTTGCTCTTAGTGTATAGAAAGGCAACTGATTTTTGTATGTTGGTCTTGTATTCTGCAACTTTTTTTTAAAGATTTTATTTATTCATTTGAAAGAGAGTGACAGACAGAGACAGAGAGAGCACAAGCAGAGGGAGAGGCAGAGGGAGAGGGAGAAGAGGGAGAAGCAGATGTCCTGCTGAGCTGGGAGCCCGACGTGGGGCTTGATCCCAGGACCTGGAGATCGTGACCTGAGCCTACAGCAGATGCTTAACCATCTGAGCCACCCAGGTGCACCATGAAACTTTTTTTTTTAAGATTTATTTATTTACGAGAGAGAGAGAGAATGAGAGAGCAGGGGAAAGGGGCAGAGAAGTGGGAGAAAAAATCTTAAGCAGACTCCAGGCTGAGATCACGACCTGAGCTGAAACCAAGAGTCCAAGGCTCTTGAAGTTAACCAGCTGCACCACCTAGGTGCCCCTGTATCCTGCAACTTTACTAAATTTGTTGATTAGTTGTAACATTTTTGGTGGAGTCTTTAGGACTTTCTATATATAAAATCATATCATCTGCAAACAGAGGCAATGTTATATCTTTGTTTCTAATGTGGATACCTTTTGTTTCTTTTTCTTGACAATTGCTCTTGCTAGAACTTCCAATATTATGTTAAATAGAAGTGGTGAGAGTGGGCACCCTTGTCTTGTTCCTGATCTTAGAGGAAAAACTTTCAAGCTTTCACCATCGAGTGCAATGTTAGCTGTGGGCTCATCATATATGTCCTTCATTATGTTAAAGTACATCCTTCTATACCCAATTTATTGACAGTTTTTATCATAAAAGGATTTTGAATTTTTTCAAGTACTTCTGCAGTTATTAAGAAAATCATACGATTTTAATGTACATGTACATTTATTGACTTGTGTATGTTGAACCATCTTTGCATCTAAGGGATAAATCCCACTTGACCATGGTGTATGATGCCTTTAATGTGCTACTGAATTTGTTTGCTAGTACTTTGTTGAGAATTTTTGCACCTATATTCATCAGGGATATTGACCTATAGTTTTCTTTTTTTTTTTTTTTAAAGATTTCATTTATTTATTTGACAGAGAGAGAGAGACAGCGAGAGGGGGAATACAAGCAGGGGGAGTGGGAGAGGGAGAAGCAGGCTTCCCACTGAGCAGGGAGCCCGACTCAGGGCTCGATCCCAGGACCCTGGGACCATGACCTGAGCCGAAGGCAGAAGCTTAATGACTGAGCCACCCAGGCGCCCCATATAGTTTTCTTTTCTTATAATGTTTTTATTTGGCTTTGATATCAGGATAATGCTGGCCTGGTAAAATGAGTTTGTAAGTGTTTCCTCCTCTTTAATTTTTTGGAATAGTTTGAGAAGGATTGGCATTAACTCATCTTAAATATTTGGTAGAATTCACCAGCAAAATCAGCTGGTTCTGGCCTTGTGTTGAAAGGTTTTTAATTACTAATTCAGTCTCCTTATTAGTAATTGGTCTCTTCAGATTTTCTATTACTTCATGATTCAGTCTTGGTAGATTATATGTTTTTAGGAGTTTATCCATTTCTTCTAGGTTATCCAATTTGTTGGCCCATAATTGTTCATAGTAATCTCTTATTATGATCCGTAGTATTTTTCTACTATCCATCGTAATGTCTTTTCTTTGTTTCTGATTTTAATTATTTTAGTTTCTTCTCTCACTCTTTTTTTTGTAAGTTTAACTAATGATTTATCTGTTTTGTTTATCTTTTCAAATAAATAGCACTTAGTTTCACTGATCTTTTCTATTGCCTTTTTGGTCTCTATTTCATTTATTTCTGCTCTGATTTTTGTTACTCCTTTCCTTCCACTAACTCTGGACTTCATTTGTTCTTCTTTTTCTAGATCCTTGAGATGTAAGTTAGATTGTTCATTTGAGATCCTTTTTCTTTCTTTCTTTCTTTCTTTCTTTCTTTCTTTCTTTCTTTCTTCTTTCTTTCTTTCTTTCTTTCTTCTTTCTTTCTTCTTTTTGCTGTAGGTATTTATTGCTATAAACTTACCTCTTAAAATTGCTTTGGCTACATCTCGTTAAGTTTTGGTACATTGTGTTTCCATTTTCATTTATCTCAAGATTTTTATTTTCCTTTTGCTTTCTTCTTTGGCTTATAGTTTCTTGAAGAGTGTGTTGTTTTATTTCTACATATTTGTGAATTTTCAGGATTTCCTCCTGTTACTGATTTCTTGCTTCATCCTGTTGTGGTGGGGAAACATTTTGTAGTGCAAACTTGGCAATTTTATTTTTTGTTTTTTTCTTTTGTAATGGAAGTGCCTGACTTAAGCTTTGATTGTGGAGGCATCCACTTCAAAGATGGCTATCTCGAATAAATGCATTACAAGCCACACAACTAGATAAAGAACCAGATCACCTCTCCACACCGAGGCTTCTTTGTTTTAGAGATCTTGGTTGGTTCCAATAACTAACCATTTGGGCCACTTGTTTTTTCCCCCTTCCCATGCTTTAAGTTCTTGCTCTTATGTTTTAAATTCACCAATAAAAAGTGAGCCTGCAAAACCCTAGGTTGCCACCCTGGACCCCATAAAAACAGAACTCTAGGCCCACGCGCATTTTCTCTTTCTCTACCTATGACCTCACTGTATTACCCCAGGTGTGCTGTGTAATTTTCAGGTCCTGTAAGTAATAAACCTTTATATTTTTTTCAAAGATTTTTGATGCTTACTTCTGAAGGGCATTTTGCAATCATAATAACCACAAGTGCCAGTCCAATCATAACATTGATTATTGATAGGGTGAGACTGGCTCAAAACACTTGATATGATTCCAGTCTTTTTGAATTTGCTAAGACTTGTTTTGTGAACTCTCATATCATCTATCTCAGTTTACTGTAATGTGTCTTAGAGAAAATCATTTTGGGGTTTAAATTTTGAGGAAACCTATGAGCTTAATGAGTTTAGATGTCCAAGTCTCATCCCAGATTTGGGAAGTTCTCACTCATTATTTCTTTATTTTTTTATAGATTTTATTTATTTATTAGAGAGAGAGAGACAGCACAAGCAGGGGGAGCTCAGAGGGAGAGGGAGAAACAGACTCCCTCCTGAGCAGGGAGCCTGACGTGGGGCTCAATCCCAGGATCCTGGGATTATGACCTGAGCCAAAATCAGATGCTTAATTGACTGAGCCACCCAGCTACCCCTCACCCATTATTTCTTTAGATAAGCTTCTGTCCCTTTCTCCCTCTCTTCTTCTGGGACACCAATAATGTACAGATTGTTGCTTTTAATGGTAACCCATATTTCATGTAGGCTTTTTTTATTTTTTCCTTTTTTTTTTAATTTGTTCTCTGACTGGATAATTTAAAATGATGTTTTCTACTTCACAGATTCTTTCTTCTGATCGATCCAGGCTAATGTTGATGCTTTCTATTGCATTTTTCTTTTTATTCTTTATATTCTTCAGTACAGAATTTTTTGGATTATTTTTTTAATTTTTGTCTCTCTGTTAAACTTACCGTTTTTTCATGCATTATTATCCTGATATTGTTGAATTGTCTTGCTGTTTCTTTTTAGCTCACTGAATTTCTTTAAAATAACTATTTTCAATTCTTTATCAGACAAATCACAGATTTCCACTTCTTTGGGGTCAGTCACCAGAAAGTTATTGTGCTCCTTTGTTGGTGACATGATTCCTTGATATTTCATATTCCTTGATGTCTTGCATTTTTATCTTCGCATTTGAAGAAGCAGTCATTTCCTCCAGTCTTTCCTGACTAGCTTCTGGAGAGAAATACTGTCCTTTAGCCCTAACAGGGATTCTGAGGCTTTCTCAGATCTTTTCTATAGCTACACCTGCTCCACACTTCCTGTTCTCGCCCATGCGGGGCGGGGCAGGAGGGGGGGAATCTAAGATTGCATGCCTTCTTTCAGTCTTGCAAAGCCAGACTGAGTGCTGACAGCTTCCCATCTGCTTGTTTTTTTCTAGAATGGTACTGAAAGCTCAGATTTGTGTGTTTCCTCTAATCCTGAAAAGTCAGGCTAACTTTTTTGCATGTGCTCACTAGCTATCTGCAAAGACTCACTCTTACCACCATCAGAGGTGTGCATGGGGAGTCAGCCACAGGGTGATGGGATAGGTAGAGGAGGCACACAGAGCATTGAGGGTACCTGTGAGCCAGCTGGGGATCTGCAGGCAAGGCAACCCCAGACGCTTGTGAACAGGCCTTCTGATGGATCTGTAAAGCAGTTAGTAGGATCCACATCTCTTTGATATATTCCAATCTGAGCCCCACCTGCTGTTCCCCCAACTGCTCACCACCTCTAGTCATGCAGTTCATGACTCAATATTCTGCATGGGCAAGAATGAAGTGGGTCTCTTTTGCAGCATACTACACAGTTGGTAAAGCTGGATACTCATTCATATGCTCTCCCTTTGCCTCATGAGAGAAAACATGGGGTGAGAAGGTCTATCTTGGCACTGAGGTTTGCTGCCTTGGGAAAGGGGTGACACTTGTAAAGGCAAACTGTTTTTACTCTCTTCACTGTGTCCAATCTTAGATATTTTTTTCTCCAAGTGTGTACTGGACTTTCTCCATTGGACTCCTGGACTTTCACAGAGGAGCTCTTGTCCATGGGTGATTGTCAAAATCAGTGTTCTTTGAGGGGAAGATGGTAGAAAACTCTTATTCCACCATGATCGTAATGCCATTCCTCTCTGGCAATGACGTTTTATAGTTTTCATTGTACATAGCTTGCACTTCTTTTCTTAAATTATTTTTAAGTATTACTTTATTCCTTCTGATGCCACTGTACATGGAATTATTTTCTTATATTTTTGGATTGCTTTTTGCTAGGATACAGAAATAAAATTGATTTTTGTATAGAGATTATGTATTCTGAAACCTTTCCAAACTCACTTATTAGCTCTAACAGTTTGTGTGTGTGTGGATTTCTTAGGATGTTCTATATACATATACATCTCAGAATGAAGATAATTTCACTTCTTTCTTTCCAATCTGGAAGTTTTTTATTTATTTTTCTTTCATAGTTTCCCTTATTAGAACCTCTAGAACAATATTTAATTAGAGTGGCAGAAATGGACATTTTTTGTCTTGGTTCTGATCTTAGGTAAATAGCTTTTAGTTTTTCACCACTAGGTTTGATGTTAGCGGTACATAATATACTGTTTTGACTATAGACATTTTAACATTTTGTAAGGTAAATCTCCACTGACTACTGTTTTTCAGATTTTTAAAATATGCTTCCACATTTATTTTTCCATATAAAGTTTAAAATCAGCTATCATCTGCTAAAGTCCAGGGGATTCTGATTGCATTAATTATATATTCATGTGATTAAAATATATTTTTTTATGGCATTAGCACTGGCATGCAGGAACATGGTATATAGTCTGGCTTTTTTATGTCCTTAATTACCAATTTCATACTTTTCATCATATAAGTCTTACAGCTTTATTAAAATTATTCATACATGGATCTATATTTTGTTGTATTGAGAATATAAGGTCTTTCAAATTTATATTCAATGTATGACCAAGTGTTCACAACTACCCATTGGTTATCTTCTGCTTAGTCTTTACCATACTTTAGTCAGGCTCTTCTCTTTTCCATGGGACCCTAAATTCTTCTTATTCCTAAACCTGTGCAAGCACGAAAAATGTTGAACAAGCCCATTTATCAGCTTTGCCTGGGAATCAGATGACCACAGTAAGACTTTTTTTCTGACCACTCTGATCATTTCCTTTGCTTGTTCAGCTACTCCTCCAAAGATTCTGCTTTTTTCTGCTTGCTCCTCCTTTACCATTCAACCTCCTTTACCATCTGTTTGATTTTGAGATGCTCAGATTTCTGAGATTGGAGTATTCTTCCTATCACAATAGTCTTTCTTGCTAATTAAAGTCTATCTAATTATCTGATTATCTTCAAACAATTAGCATTTATCTCTTCCAATATTTATACCAAGTATTTTTCTCTCTTGCTTTGTCACATTAGTAAGAACTGCCAAAACACTGTTAAATTATAGTGCTATTAGCAGGCATCCTCTCAGTTTCTCGATATGATGCAAAGTTTATTATATCACTCAATTTAGTATATTAGTTGTGTTGTGTTGGTTTCTTTGAATTAAGGAAATTTCCTTCCTTTTCTATTTTACTTTAGAGCTTTCTCATGTTAATCAGAAGTGATTCTGAAATTTTATCAAAGGTTTTTTTTTTTTTTTGGATCAAAGGTTGTTTTGATAACATGTTTTAGTAATTTTGTATTTTCCAACAATTTGTTAATATATAAATTTTACTGATAGAATGCTAATGATAAAACTTCCTCGAATATCTGAAATAAACTTTTAATACACTTCTTTTAATACACTGCTGGATTTTGTTTACAAATATTTTTTTAGAATTTTCCTATATTTATGGGGTACCTGGGTGGCCCAGATGTTAAGTGTCTGAATTTTGATTTCAGCTCAGGTCATGATCTTATGAGATTGAGCCCTGCATTGGACTCTGTGCTGAGTGTGGAGCCTGCTTAAGAATCTCTATCTCCCTCTCCCTATGGCCCTCCCTTCCCACAAAAAAAGGCATTTTCCCATATTTATAAGTAAAATTGGCCTATAATTTTCATTTTTGAATATTTTATCTTTATCATATTTTGGTGTAGGAAATACCCATACCTTGAGACGCAGATACTGTAAAATCACATTTTTTCAAATCCTTTTTATTTATTGGTCTGCTCCAGAAAAGTCTTAAGAGACCATGAATACAGTGTTCAAATTGTTTAGGGTCTAGTATCAGAAGAGGGATTAGATCTTAAGAGTCTCTTTTCTCCATTTCCTTTATTTTTTAAAGATTTATTTATTTGAGAGAGAGAGAGAGCGTGCGCACAAGCAGGGGGAGGGGGAGAGAGAGAGAATCTCAAGCAGACTCCTTGCTGAGCACAAGTCCAACACGGGGCTTGATCTTAACCCCCCTGAGATCATGACCTGAGCCGAAACGAAGAGTCTGAGGCTCAACTGACTAAACCACCCAGGCGCTCTTCTTCATCTCCTTTTAATAGCACCATTCTAATGCAGGGCCTGGTTTTCCAACTAATTCCTGACTAAACTACCCACACTTCTTATACTTCAACTTTTTTTCTCAGTGTTATGTTGCTGGATCATACTACATTGTTTTTCACATATGTGTATCATCCTCCAAAAGAGATTACTGTCAGTATAATTGTATTCGCAAGGCACGATTGCTTCCAAAATATTGCCACCATATGTTCTCTAAATGCTTTGCTGAATTAAAAAAAGATGTAATTATACAAAATAATTTTGTGGTTGATATTCTATTAATATCAGACCACCTTTCCAAACAGTATTTATTTGCATATTAGTTCTTTCAAAATCATTTTTCAAATATATTTGATGGCACACATTACATTGTTTTATAATTAAAGGTACATATATCTGTTGCCCAAATTCAAGGGTGAAGTCCAAGTCTCATTTATCTTTGTACCTTTCACATGCATCGCAGCACTGGGTACACAGTGGGTGCACAATAAATCATACTTATGTGAACAAATAAGTTGTATCTACACACCTCTGTAGTCAAGTCAGGAGTCATTAATGAATTGAAAAGAGCAAATGTGTTTTGTATGCAGTGGAAATAATTCACTTGAAATAATGACCTAGCAACTGATATCATGGGTCGTGCATTCAAGACTCATCCAGAATATTGTTCAGCTTTAGCACCAAACCCTTCCCTTAATAAAACAAACATTAGGGCGCCTGGGTGGCTCAGTTGGTTAAGCGACTGCCTTCGGCTCAGGACATGATCCTGGAGTCCCGGGATCAAGTCCCGCATCGGGCTCCCTGCTCAGCAGAGGGTCTGCTTCTCCCTCTGCCCTCTTCCCTCTTGTGCTCTCTGTCTCTCATTCTCTCTCTCTCAAATAAATAAATAAATAAATAAATAAATAAATAAATAAATAAACAAACATTAACCAACTCAAAATAGCATTCCTGTAAACATTATAGTAATATTAGGTTTACTGCTCATAACAAATGTGTTTGTATATAAAGAAATAAAGAATGGGTTTCATTTTGTTTTAGAACCCTCATAAATAGCATATTGTTCTACTTTTACAAAGAGATAGGCCAACTATCACTTGAAATGTGCTTTGCTGGCGAAATAAAACAAATTTAAAACACACACAGTGATGCAGATGTACTAGTTGTTTTCAACTTCAAAATCTTGTCATATAATTTTATCATCCCATCTTCAAATTTGAAGTCAACAAAGCTTTGTCACAACAAATGTTAATTCTTTTTTTTTCTTTTTTTTTTAATTCTTATGTTAATCCCCATATATTACATCATTAGTTTTAGATGAAGTGTTCCATGATTCATTGTTTGTGCATAACACCCAGTGCTCCATGCAGAACGTGCCCTCCTCAATACCCACCACCAGGCTAACCCATCCTCCCACCCCCTCCCCTCTAAAACCCTCAGTTTGTTTTTCAGAGTCCATCGTCTCTCATGATTCGTCTACCCCTCCCGATTTCCCCTGCTTCATTCTTCCCTTCCTGCTATCTTCTTCTTCTTCTTTTTTTTCTTAACATATATTGCATTATTTGTTTCAGAGGTACAGATCTGAGATTCAACAGTCTTGCACAATTCACAGCGCT
>NC_138372.1:104293326-104319271 GCF_054177405.1 Leptonychotes weddellii | reverse complement strand
AGTTCCATTTTCACAGAAAGGCTGAGAAGCTTGCTCAGTCGTACAACTCTGCTGACTTCATTTTCTTTTCAATCAGTGCGTTATAGAAGCAGAATTTGTTTATTCTTCAGATAAGATCTCATTTATCTGCCTGAGACCTATGGGGGTAGTTGGCCATAAATAATGTAAGAATCACTTAACAGATCTCCAGGCTTTTACTTGTGTGATGCGCTTACCAGGCTGCTAACCATTCAAACTATTGGGATAGGCTTTTTGGTTGTAAAGAGCTAAATCAGGTCCCTAAACTTTCTTTAGACATCTCTCATTTCTTCCTTTTACCTTCTTCCCAGATTCATTTCAAGCTGGAGTTTTCATGACTTAAGCAGTATTCAGTCAACCACAGTGCATTTGCTTTGAAAATGGGAGCCATTTTGGGCTCACAAGCTCATAATTTATTTAAGAATTACAAAATAATACATGATATATACAGAACTATTTCTGACATATTCATAAGCTACAGGATATAATAATGCCATAAATATCAATGAGACTAACCCTTAGTTTATAAACTAGAATATTTTAAAAACCATCTTTACAAGATGGTGCCATGTTGTTTTCCAAAGTGGTATACCAATTTTCACTCCCACTGGTAGTACCTAAGACTTCCTGTTGTTATACATCATTAACAACTCATGATTTACCAAAAACCTTAATTTTAAGCAATTTAGTGTGAAAAAGTATCTCATGGTTTAAATTTTTACTTAAATATGCCTAATGAGGCTAGGCATATTTTCATGTATTTTTAGTCACTTATATTTCCTTTTCTATAAAATGCTTGTTTATGTTTTTTTTTCCCTTTTTTTCTGTAAAACTATTGGTCTTCTAAATCTAAATTACTGATGTATATGAATGCAATTGATTTGCATAATTTTATTTCATAGGCAGACAGAAAATTAACTTATTATTTCTAATAATTTATTTACAGATTATTCTGAGGTTCTAGTAGATAGCCAGATGATGACATTTATTCATTCATATACATATAATTTATTTTTTTTTCCAGCCTGCACATGCTGTTCTTCTTGAGATTATACTAACTTCATGGAAAAAAATAGGGAAATAGTCCTTCGTTATCTGTAGTCTGGGAAGATTTGTATATTCCTTGAAAACGAAGCCCCAGCTCTGATGTTTTCTTCCTAGGAAGATTTCTAAGCACTAATTCAAATTCTTTCATGGTTATTTGAGTGTGGCGTTCAGATTTTCTATTTCTTCTTAACAGAGTTTGATTACTTATATTTTTCTAAGAATTTGTCCATTTTGTCTAAGTCAGTGGTTCTCAACCAGGAGTAATTGCCCTCAGGGAACATTAACAATATCTGTAAACAATTTTGGCTGTCATAACTGTGGGTGGGATGAGGTACTGCTGGCGACTAGTGGGAAGAGACCAGGGATGCTGCTAAATACCTTACAATGCACAGAGCCATTCTCCCTACTCTCTCTCTCTTTCTCTCTCACACACATACAAACACACACACACATCCCAAAGAATTATTCAACTCAAACGTCAACAGGGCTGAGGTTGAGAAACACTGGCCTATGTTTTCAAATTTATTGGCAGAGCTATAGTATTAACATTGTTTTAAATTTTAGCTAGGTATTTTATTCCTCATGTTAATTTATGCCTTCTTTCTTTTTATTTTCCTGATTAATATCATTATTATCAAAGTATATTTGTATTTTCAAAGTACCAACTTCTGGCCTTATTGGTTCTCACTATTAAATGTATTTGTTCCTTCTACTTTCCTTGTATCTATTAGGTTCTATGACCTTTCTTTTTTTCTCTTTCTCTTCTTTTTATATAAAATTTAAGCTTATAAATTTCCCTTTAAGTATATATTTGCACATTCCACATTTTTATGAAATATTACCTTTATGGTTCAGTCCTAGGTGTTTTAAATTTCAATTACAATTTCTTCTTTCAATCACAATTATATAAATGTATACTTTTTAATTTCAAAATGTATGGAGTTTTCTACTTATCTTTTGGTTCTTCATTAAAAATTTAAATTCTTCTGTAGTTAAAAGAACACAATGTATGGCACTGATTTTTAAAAAATCTGTTGTGATTTGCTTTGTGAACTTGTTATATTGTCATTTTTATTATATGTTCATATGTTCTTGAGAAGTGTGTGTTTTCATATTATAAGGTGCATGATCCTAGATATGTACAATAGATTAAGTTTGTGTATTGTATTTTTCAAATAGTCCATACCTTGGGGAATATTTTGGGTATTTGACATATCAATAGCCATGACTGAGCATTCTCATCTGCTATTTCCTGGAATAGCTGTCTCAGCACTGAAACTCAGTCCTCTTCACAGCAAAAAAAAAAAGGAGTGAGGTTGTTGGAAAACTCAGAATCCCTAAACTTTCAGTTTCATTGATGTTTTCCATACCACTAAAGAAACAAGATTGGAGGAAAATTATGATCACAATCATCATTATCATCAAATTGCTTATCAAACATGGTGGAGTGGAATATAATTGGAGTAGAGAAACATGGAGACAAAGAAAGAGCCAGCCTCTTCAATCCAGGACATCACTCTTCTAACTAGTGTTGTTTATGAATTATTAAGGAATGAGAAGAAAGAGTTCTGTCCTTCTTTGGGATAGACAAATATTGATTATGTGAGCAGTAACCACTAGGACAGATATGAAACCATTAACTCAAGGTGTACAGTAATCTGTTCTTGAATTAGGAAAATTCATTTTTTCCTCCTGACTAGTAGGTAAAGAATGACTTACATAGCAGTGTAACTATCTTTGGGAGATTAAAAGGGACATGCTTTTTTTGAGTGAGGTAGCTTTTATAGGAATTGAAAAAAGAAGAAGAAGGAAGAAAGAAGGAAAGATCTGTCCTGGAATCTTCATCAATCATGAAGTAAAATTTGGAGTAAAAGTAAATCTCAGAAGTCAAGGGCTACTGGGTTGATTTTGGGTTACATGACTTCTCTTTGGAGATTTTGTATATAGTATGTAGTGCTGTATCGAAAAGTATCTCTTTTATCCTCAGTGGGAAAGAGAAACAGTTAATATTTTTAACCCTGTTTTAGATATGCACACCAGAGAACTGAACATCAAACTGTAGTCAACTAAAATGGTAAATATGAACCTATAATCCCTGGCTTCTTAACTCTGACCCTGGACCCCTTCTATTAACTTACAGGGCAAAGATATTTTAACAACCCATGTAGGTTTCAACAACTTCATAAAGTTATCTTTAAATGACTCCATGATTTTCATTGGATATCCTGAGGATGTCCAGCATTTTCATCCTAGAGTATTTCTAATTCTAATCTCAAACTATCAACAGGAGTGAGCTATTCTAGGAATGCCCACAAATTATTGTAATTTTCCAACCCAAAATATTCCTTGGAGTCTTAGGGTCTAACCATAACTCAGACATGGATTAAATTTCAGGTTATGCATTTTAAGAAAGATAAAGCAGTATCAGAATTGTCTTCTAAAACTTAAAATATTCTCCTTATTTGCTCTTTGTTTTTAAATAAATCTGTTGCAGGAGAAAGGTAACCGGGAATTAAATTATTAGTCTAGGAAACTTGGTCATTGTAATTAAAATGCCTAAAAGATAAACTGCATGCTCTTACAAGGACCATAGAAGAGAAATGGGAACTTTTAAGATGAGCTCCTATTTTGCCTCTTCTCAGCCACAAGTTTCCTGAAATGCCTAGGAGTCATCCCTAGTGGAGGTATGGAATGACATGTATAGAGAAGGAAGCTAAGTGAGAATGTGGTAATTAGCTGGAAATTTGGATTAATTAATAAATAGTCATAAGTGAGCTCCAGCTAAAGACAAAAGCAATATTTTTGTTAATATAGTAATCCATTGCCTGTGTCTAAGTAGATCAAGTTTATCACATGACTGCCTGATATATGTTTCATGTTGTATTAGAAACATATAAACAGATAAATTAACAATTTTAATTTAAAGGCTCTAAATTAAAAAAAAATAGTATTGATAAAATAGTACCAACTGGTATGGAGACTGACACCTTGTCATATGTTTCTCTTCATCACAGTTCTGTTGTTGTTGTTGTTGTTGACCATCTGTATAGAAGCAAAAATCCCACTTGGGTTCTCTAAACTACAAAATAACAACCTTATAAAAATTTGTAAAATTGTGAAAATTTGCTAAAAATGTGCTTATGTTCCTTTCATCATGGTGTCTTATAGGAAATTTTGTGTTTGCTCCTTTCTCCACCATCTTTTCTTCCTTATTCTGGGAATAAAATTTCTCATTCTCCTTTAAAAGCCAACTCGTCTCCAATCCTGGTCCATGTGATCCTGTTGAAACTGACAACACCATATCCCAGGTCCACATGTGGCCGGGTATCTAGGCTTGGCCAGTAGTAATTGAATCAGATAATACATAGTAATTGGGTCTCTAGTAATTGAATCAAGGGTAGTTATGTGATCCAAGCTAGGCTTATCAGGGTCACCAGAATCTTGACCAGAGCCATTAAGAAAGAGATGCATACATTTATCTGGGGTTTCACTGATGGGGAAATAAAAATACTGTAGTTACTGATGGTCTTCTTACCTACTACATGGAAGGAGCTGGCCTCATAGAGCACCTAACATGGCAGATGTAAAAACAAAATATAGAAAAACTGCTGCCTTGACAAGACATCATCATTTGAACTTCTGGTTCAAACCATGTGTGAAGCTATCAGATTTATCACTTTCTTTTAAGTTATCTATGTCAAGAAATAACCTTTTTCTTAAAGAAATGTCATTAGGATGGTATTTCTGTCACTTGTATTTGAGCACCTTGAGAAATACTGAAGTTGGTACTAGGGCCAGTATATCCCAAGATTCAGACTCAAATACATGAAATTGGTTGAGTCAGAATAAGAGGTGAGTTAGTAATGATTCCTTAATCCTCACATAAAAACAGAGCACTGTCTTGTAGCTCATTTTGGCACAGTAGATTTCAGCTTTGAATAGTTTTGTAGGTTTGACTTTCTGGCGTGTAAGGAATTATTCTGCTCCTTATTCTCTTCTTTTCTTTTAATAATTTCGTATAGGGTTTGACCTTGATACTTACCTGTTGATCATTTCTTTGCAAAATTAGTTTTCCTGAACTTTTAGAGTGTGCCAACATGCATGTGTGTATCTGTAAGTGGAAACAGAGCCTTTTGTTAGTTGACAAGATCTGAAGCTACTAGATTATTTGCCATTAAAATAGTTTGCATTCATTTCTCACAAAGGCTACTACTTTTTGGAAAAACAAACAAACAACATGCCTATCCATCTCCCTTTTTAGACCCAGATCTTTTGTCAGATTAAGAATGCTCCAATAACCATAGAATCCTCTCTGATCTCCATGTTACAAACAAGGAGTGATTTGTTTCCCAGCACAGTGTAACCACCTACTTCAAAGGGCTCTGTCTCTCACCATTTCTTCCTGCTTTACTTCTGCACTTGATAATCACTGGAGAATCACTGGGTTTGTTTTCATGATTAAGAGGTATAGAGATATCTTTATTCCACCATCCCCAATAGGATGGCAGCCTATATTCTTGGGAAGAAAAGATTTCTCTGAATTTGTCCTTAACTTTGTCTCTGTAATGATGCATAATTTAACATTTATTAAGTTTATAATAAAATCTCTTCTAATTATTATTTGGAAATTCACATCAGGAAAATAATCTTTTTCCTCTAAGAGTAATGAATATAATTTGATAAACACAGTGTTCTGAAATCTTATTTGGAAACCATTTACAGTAATACATCAAATTAAGTTTTCCTGAAGCAATTTATACACACCTGACCAATGTTTATTAAATTAATTTAATAATATGCAGGAACAATTTATACAAAATTTATCTAAAAGTGATCATTAAGTGTTTAAAATTCATTACATGTAGATATATAGCTTACACAGATTATTTTAAGCCATAAACTTAACTTTGAAAATCAACTTCTACTTTCAGTCCATGTGCTAATTGCATAATATCCAGCATTTTATTTTAAAATACCTATCATTTATTTTGTACAAATGAGATTAAATATTTATTCACAGATATTTTTATTTTTATTTTTATTTTTTAAGATTTTATTTATTTATTTGCGAGAGAGAAAGAGCATAAGCAGGGGGAGTGGCAGGTGGGGGGAGAAGCAGGCTCCCCGAGGAGCAGGGAGCCCGATGCGGGGCTCGATCCCAGGCCCCCAGGATCATGACCTGAGCCGCAGGCAGACGCTTAACAACTGAGCCATCCAGGTGCCCCACCACGACTTTTTTATTGAAAAAATCCTCAAAAATCTAAGTATCAAAACTAACAACATGCCTAGATTATTGAGAATTTTTCATAAATAAATTATACATTTATAATTATATAGCATTATATAATGTGTAAATGCTATGTCTGTTGAAAGAATGAGTGAGTAAAATCCATCCGTGATGCTTAGTCTATCTTGGACTTTCAAATTATCCAGAAACAATGTCTTGTACTTTCTGCAACAAAATTTCTCTTCTCTAGGCCGTTCACATTTTCCTAGTTAAGTGAATATTTGGTTTTAATCAAACTTAAGAAAAGATTTATGCTTCAAATGTGGTCTAAAAAGTATTTTGACAGTGGGTATATTGATCTTTATTCCTACATTATTTAACAGACTATGGAGTCATAGAGTATGGTGATATATAGATACACATATAGATGATAAATATAGATACAGATAGACCTAGACATCTCCTGAGTGCTAGCAGAGTGGCTGGTACATAGTCCTTTGCCCATCTTACTTCCTGTTCAATTGTTCATCTTAACTTCTGGTTAAATCTGATATACAAGTAAGAAGAAGACCTAGTTGTGCAGAGTCCAGGAAGGGTATCTGGGGCAAAAGAAAGAATGAATGCAAAGGCTTCATAGGTGAAAACAGCTGTGTTTGAGCAGCTGATTAGAGGGCAGTGTGAACAGGGGTAAAAGGTTATGAGAGAAAATGGATGGGTAAGTAAACACTAAATCATGCAGGACATTATAGATTCATAAAATGTTTGAATTTTTTTCAAGAGCAACGGAAATCCACTCAGAGATTTTAAATGGAGGAGCAATATGATGTGATTTACTTTTTTAAGTAAAAAAGCCATGTAAAGATGGCTTGTGGAAGCAGCAAAACTCAGAATCTAGCACCCAGGTGAGTTGCCAGGAGGCCTGGATTAGGAGGTGGCCATGAATGAGGAGAAGTGGCCAGTGTGAGACATGAGTTACCTGTTGGTTGTGGCAGAAGCATGGCAAGCAGGAGGGAAAGAAGAATCAGAGATGTCTCCCAGATTTCTGGCTGGAAAAACTTGATACATGATGTTACCATTTGCTGGTAGGAAGGTGGCCAACTTGAACAGATAGGATGATAGAGAAATTTAAAAGATGCATTGAGTCTAATATGCTTGTAAGGCCTTAACATGTATATGTCAAATTGTGGCTTGGCTATGAGTGTCCAAAACAGGCATATTGGGAAGGTATAAAATGTGTTAATGCAACTGAGAAAATCCTGTTTTCGTCCTAATCGATGACTTATATTGATTACTTATATTGCTTTAATTGCTTATATTGTGGTTAAGTGATGTTTTAGCTTTCTTTCAAAGAGCTTTCAGTCCCTGAATAAACTATCACAAGTATTTTACACAAAGAGGACAATGTCAGAGAGTCTAATCTAAGATTTCAAAATAATTTTGTGAGGCAATATCCTTCATTTAATCTCAATCAGATGAAGAAATCACTAAAGTAATTTGAAGTAAAACAGGGGCTTTTTAGATGCAGATAAAGAAGAACATGGTGCTTTTTGTTGGAATTTGCCAGTTGGAACAGGTTAGGATTTTAATTGTATTCTTTGTCATTTCATCTGTTATCTATCATTCCTGTATCTTGAAATAACTCAGAGAAGAAATGAGACAACTCTCTTTGGCACTGTTATAAATAATATCTGTTTTGCAAGAAACATTTATTTTTGACAGCTATTAATTTTTCTGGAAGATCCTTGACTTCAAAAAACCTGAAAAGTATTCACTTTTGTTTTAGGAAGAATTAAATATGACAATTGACATTAAAATTTTCTCATGACTGGACTTTAAATTTGGATAATTAAATGAACAAGTCATTCTGAAATATCGATTGGCAAGTCAGGAACCAAAGACAGATGAATTTGAAGCAATCGTTTTTGTTCAATGATGACTTTAAGATTGCCGTGTCATTTAATTTCTTGACAGCTTAATTTTACGCTAACTTCAAGAAAATACAATGATGGAAAAGTGCTCTGCTATGTTTGAAGGAAGTGGGAAGGATCTATAAAAATGATCAAGCTCATTCAAATAAGCATGGATGTAAATGTTACAGAAACAGGAAATCAATTAATTTTCCCCTGAAAAATAATGCTCTTAGAGTAATTACTTTTATTAATAAGTAGGAAAATCCACATCTTTAGTAAAAGAAAAGCATGTATTGCATAAACATAAAGCAGTTGTGCAAAAAGTTATTCAAAACAGACCAATAATAGAGTGTAAATCAGATATATATTACGTATAATATACACACATATACACATACACGTGGATGTATAAAACACTAATCCTTCATCTACTCAAGAGACTTACTGAGGGCTTCTTGCGTGCCAGGCACACGGGCAATATGTACAGTGATTAAAAAAAAATGTAAGCCTCCATCCCCGCCCTCAAGGAGATGAAACACCAGCGGGTAAAAGCAGACACAGAACAAATAACCACCAATATGATAAGGGAGTGAGGAATAGAGAAGTAGTAAGGGACCTGAGATTGGCAACGGCTGCTTGTTTCAGTTTGAAGGCTGATCTATAAATGACACCAGGACGGAAACCTAGAGAAAGTCTGATTTGAGTCAGAGAATCACCCTGGCGATGTCTCCTGTCAGCCATGTTACCACTCCCTCACCTCCTCGCTGCATTTCCTCCTGTGGCACTGGCCCTCAGGGGCTTGGTGCCTGTACTGATTTCCTGGTTTTTACCACCTTTTCCCCCCATTACTCTTCCTTTCTATCTCCTTTTAGAGAGGATTGAGTTTAGTGGTTTCTGCACCGCAGTGCCCAGATTGAAGGCCAGCTCCTTTGCAAGTGGGAAGCTATGGCACCTGACCAGGTTGCGTTGGTCTCTCCCTAACTTTTACTGTATTTAAACAAATTACATCGTGCTCTCTCTGCAGAAAGGTTGATTTTCACAAGCAAAGCTAGCTCACATGTCAGATCATCTCTACCATATAAACACTATCCTCCCACAGGCACACTGAAAGAAACTTTACACAGAACACACACACACACACACCATTCTGATCTTAGCCCACAAAATATATACATGGGAAATATGGAAGAAAAACCAATTCCAAATGATAAAAACTTCAACTAAATGTAATAGTTTAAGGCCCACTTCTGAGTGATGTGAATAAAAAGACAATACAGTACACTTACTATGTTGATGTTTTTTCCTCTGGTGCACAAAAGAGCTGAGGTCTACCAGGCAGCCTTCACAACCACCAAAGTTCAGGTACAAAGTGAGTTCTAAGTTAGTGACATTGAACATGGCTTCTTCGAGAATTCACAGGATTTGGGTAAACGTGTAGGAATGGGTTCCTTGTACTAGTTCCTTTTGTAAATCAGCTTTATTGGGGGTATAATTTATTTACAATAAACAGCATGGGTTTTAAGAAATGTATATATGGTGAAATCACTGCCAAAATCAAGACACAGAACATTACCTCGTGCCCCTTCCAGCCCAGCCCTCCCTTAGTCCCTGGCACTAGGCAATGATTTATCTCCTTTTATCACCATAAATTAGTTTGCATGTCCTAGAATTTTATGTAAAGGGAATCATATAGAGCACATTGTTTGTATCTGCTTCTTTCAATCAGCATAATGATTTTGAGATTGTTCCATGTTGTTGCTGTATCAGCAATATATTCTTTTTTATTGCTGAGTCGTATTTTATTGTATGGATATCAATTTTTTTATCCATTTACCTGTTGATGGACATTGAGTTGGTTTCCAGTTTGGGGCTATTACAAGTAAAGTTGCTGTAAACACTGGTATGCAAGTTTTTGTGTGGGCTTATATTTTTATTTCTCTTGAGTAAGCACATAGTAAATACATGAAAACAATGGGTCATATACTCAGTGTATGTTTAACTTTTTTATGAAACTGCCAAATTATTTTCAAAGTGATTATAGCATTTTTCATTCCCACCAGTGTCTAAGAGTTCTAGCTGTACCACATAACCACTAGCATTTGGTATTGTTTGTCTTTTTATTTTTATCCATTCTAATGGATGGGTAATGGTATCTTCTTTAGATTTCCCTCATAAGTAAAGATGTTCAGTATTTTCTATGAGCTTATTTGCCATTCATCTTCTTCTGTAAAGGATCTGTCCAAATATTTTACACTTCTTACAGGGTTGTTGGACTTCTTGAGTTTTACCAGTTCTTCATAAATTCTGGATGCAAATCCTTTATTAGATAAATCTATTGTAAATATTTTCTCCATTCTGTGGTTTGCTTTTTACTTTTCTTAAAAGTGTTTTTGATTTTGATAAAAACTGATTGATCAATTTTTCTTTAGTGGCTCATGCTTTTTGTATCCTAAGAAATATTTGCCTATCAGAAGGTTACAAATATTATTATAATTTCTTTTTATAGCTTTATAGTTTTGACTTTTATGTGTAGATCTATAAGACATTTTGAGTTAATTTGGAGGTATAGTATAAGGTAAAGGCTGATATTAATTTTTCTTTCATATCAATATCCAGTTGTTCCAGTACTATTTATTTTCCCCATTGGATTGAATTGGCAAATTTGTCAAATATCATTGGACTGTATATATGTCGCTCTATTTCTGGACCACATTCATTAAATTGATCTGTGCTGATTCTTGCACCATCACCATACTATCTGGATTAGAGCACATCCCCCCAAACCCAGTGGAGCCTTCAGGTGACTGAAGCCCTAACCAACATCTTGACTATTATTACCTAATGAAAGATCCAGAGCCATAAATAACTGCCCAGCTAAACCACCCCCAAATTTCTTGCCTGTGGAGTAGGGCAATTATGGTAGAAAAGGCTACTTAGAAGTCACTGGAGTGGCCTCTGACAATTAAATGAATCAAAAGTGATACCACATTCCAGAAAGTATTGCAGAGATGGACGTCACCATCAAGGGCTTCAAAGATGTCAGAGTGGTGACCATACCCCCAACCATTCACGCTTTGGGCCTGGGCAGAAGACACCTTAATCCACCAATGAATCCAATTTCAGCTGCTTTTCCAAACGTGATTTCATTGCTGAAGAGAATCAACACAAGCTCTGGCACCTGCTCTGCAGCTATTGCTCTGACAAATACAGGAGATCCCCTCGCAAGTCTTGTAATACTCCCATGTCCTGTTTAGAAAAAAGTTCTGAGTTAGCCTACAGGTAAGAAACCAGAGCCTGCTGAAGGCAAAGGAGACGTGGGTTGGGTAGTAGAGGAAGGCAGTTGTCTATACCCGCCATGACCACATGACCATTTGCAGAAATGAGAACTTTACTAGTTATAAGCATTTTCTTAGTTTAATATTAATAATGTTTGTAGATATTGACAAAATTTTTTCATCTTCTCTTCAGTTTGCCTACCATCTATCATGAAGTGTGTTAAAAGTAGTTAGGCTTTCTATTTCAGTATTACTGGATATCAAAGAGTATGACTTAGAAGAATGAGCATCACCCACAAATAGTAAAGAGGCATTGCATCTCTCCTTGGGGAAAAGATCAGTATATTTTCTACTGTTTGTGGGATACTTGCGGTATGTTAGGTGGAGTTTTGACTCTAGTATTTGGATTTTAAGGGTGGCTAAAGGGTGTAGGTGTGTGTCAAGTTGACAAAGGGTGGACCGTGGTGGCTTTGCAACATGTCAACATGCATAGGCTATTTTTTTTCCACAATTCCCTTCCCTGTGTCTTTACCATTAGGGTGGAGTGAAAGAGACATTTTGTGCAAGATTTGGAAGGTAAACTTGAAGCAGCAACCAAACTTACACGTGTTTTTGCTGGTCTGCTGGCTCATCTCATTGGAATGGAGCACAGCTGAGCCTCCAGTTGCCCACCTTGTCCTGGGCCCTCCCTGAGCTTCTCCAAGGCCTGGCCCAGGTAAGCATTTTAGTTCTGTAATACAGAGCACCATCTTCTCCTGCAGGACATCCACAAAGATGAAGTTAGAGGTGTTGAGAGACCAAAACCCAGGATCCAGCCCACACTCAAGGGTTTCACTTATTCATACGGATTCCAGTTTTTCCCCCCTCTCTCTTCCACTTTATATTCACCTTTCCTTCCCAGTTGCCTGCTCTGCAAAAGCCAACTGCAGCATCAGATAAAGCATGAAGACAATAGCTTTACACAGACTATATGACCAGCACTTAGACTTGTGTGAGATCAAATCCTTGTACTAAATCCCTTCATATATATAATATAATATGCCTGTATATTTTACAACATATTTGTGTTATAACATCAATATAATTATATTAATAATTGTATGTGTAACATCAATATAAAACATAACATCAATATAATTATATTAATAATTATAATTATATAATAATGTGATATGTATTATACATAATATATATTTATAGATAAGAATTATATATTATATATTACACATTATATGTCATATAATACATGTTATATATCATATACTAGTAAGTGTTCTATAATTAATACTAAATATATTAATACATTATATATATCTCATATATATCTTAGTGGTTCCACTTCTCTGATCAAACTTTGTTGATATACTACTTGATATAAAAAAGAAATTACATTTCTCTAAACTACAATTTCAAGTAAAAGTTTGTGAGTCTCTGGGTTCAAAAGTGTTTTTGCTAATGTTTGTGTGGCAAACAAGATAGTGTAACTGCTCTCCCATTTGTTATAGTCAGATTTGGCTTTAAAACAGAGTTTCTATTTCAAATTTTCATCTACATAGATTATATTCCTATGTGTTAAGCTGATCTTTAAGCATTTTCTGTGTACAGAGATGTTGACTCAACATTATCATTAATCTAACCCATTGAATTTAATGTTGGATTGTTTGAACTTGTGACGTGTTGATATATTTCTTTTCTTCTTAAAGATTTTCTTTATTTATTTGAGTGAGAGAGAGAGAGAGAGCACGAGTGGTGGAGAGAGGCAGAGGGAGAAGCGGACTCCCCTCTGAGCAGGGAGCCCAACGTGGGGCTGGATCCCAGGACCTGAAGATCATGACCTAAGCCAAAGGCAGATGCTTAACTGAGCAATCCAGGCACCCCATAACCTGTTGATAAATTTCAACAAGTAAGGTAATATTTTCAGATATAGAATTGGAGATTCTGAGACATAGGACCCCATTATGCCATATCCTTTTTACTTTGTGCTTAAATGAGCTCCATGTTCCCACTGATTCTAAAGAACAAACCACATGCAGATGGAAATCTGAATATGGGAATGTGTCTGGTCTCATCACCTTCTCTTTGAAACATAGATACATTGATACCCCACTGTTAACCAAATGCAACCACCCCATATAACTCAGGCCACAGAACAGAAAAATCACATACGTTTATAAAGCTTTTCACACAACCAGTAAAAAAACTTTTCTAAAAATTAATTAATTAATTAATTTATTTATTTATTTATTTATTTATTTATTTAAGGTGAGCGAGAGAGAGAGCCCATGAATGGGGGGAGGAGCAGAGGGCAAAGGAAAGCAAAAGAATCTAAAGCAGACTCTGAGCTGAGGGTGGAGCCTGACACCGGGCTCCATCTCATGAGCCTGAGATCATACTGGTGCTTAATGGACTGAGCCACCCAGGTGCCCCTAAAATAATCATTTAAAAACAAATGGGTATATTATTGATTATGGACTTAGCAGGGCCTTTTGTGATGGTGGGCAGCATGCATCATGCTGCTTGTATTTCTCCCCACTAATTTTCTTCCCTGGTGATAGGGAATAAAGCACCAGCTGGAGTTAACAAGAGAACATGTCTGACAAGCTTATCACCCAGATACTGAGACCCCAAATACAAACAGTGCTGGAGCTTTTACTAAACCATCTATAGATATGCTTCTTTTGTACCATGGGGCAGTTTCAATGGGTTGTGTATTGTACTTTCAAGAATTGCATTAATTGACACTGCCCTTATAGAAGGTTTAAATAAACTATATTAAAATAAATGCCAAGAATGCTTCATAAGAGCATTTAATTATCAAAAATAATCTAGATATTGCTATTTAATTGTACAATTATATTGCTGCTAGTTAGCTCTAAAAATCCTAAGTATGAAGGATGAGGTAACCTGCATCAAAGGGCATGAATTTTCAGTTCTAAGAAGAAAAGTCCCAAGGATCTAATGTACAGTAGAGAGATGATAGTTAATAATATGGTGTTGTATACTTGAAAGCTGCCGAGTAGACCTTAAACATTCTCACCACACACACACAAAGAGCTGACTATGAGAGGTGATGGACGTGTTAATTATCTGAGCTTGGTAATCTTACCACAATATGTGTGTGCATCAAATCATCACATGGTGCGCTTTCAATATATCCAATCATATTTGCCAGTTATTCCCAATTATTCCTCAATAAACAAAAAATCCTGAGTATATTCTCTAAAGGAAAAGGAACAATGGGGTTGTTAGGTGAACAAGAAAAGGATGTGAACATATGCTACATTTCACCTTCATAAGTTGCCTTATATACTTTATGTGTAGTAGGCAGCAAGCTCAAGTGCTTCCCTCACATCTGCTATGGGGATGTCTTCATGGCCAAGACTATCCTTGCTGCCACCTCCCCCGGTCCACCGAAACTCTATCTGGCAAGGAAGCTGAGTTTCAAACCCTTCTCTCATCTTGCCATTCTGAACTTTTTAGTCTTTATCACTGCTCACTTCTCAAAATAGTTAAACCTCAGATTCCAGGATGCAGAGTTGCATGATTCACTTTCCTATCTCTGAACTTTCTTTATTCTCTCCCATGGGCAAATTCCCATCACCTCTCTTCCACCACACCGAGGGTCCCCAGGGCCCACTCTGTGCAGGTGCTTTGTTCAAGAACAGATGTCATCCATCTCCATAAGTCAACTAACTTTGGCATTCAAATAACACACTCCATCTCTCTACCTCTAACTATTTTCTCCATGGCCTTATTTAACATATAATACTCTCTTATTTCAATTAAAATATCAATACTACCTAAATGCTTTTTGGAGCACCTACCATGACCAGGTTGTAGCAACCTTCACATTTACAATACCTGTAGTTTATCAAAAGGACCACATATGGGCTTCTAAAGTGATTTCCAAACTAACAAAAATGTATTTTTCAATCTGTCCTCTAAAAAAATCATTTTATGCTACCATTACACAGATCTCTTTTCTTCTTTGCCAACTCCTTGTATTCCTCCTGTTTCATCAAAACCAACACCAGCTCACAATTCACAAGCTATTTTTATTTCTTAGGGGATGTCAGGTCCTAAGCAAACTGAATAGTTACTTCATCTGTTTACTTTGCCTACATTTATCCACCCCCAAAATAATGTTAGCCTCAAATAAATTTATGAGGTTAGAATTCAAGACAATGCTTATTGAGATGAGAGAGGTAGTGGCTAGGAAAAGGGCCAAGAATTGGGGGTTCTGGGATGCTGATTCAATTTCTTGGTATTTCTTCAGCTAACTGAATGGGTATTTTCTTTTTGTGAAAATTTATCAAGATGTTTGACCATTATTTATCAACATGTATAAGCGTTTAAAAGAAAATCAGTCTACTGAAATCATTCTGAAATATGCATTGACTCTAAGTTTCTGCTCTCAGATTATCTGAACATCCTATCCACAAATTTAAAAATAAAAAACATACCGAGTCCATTATAAAAGATCTAAGTCAATGATTACTTTTACATTTGATTTATTCTATCACTATCATCACAATTATGTTTCTGGCCAGATAGGCAATATTAATATTCTTCTAGCCAAAGTAATTTATCCTAGAACTCTTCCCATTGATCAACTTCTGCACATGCTTCCATATCACATGCTCTAATTAGATAGCTCCAAAAAAGCATCTGATGAGGCTGTATTTGAATTTGCATTGCCAATGACAGACAGCAGAGCTCTTGTATTGAGCTGGAACAGAGCAATGGCTCCTGTAATTAATACAATTCAAAAAACTCATGTCATGAGTTTTGTCATGTTCTTTCTATCAACATGTCCTTTCTATCAACATGATTAATGGACCTCAGCCACTGGAGCCTACTCATCCTGGTGCTTCTTCATATCAAAAAGAAATGGAAAGGTAATTAAAGATGAGATTTATCATGAGGCCTTTTATAAACCCACATGTACTTGCTATACCTCTTACGCACACACACATACACACACACATATGCACACAAGGTCTTTTTTGGAAAGAGTCACAATATTGCAAGTAGCTGGAACAATCCATGTGAAAAGCAGAGAACCATGGAGAAAAGAATTAGAATGAGTAAACGTTTCAGTCTTAAATAACTACTTTTTGTTTGACATCTTCTATTACCTTAATAGTATTCAGATTAAGAGGAAATAACCAAGACTAGCTTCCCCACAGAATCAGTTAGAATAAATAAGCAGTAGAAAAGGATCCCA
The DNA here is from genome assembly GCF_054177405.1 of Leptonychotes weddellii. NCBI lineage: Eukaryota > Metazoa > Chordata > Mammalia > Carnivora > Phocidae > Leptonychotes > Leptonychotes weddellii. The sequence continues at coordinate 104,302,567 of NC_138372.1, read as the reverse complement.
TCATATATTTCTCCTCACAGTACAGATGGACTCAGTTCAACAGAGATTAGCATTTATTGAATGCTTTCTATGTGCCAGGCCCTGTGCTAGGCTCACCCAAGAGAAATCAATAAGAGCAAGACATATACGTTGGCTAACTGAACATAACAGGAAAAAAAAAAAAAAAAGAGCAAGACATAGTTCATGCCCTCAAGGACATGGCAAAAATGTGATTAAGTCAAGGATTTTGAGAGGAGAAGATTATCCTGGATTATCTAGGTGGGCCCTAAATGCAACCAACTGGATCTTGAGAAGATGGTCACATGCAGGTGAAGGCAGTCAGAGAAGGCAGTGTGAAGACAAAATGGAGAGATGTAGCCACAAGCTAGAGAATCCCGACGGGTACCAGAAGCTGGCAAGAAAGGCAATCTCCCCAGAGCCCCGAAAGGGAATATGGTCATGCTGGCACCTTCATTTCAGTTCAGTGAAATTGACTTCTGACTCAGGTTTCCAGAACTGTCAGAGAATAAATTTCTGTTTTTTAAGCTACCCAGTTGTGGTAAATTGTTATAGTAATGACAGAGAACTCATACAAGCTTCTGTTCCAACTTGAAGAGTAAATATCTAGCTACTTTGTTGAAATCTACTGATTTAAAAAACAAACAAACAAACAAACCCATTGAAACAGTTAATACAATGTTCCAAGGATTAGTTACATAATAGAATCTTAACTCCAAAACCATGGACCAGAGTGCTTTCCATGGACATCCAATGGTCACCCGGAGAACTGGTCTAGAGCCTGGAACCTCTCCCACCTACAAGCAATAATTTGTAACAACTTATTTAACCTTTAAAGAGCCATAGTTTCTTCATTATATATAATAAAGGTAATAATTGTTTCTATTGCAATAATTAAACGAATTGGTGTATATAAAGCACTTAATATTTTAATGGTTCCATATGTCTTAGATGTTCTTATTCTTTATTAATATTGTTATTTTTATTATTATTTTTCATTCCCCTTAGCTTAGCTTTTGTAGCAAATGTCTTCCAAGGAACCAGCTACTATTTCCAGAGAACTGTATCTCTTGATAAATTTGTATTGGTAAATATTTAACAATTAACAAAATTATATTGTGGCTATCTTTAAAAGGGCAGTTAATACTGCAGTATGGATACTCACTGAGAGCAGATGGAAGACAGATGTTAGATGGGCCTGAGGATATGGCATATGGCAAACGTTGCACAAATTGTTACATTCAATTTCATGTGGAAATTTCAATTTCATTGTGGAAAATATACTTCCAAATTGGAATTTGTCTCAACTAGGGATGGGTACAAAAATGTATTCCAAGATACTTTATAATTTTTATTTCATGTTATTCTTATTTTCCCCTAGATTTATTGAGGTATAGTTGACATGTACTATTGTATTGGTGTAAGTTGTACAATATAAATATTTGATAAATATACTAATTGAAAAATGATCACCACAATAAATTCAGTTAACATCCATCATTCAAGGGTACTTTAAGTGATATAAAAAGCTACATAAGGGGTAAGCCAGCTAGGATATCTCTTCCATTTCCTTGACTAGCAGTTTGTATATGAAGAGGATTTGGTCAAGCAGTGAAACACTGTTATTCATTCAGTCATTCAATACAATATATAAATTGATCTTTTTTTTTTTTGAACTATTTTATTTATTTATTTTTAAAGATTTTATTTATTTGACAGAGAGAGCACAAGCAGAGGGAGAGAGAGGGAGAAGCAGGTTCCCTGCTGAGCAAGGAGCCCGATGTGGGACTCGATCCCAGGACCCTGGGATCATGACCTGGGCCGAAGGCAGCCGCTTAACCGACTGAGCCACCCAGGCGTCCCTAAATTGATCTTATACTATATGAATCTAATCCCAAAACTTTGTAGAACTCCTAGAATATGGCCTTATGTCTTTCTTTGAACATATTTGAATCTAAAATACCTATCTGCCCAGGCATGGTTTATTTCTGCCCAGTTAATGTGATCTCCATGATGTGGTCACTTCCCTTCAAGGTCACCTGATCTCATAATTATGATTATAGCAGTAATTCTGATCATAATTCCCCCATATAAATTAAGAATATAAATGTCAACAAGGCAACCAAGAATTTATCACACATTCTGCAACTTCTAGATGATATCTGAGTGGAGTTTCCTAGTCCTGTTTTATCTATGCCAAATTTGTAACTAGTGTTAAGAAAGCACACGCATCCTGCTTGTGAGATGGGAGATTTTAGAAGTTAAAATTTATACCTCACAGGGATCTTTGGTATACCACTTCTAAATAACACTTGTCTGTTCTCTCTAGTAAGGTGTGCTCAAATACCAGGTACTATGTTCTTTCCTGAAAATCCTGGATCTCCATCATGATGTGCTTTCTGGATTGTTATGTCGGGAACAGATAGGGGACTCTGACACCAGTTCATGACCTTGGAAAATCAGCTCCTCTCATCTTCACTTCCCTCATCTTTAAAATGCAAATTATGATGCTTCTTTGATTTCCTCCAAAAACTATTGAAGATGAAATGTGATGATAATGTATGTAAAAGATGTTTGAATATAAAAAGCTCTACCAGCATAATCTGCTGCTGTTTTTTTCCTTATTAAGTATTTCCAGATTCTCCCCAAGCATCATACTTAAATCTCAATGACACCTAGCTAGTATATTGAATTCTGTGTTTATTACCTGTACTTTGTACATTCGTCTAACGATATCTGAGCTCAGTTGATAGTTGGCTTAACTTTCTTGTTATTTTCATTTTTGATTTACTAGAACTTTCTCTGCTATGATTGTTTTGCTGCATCATTTATTTTAATTCACACAGATTTTCTGCACATTTGTAACTCTGACCAAGATAATAGCTATCTTGATCCAGTGCAAATTCCTGCCAGATTCTGCTTGACATGAGTAAGTCCAATATGCATATTGTTTATAAAGTATGGTCTGTGCCCTTTAGAAACATTAAGCCAAATGGAAAAACAAGAGGAACCCTCCTCCCTCGCCCACCCTGCCAAGTAATTTTTAAAACATTTTTTCCCAGCATTAAGGTTTATAAAGGATACTCTGTTCCTGGCTTTTCCCAAATAGATGGTTAGCCAATCCCATAGATGAGATTTATCATAGAAAGGGAAACTCCAGGTGTCATACCTGTTGACATTCTACAATAGTCTCCCACATGGCTCGGTCCTAAGGCCCTCATCTCCTTTTTAAAATAGATTTTATTTTTTAGAGATGTTTAAGGTTCACAGAAAAATTAAGTAGAAGGTAGAGATATTTCCCATATATATCCTGCCCCCAACAGGCATAGCCTTTCCTATTATCAACATCCCCCATCAGAGTATTACATTTGCTACAACTGATGAACCTACACTGACACATCCTTGTCACCCGGAGTCCATACTTTACATTAGGGTTTTCACTCTTGGTGTTGTACGGTTTATGGGTTTGGACAAAGAAAATAATGAAGAGCAGGGAACTGAGAGAGTCAAATACCAATTTTCAACTAATCTTCCCTGAATGCTTCCAAACTACCTTTTTGTTCAGACCATTAGAAAACCTTGAAAATGAAAACAAAATCACTGTTCACATTTATTTCTCAGTTGTGTGAAAATGTTTAATTGATAGCACATAAGATTCTAAAAAGATTGTGTTTAATCACTTATGGGTAGCCTATGCATATTCTACATTTCACTTTAAATTAAAGGAATGATTCTTGCAGTAAAAGGAAGATTTCCATGACACTAAAATAAGAGCGACACTCATTTCACTATGTGGAAAATGTAATTTTCATTGTGCTCCTTTTCAAAAGTTTGAAGCTGTGGATTAAATAATACAAATTAAAAGCCTGTCATTTGTAATTTATTCAGATGCAATTCAGCAATGAAGTCACTTATTTATGCTACAGTAACTTCCAACTTGAGGAAAACATAGCAATTTTAGTTAATTGATCATAGCTAATTACTATAGTACTTTAAAAAATAGATTTTCATTCATTTATCTCAGATTATTTTTGCTTTTCAAATTTTATTAGTTTCTTGGGAAGAATATCTCATGAAATTGTATCACTTGAATGTCATTTACATAATTGTCATTACTGATAATTACTTGTTCTGCAATGAATTAATTTTGAAAATAAATGCATCAACAATGTATATATGCTGTATTTCATAACTCTCTATATTGGTAAATATATATTAAGCATTTTGCCAAATAATAATTTTAATCAGTAAAGAAACAATACTTTTTTCTCCAGTGGAATAAGAGAGTCTGGTCATTTGTGCTGAAAACTCAGATGCCTTTGAAGAATGAATGAAAGTGAATTTCTATTTGTTTTAAAAATAAAGCAACACATGTTTTCTCATTGTGTTTTCTTAGCGCATTGCTTCTTGATAGAGAAAACTGGAAAGAAACTCTTCTGAAATTATTTGAATTCTTTATGATCTTCTAAATCCTGTAAATGATGTTGGATTAAAGATGCAGAGGAATTATCCTAAGAATGGAAACATTCAATGGAGCTGAGAGAATGTATTTTATTAATATTCATAGTCTTTCTACTCTCTTCTGTCCTGCAAAATTATTTATTTATAACTGGGTTATTTCTGGATTCCATGTTAAATAAAACACATTTGGTCAATCAATATTGAGTGACAATTCCCAATGCACTAATAATGCAAAATATAACCAAAAGAGAATTCTGCTAAATCAGCTCAGTGTGCAACTGGAAGTCTGAAATGCAAACAAATGAATGTTTCTACAGCCACATCAAAGGCAGCGTTTACAGATTTCATAAGATCTGTAGCCTGAGCTTGTGGTCATTTAAAGAATACTAGCCGGGGCGCCTGGGTGGCTCAGTCGTTAGGCGTCTGCCTTCGGCTCGGGTCATGATCCCAGGGTCCTGGGGTTGAGCCCCGCATTGGGCTCCCTGCTCGGCGGGGGGCCTGCTTCTCCCTCTCCCACTCCCCCTGCTTGTGTTCCCTCTCTTGCTGTGTCTCTCTCTGTCAAATAAATAAAATCTATAAAAAAAAAGAATACTAGCCAAAACTTCCAAGGCTGCAGATGATCAACCTCAATCCATATTCAATCAAAAATGCAGTTTGGTTTATAGGACCTTGGAAACAGGATTTTAGGCTCTTCTATGATGAACTATGGCAAAGTCATGAGGTGTGGGAAATGGTTATGAAAAATTAATTCTCTTCCAATTGACATCAAGTGGGACCTAAAACATATTCACTGGGGTCAGCTGCCACCATACCTCCCAGGGACTATCAATATTTGGACCCACAAATACTGAGTTTGCCCCAGAAGTAGGGATAGCAGAGCTGGAAAGGGGAAAATGATGTGGATAAACAGAGATCAGAATGATTTTCCAGGTGATCTATTTGAGTAGTTTAGATTTTTTATGAGTCCAACAGATTATTATCTGACTTTGTTTCATAGAATATAGTGTAATGGGGTAGCAGAGTGTTTTTCTTTGATTTTGAAGATGCAGGTTCAATTTCTGTTTTTCTAGAAATTAGAGGAACCTCTGTTTTTTACTCTATATTTCTTCTGTTTGTGTTGTAATATATGTGTCTAGGTAAAAAAGAGAACATTTCGGGGCGCCTGGGTGGCTCAGTTGGTTAAGCAACTGCCTTCCGCTCAGGTCATGATCCTGGAGTCCCGGGATCGAGTCCCGCATCGGGCTCCCTGCTCACCGGGGGGTCTGCTTCTCCCTCTGACCCTCCTCCCTCTCATGCTCTCTGTCTCTCATTCTCTCTGTCTCAAATAAATAAAATCTTTAAAAAAAAAAAAAGAACATTTCCCATAATAAGTATATAATTTGATGATAATGGAAATATGGATATGATGTTAGAAGTCTTGTTTTAATGGACCTTTTCAACACACGTCAGAGGACTCAAAGGAAATGCTCAATGGGGTGTCAAACAATGACAGGCTTGGGCAAGGTTATGTGTACCTACCCCCAGTCAGGGTATTCAACCATCTCTTCAATTATCTATACATCTGTGTGTTTCTTTTTTAGTATCTTCCACTATAAAACCCTAGAAATTGAGATCAATCTGATCTAGGGAAAGATGGAACTGAAGACAGGCAACTTCATGAAAGGAGAGAAAAGAATATCTTTTATTTTCCATTAGATTTAGAGAAATCTGAGAAAGTCTGCCCACACAATCAATAGAAGAAAATAAGTATTAATATAATTGTGCCCAATTATTAAACTAAAAGAAATAATGACCAAAGATCAAACAGTATATATCTCAGTTACATAGAATCATGTAGGAAATCCAATAAAAGAGCCAATCAGATTTTATACTGTCAAGAAAACTAATTATCAATGGAAGGGACATAAATATGACCAGATTTAAAAATTTTTAAAATACTCCTGAGATTTTTTTTGTAGAACCCAGAGAATCAGCACAGCTTTATTTTACTTAAGCACGTTATTCTAATACATGTTTTTTGGGAAACCTTTACAGGGAAAGGAAGTTTGTCCTCAAGATATCTTCTTCATCTATAACTTTCTCAATTCCTTTTTCCTTCCTCTTAGACAATTTGAGTGGTGGATATTTTTCTTCTCAATCCAAACCTCTTTGTTTAGATGTCTGTATCATTATAGCCTTCTATTAGAGAGAACTGGAGTCAACACATGATACCCAATGTTTATCACCAAGTTGAAGGGGAAAAGGGGATAAAATAGTTAATGGTGTGTGTATTTCAGAATTATGGTAAGAGTAAAGAAAGTGTGAGACACTTTTTTTAATGCTTCTTTGTACTCTTCTCCAGCAAACTCTGATTGCCCTGCAAATTTACCTGTGAAACTTCTTCAAACTATAGAAATAATTCTAGAGAAATAATGTATAGAATAATTTTGATTATACAATAGGGCTGGAGTAGAACACAGATGTGTATAAACTTTTTAAAACCTTACAGATGATAGTGACATGAAACTGTAGTCATGGTTTGTGAAGGGACCTTATATGCCTAACTATATATCTAATTCTTGAACTATTCAATAACACCCAATCAAGTTGTCCAGCATATTATTGAACTCCCTCAATGACAGCAAACAGACTTGCCAAAGCAACCTATCCAACTTAAGACAGTTCAGGATCCAAGAAATTCTTCCAAAATCAGTCTCACAACAACTTCCAGCGATTGGTCCCATGTTTTTCCATTGAAGCTATTTAAAACAAGTCCAATTCACGTCACTCAAGATGGTCTTTCAAATTCTTCAAGTAGAGTCCCTTCTGAAACACCCTTTTCCTGGCTCAACACCTTCATCTCCTCAACCTTTTCCTATATGGCAACATTTCCAATCCATTTCACCAGCTCTGTTTTTGCTCTCTGAACACATTACAGCTTGTCTGTATCTGCTCTTAAAAGGCACCCTTAAAAGAGATGAAATCCTTCACATAAAATCCTCTCAGAACCTGGGAGATCAAAACTAGTTTTCTCTCAATCTGGATGCTTTGCTTCAATGGATGTATTTCAATAGTTTACTTGTACTACTCTTTGGCATCTATATCACATACAAATAGCTCACGTTTAACTTGAATAACCTAAAATTCCTAAACTGACAAACCACTTTCCACAAATTTATACTTGCTGCCAACTTTTGGCCCTAAGAAAAAGATGTTCCATTTGTCAGTAGAAATATCTATCTTTTTAGAGTTGATCTACTGTTACCACACAGCACCATTTTGGATTTTGCTTCTGTCATCATTTGTAGCCACTACTCCTCTCTACTTCTGTGCCATCTCTGTATTCATTTCACATCACTGATGATAATGCTCAAGAGGAGCAAGACACAGAACGAGCTCTCACACCAACATCAGGGATTATCCTCCAAGCACTGGCAAGAGTTCATTCTTTGTGAGGTTTTTAAAAATGTATACTAAACCTCTTCCAGATCTAGATATAACTTCGAGTTCATCCCTTTGTTTTAATTCTAGTTGTTGCTGTTTTCTTTTTTAAAAATTTTTCAGCATTAACTTTAGAGGGCATTGACAAATTCTGACATTCATTCAGCTAGTGATACAGATACTCTCAAAAAACAAAATGATTATCTGTAAAAGTTTGCAAACAACATTATTCTGTCTTTTAAAACAAACTCCTATACAAGATGGACTGTAGTCTGAGATCATATCATGATATTAGCACAGATTACTAAAATCACTACTAATAACTTTTATTAAAAAGTTACAAAAGGAATAAGTAAAATACAACTATACTTCAATAACTGTCCCAACTTTATGTTGATCCATCCTTGATTTTCTAAATATTTATGCAAAGTCTGTGCTCTTACCACTATCTCAAGCTGCTATATAGTATGTTGGAACCTAATTACACGGGTCCTTGCTTATGCTATCCTGAAATGTTCAGACTCTACCCACTGAAATAATGGAGGGCTTTTATAGAAAGCAATGATATAATTTGATACATATTTTTTTAAAAAAATAGCTGGAAATATTGTGGTGCATTAATTTAAGTAGAAAAATACAGGAAAACCATTTCATACTCTTCCCCTCACCCCACAAAAAAAACTTTTAAACAACTGATAGAGTTATTCATTAACTCAACAAATGTTTGCTGAGTACCTATTCAGATATATTACCAAGTGGTTTTCCTTAAAGAAAGTCCTGATATTTAATGATAGTTCAGCGGTCTTTTTAGAAAGAATAAAGACAGGGGGGCGGAGCAAGATGGCGGAGGAGTAGGAGACCTGGATTTCGTCTCCTCTCAGGAATTCAGCTGGATAGGGATCAAACCATTCTGAACACCTACAAACTCAACAGGAGATCGAAGAAAAGAAGAGCAACAACTCTCTCATCAGAAATGCGACCACTTTCTGGAAGGTAGGACGTGCGGAGAAGTGAATCCGACGCGATATTTGGGAGGATAGATGGCGGGGGAGGGGCCTCCATCGGCCGCTTCTGGCAAGTGATAGAGCCGCGGAGCACAAAATCGGAACTTTTAAAAGTCTGCTCCGCTGAGGGACGTCACTCTGGTGGCTAAGCGGGGGGTGGAACCCTCGCTGGACAGCGTGGTCTCAGGACCCTCGGGGTCACAGAAAGACCAGGGGTGCCTGAGTGTGGCAGAGCTCCCAGGTATCGGAGCAGGGAAGCCGGCTGCAGAGGCGGAGCCCAGGCGCGGGCTTTTAGCTCGAGGTTGCCATAAACCGTGATCCACGGCACAGTCGGGCCCCTGCTCCTCCAGCAGGGACCC
>NC_138372.1:104271949-104292826 GCF_054177405.1 Leptonychotes weddellii | reverse complement strand
AGCCTGGTGGTGGGTATTGAGGAGGGCACATTCTGCATGGAGCACTGGGTGTTATGCACAAACAATGAATCATGGAACACTACATCTAAAACTAATGATGTAATGTATGGGGATTAACATAAGAATAAAAAAAAAGAAAGAATAAAGATAAACTTGTTATTTTTGGTAAGAAATCAACAAATTTTTATTGTGCTCTTGGCATGGTGCCATGTAATATAAAGGATTAAATATAAATCATATCTAACAACAAATGATGAAAACTTAAATGAGAGCAGAGACAATAAAATTGAGAAGGAGAATGTGCATAAGGAACTCTCTTCAGTATTCATGGAATGCAGAAATGATGAAAAGAGTTTGGGACCTGAGACTTCACGCTGGGATTTGAGTCTACTGGTCTACCTGGAATACTTCGGGTGAGCCACTAACTTCAGACTCAAGTGGGTCAAAATGAAAGGATGGGACTAAGCTCCAATATATATAAAGGCTATAAAGACTCCGGGAGTCTGTGACTTTATCTTAATTAAGATCACACTGTCTCATATAAAAAATTCAAAGAATTAGAGAATTGACCTCATTTCACATTAGAAGAAAAGTTGTAATTTTTGCTGGTATTCAGCTACAATTTTCAAATATCCTTGTGACCTTGCTTATAACAAGGAACTAAAGTAAGCTAGAGGTGCTGCATGCAGAATTTATGCTAAAGTTCACTCGCATTTTAAATAAATCAGAGGTAATTTTCCAACATAATTTGAAGTCTTAATGAGAAGAGGCAATTTTGTTCACGAAATTTCCTTTAATTTTGGTTATAACCTACACAAACAATTAATGATATATGCATAGCATTTGTTATTTATGGCACTTTTTTGATTGGCTTCTCATTGAAATTCCATTTTTTTCTCAAATCCAGAAAGACAGTCCATGTGAAAGGAGCTATTGTTCTTCATAATTACTCAGCTGCTTTTTGTATAGTATTGCCTCTATGTCATGTGGTTTAGCAATTAAAAAAAAAATTAAATAGAAACAGCAAATAAACACAGGTGGGGAATTACTAAATATAAAATCTATTGATTGTAACTTGTAAGGGCAATTGTATAACACATTAATATTTCCATTTAACACAGAAGTATCACTAATTATTTCTAAAGTGTTATTTCAACAAAAAAAAATAGTAATGTTCTTTCCTTTAAGAGCCATGACACCACAATCACCCTGTAGCAACACTAAGTAATGTCACAGTTAATGTGCTCCTCTATCTTGGAAGAAGGTAACCAATTCAGTAACCCCAACACCTGAGAGGGGAGGTGAAAAACAAGAGGAGGGAGGGCAAAGCAGTGCAGTGGGGATGGGGGGCCAGGGGGAGCTGAAACCACATTAGGAAGAATAAAACTATCCCCTGATAATTTCTATGGAGAAGTTAACAGAAATAACGGTTTTGTTTTTCCCCCTATAAAGCTAATTTGTGTTCCTTTTATGATGGTGTATAAGATAATTTGTCCAAGAATCTTCTTTTAGAGAGGACGAATGAAGAATGGTCTTCATTTACAATTTGCTTATTAATTTGTAGAATAAGACAAGACCAGCTTTATATAGGGGTGGGGAGTAGAGAATTACCAGCACTTTCCATTTTAGCTCATAATCATTTAAAGGCTGAATAAATCTAAGTATGATTTATAATGAAAAAGAACCCTCTAGCCAATAAGTACTCTCTGCATATGAAAATAACTAGATTCACAATGAGTACATACTAACTTATAGTTTTTAATGTTCTCTATTCCTCAGACATAGTTTTAAAAGAATTCAGGACAGTCAGTTCTGGATATTTAAGCCCAAATCCTTGGGAAAATGAAGACAATGTGAAAGGTCATCCGTCAGGCTCCGTGTGGCTGCCGAGGCAGAGCACACAGAAATTTATATACTGTGGAACCAAGACAGAAGCTTAGCAGTCAAACAGATGCCCAAAGAAACTCACTGAAGCACTAAGGAAAGGTCAACAATCTGTAACAAATACCATGGAAGAGAGAATTGTATTTAGTTTTTCAAATTTTACTCCACTAGAATACAAAAGATGGTTCTAATCACCACTAGGTATCAGTCCTCATGGTTATAGCCATGGGAAGGAGAGTCCCTTACTAGTTCTGACCCAAACGTGACCCCATGCAAATGACCTGCAGTGGAGATCAAATGTTACTTGGATGCCTTCTGAACCCAGACACCAGTGAGAGAATGAATGGAGACCACCATCCCTAATCAATCACTGTAGCTCTATCCAAGTGTCTGGAGAGGTAGAGTCTTCCCCTGGAGATACTTCATCATGTAGGAAAAGGTCAAACAAATCTCCATGGATTACAGATTTGATCTGAAGGGCAAGAAAGCAAACCACAAGATAGAGAGACAAGAATGTTGGCAATCATGGCAGTGTCCTTACCCTTCCAGTATACTGGAAATAGCATGGGCTTTAGGGCCAAATGGATCTTGGTTTAAATCCCAGCTACAGTGTTCATCAGGCATGCAGCTCAAGTCACTCTCAGAGCTGCATTTCCCTCATCTGTAACATTGGCATAATCTAGAACCATACTGGCTAATATATGAAAGTACCAAGCATGAAGCCCAGTATGTAGAAGCTGGTACCATAGCACTTGGCTTCTACCTACTAATGCTACAATTCCTACCTTAATTATTTGTCCCTGAAGCCTGGATTTGGTTGCTTGGATATGATCTCTCCTGTATTTAAAACTTTGCTTTCTTGAATGAACTTTGATTAAATGTAAGTCTCTTCTGTGCTTAAAATTTAGATTTTCCAAATGAAACTCTGGCTACCATGGCTTGCTTGTGTTTGGTTGGTTGGTTGGTTGGTTGGTTGGTTGGTTGGTTGGTAAGTAATCTTTGCTATAGTATCAAGGAACCAAACCTTGACCCTAGCCATGTGGCTAGTATCTTTGAAAAAATAATAAAACTCAAAAGGAAATTTAAAAGTTTAAGTTATGTAAGGCAGCTCAGTGAAATTTCAGATCTCTGAATGCAGTTGACAGGCTTTGTCGCAGTTCTACATAACTTCTGGGAACTTCAACACAAAAACAAGGAGCCTTCACTTGTTTTGATATATTTTAACTGAGACTCTGTTGCATTTCCTATCTTTCTTCCTGTGGTTTTACTCCCATTTTATGGGATTGGTTTCACACTTCACAGCACTCATAGGGATATTCCCTCTTAACACTTCACCAAAGGTTCCAATATCCTGCCAGCAGAAGGAGATTAGTGTTGTAGATATGATTTCTAGAGTTATCTGAGACCAGATTTTGCACTCATTAAAATAACTAACTGTGATAAACATAAACCATATTACTGAACATGATTTTGAAAAGATACCTAGTTATAATCTGGTACCCTTTTAGTAATACTTAATTGTTCTGATTTTCATTCCAATCCTACTGTATTTATGCAAAGAAATTACTAGAATTTTTTAAAAAAATATATGACTTCCTCTTGAGAGGGAAGATAAAAGACAAATAAAAACACATTTGATGAAAATAAGAAGGCTACCTCTGGTCAAAAATTATCTGGTGTCTCCTGGTATACCAGCCTAGCAAGGGAATAGCAAGGTACAGGATAAGAAAACCCATCTCTTCCCTGGTGAGAGCCTACACCTGATGGCCCTGAGGCTCTAACCCAGAGCTTTAACCTCTAACCTTGGGCAAGTGCCTCCTTCCCAGCCTCTCACTTTGCCGCACTACTATGTGGGGTGCTGATGGGGACAGAGCTGCGTGCTCCACTCACTTCTCCATCTGCCTCAACACAAATTCCCTCCACTCATCCTTCAGCAGACACCCCTCCCATGTAGGGGCTCAGAGAGAGACGTGTGCTGGACACTCAGCTTGCAAAGTTGCGATTTACTCCCGCCCTCCCCGCCAACCAATGTTCAGTTCAAGACTGACATTTTCTTCCTGGTGCTAAATGCACCATTTACACAAGAGATTTCCATTCAGTACCTGTGCTGAGGGTCCATGAGAGTCCCCAGTGAAGATTAATACAGATAGGAGAAATCAGAATATGCATATTTCACCAACTTGCACTTTCCGGGATATTGATACTGAACATGGGGCATGATCTTAGGCCCCAATGTCAAACTGAATGTTCTCAGAAGCCAGGAGCTCATCAAGCAAAAGAAAGAAAGCAGAGCCCCTCCCAGGACAAGTATCTCCAAGTGAAAATTACACATGGCAGTGGTAAGAAGGGAAAGGGTTTTCTCTTTTTTTCGTCTTTGCTCATGCTGTTCCTTTTGGGGCTGGGGCCATGGGGGAAATAACTCCAAAGTACCAGAGTTCTCAGGGAAACGTGACAATGAAAAAACCTCACAAGATCCTACAAGCCAGCAGGTGTTTGTTTTCTGCAACCCCAGCATCTCTAAGTCCCATGGCTACTGGAGGGGATCCTGTAACAGATGCCAAGGAATAGAGTCAAGGGCTAGCCTGGCACAGACCATGGTGTGTCCCATCTCAGTCTTGGACTTGGGCGGGCCCTCCGTGCCAGCCCCAGCACCTCTCATAACCAGAAAATGATTTCTCATCTGTCCTTCCTTCTCCATGCTTCCTCGCCTGGCATTTCCGTGATGTCCCTGAAGCCGGCCACTCCTCACATCTGCTTCCGACAGGCCACCTGTCCGGCGCAGCGGCAGCCACTTTAGCTGTCACACTTCACGGTTGCCGGAGGGAGGCCACTGATAACGTTTTTTTAAAAAAGGAGAGAAGTCAACTTGGCTTGAACACATGGGGGTGCTCCTGCTCCCCTGAACCTGGGGTGCACTCCGTGGTCCAACTGGAGGCTACATGGCACCCCTCTCTTCCCCAAGCTCCATCCTTTAACCCCCATCCTGATTTCTGCCGTAACCCCTGGTGCTGTTCATGAAGCTCCAGAAACAAGCAGATGCTTTCATCACAGGAGGAAAGTTTAACAAAGAATACATAATAAAATTCATTAAATCACTTCTTGGAAGTTATTTGAAGATTTAGGGGCCACCCGTTCAAGAATGCCCTATTGCTATCCATATATTTTTCTTCTGGTTGAAATCACGACGTAAGAAAAGCACTCCATCATAAAGTATTGTGGTCTATGTGTTCATATTCCAAGAGCTATTATTTACCCAGTAGGGACATGATGTTGCTGTAAAATCTTCACCTATGTCCTTATTTATATTGATGTGGGAATGTTCCTCTTGATCATTAGCACCTGCAGAAACATGGAAGGCTTTCGCTTCTCACAAAGCTCAGGAAGATTTGCTCTTTTCCCAGACTCGCTGAGCATCATCCCATTTCTATGGGCGCTTGCAAATTGAGATTGTGTTTGCACACACTTGCACCTGCCCAGTCCTGTGCCGCCTGGACTGGAGTTTGGCCCTCCACTGCTGCAATTCCTTCCACAAAACACCATTTGCTCCTCGCTGGCCTGGGAAATAGCAGCTACTCTGTGCACTTAGTATTTACTAAATATTAAAGGGCCTTTATTTGGGCAGGCTTTTTTCTCTGTGCTTCTTTTTATAAATGACAATGTTTTACTGTTATATTTAGACATTACAGAAGGACATGCATAATGGTATTACATATTCAAGTAAACCACGACCTATTTTTTTAAAGTCTGAGGAAGATTTCTCAGATTCTAGTAATAAAAGTACATATCTTTTGGTGTTTAATTATTAAAAGAAGGAGGAAGAGGAGGAGAGAAGAAGAAGGAGGAGGGAGGGAGCAGGGGAAGAGGAGGAGGAAAAGGAGAGAAGAGAAAAAGGAGAAGAATGAGGAGGAGGACAAGGACAAGGGGGACAAGGAGGAAGAGAAGAAGAAGGAGGAGGAGAAGGAGAGGAATTGTAATGGGGATGAAAAGCAGATAATTGAGGAAATATCCTAAAGAGCATTGTCTAATAAGGTACGAATAATAATTTAGGAGTCTTGCATATTAAATGTAGATTTCCTTTAGAAGAGAAAAATAGCAACAACAACAAAAGAATTGGTGTATAGCTTGGTTTGGCTTCCTCTGAACACAGAAGCTGAGGTAAGGACTCCAGTGCTAGCGGTTCATTTAGAAGGTGGTCAGGGACCAGGGAGCAGAGCGAGGCAAGCAAGGAGGAAAGCCCCCAGAAGGTGCTGGAACGGGTGCTACACGAGCAATGAGGGCTGTCTTGCCCAGGGCCTCACAAATGCATCTCACAGCCATCTCTTCAAAAGAAGGGAAGCCAAGGCACTTAATCTACCAACTCCTGTCCACTCCGAATCAGGAGTGTGAACAACCCCATAGCACACCCTGCTGGGGGCTGAGTTCCCACGGCTTTGGGAGAACCCCGAGGCAGAGAAGCAAAGACATAAGACTGTCAGGTTGCAGGGGGCTTGCCCACACAGCTACAGCTGAAGTCAGAGGAGGACGGAGGGGATGTGCCTGGTGCCCAAAGCACCTGCTTCCACACGGTCACATTTGCACCTCACTCGATTCAGATCCCAGCAGCAGTGTGCCCTCCTGACCCTTTCCCTGATGCCACCTCACCATCCCTCCCCAGCCCCTCACCTGCTATAATCTTCTTCACACACCTCTCTCCTTTTTAGATTGAAATTAAATATATAAGTTAACTGGGAAGAATCGCTGTATTTGCAGTCTTTGTTTCCAGGAATATTTTATCCCTCCCTTGATTCAAGTCCTTTTTTGTTATTATATATGTGGTATAATTGCCTCAGGACCCACAGCAGTGCCTGACACACAGAGGGCCCTCCATACATATTGGTTAAGGAATTAACATCAGTGTGTCCCATGCACTAGATTAAACATTCATCCTGAGGCCCTTGATTTCTACTTCTAGGGGCATATGTGACACTTTTACAGGAAATGTCAGAATCTTTACAACTCCAAGGACAAGATGACCTTTCTGTTAAAAAAAAATGTCTACTATAATATTATATGGATATATAAATATTATGTAGATATATAAATTATATTATGTGGATATAAAAATGTGTCTCTTCTGCAGAGGACATTGCAAGTTGATAAGGCATAGAGGGGAGAGTGTGAGACCCCAACAAGGCAAATGTGCCCCTGCAGGACTCCAGACAGAGTGAATCATAGAGTGGTGACATCTCCCCACCCTCCTATGAACTGGTATGGCAGGTAGGCAGCTTCCAGCAAAGCATGTCCCAGAGAAGCAAAGTTTTTCATATTAATCAATTGATAAATCACAAGTCAGTGAAAAACAGTTGCTCTGCTTGCTCAAAACAAAACAAACTTTCTGGAACCCCAGGGCCCTGGCAAGACCGAGTGGAGCTCAGGCAATGGGACAGAGGAAGTGGGCAGATAAAGGATCCCTGGACCTAGAAGAAGCATTCAGACCTGCATGGGGCCAACAGAAAATCCAATTTAAGCCATTATTTTTTCTCAAAAGAAGCCCCCCCCCAAAAATAACCCACATGAAAACAACAGAATCAGAAAAATCCTACAATCAATACATGAAAAGTAAGAGTGACTCGGGAGAGCAGCCAAGAGCAGGACAAAGTAAAATAAAGCCCTCACCACAGCACCATATAATTACTTGCAATCTGAGCTTCTTATATCCATGTCCAGTCTTATCCGATGAGGAGACTCCATCCCCAGCACAAGGACCATGTCTTTGGCTTCTTTGTATTTCCCCAGGTCCAGCCTGATTGTGCCCCTGACTGGCCTCATCCCCTCACTGCAGCCTCCACCCCTTATGGGGGGCTCCTGGCTCTCCACCCACAAGCTTAGTCTCGCCTGAACCCAGCTGTGCCCAGCCACCCAGAGGATCCCCCTCGGGCCTTGCAAAAGCAGTGTTCTTATTTAGGTTCCTACTGCAGCCATTAGATTGCCCTGATCTTTGCTACATATACACCTGTCCTCCAGTGGCCTCAGGCTTCCTGCCTCTCAGGATGTCCCTGAGCTCACACCACTGAAGCTCCCTAAAAGCAGCTGGAGAAACACCCACCCCTGTGGTTAGACTGGGAGATCTCACCTCCAAACTTCCCAAGATTGTTACCTAACAAGTTGGGCTGCTTCTCAAAAGGCCAGTACTCAAGAGAGGAGTTTTGATTAGAAAGGAATTTAAGCTTTATTCAGGCCGGCAACCTGGGGAGAAGGCGGACTCAGAGTTTTCTGCCTGGCCCAGAGATTTTTAAAGGGGTTTAATTGGTTAAGGGAGTGCACTGGTTTGGGACATTTCTTGATTACTTGCCAACTCGATGGTGCCAGCTACAGAGTTATCTCAGTGGTCAGGGGTTGGGCAAGAAGTGCTAGTTCCTTGTGCCCAGGGGTGGTTGTGCAAGAAGATCTGGTTCCTTGGTACCCAGAGGTTGTACAAGAGTGCTCTGTTCTCTCTGCAGAGGAGGGCAAGGTCTATAGATGTGCAACGGAAGGCCAGTAAAGTCATTTATGTGACCTTAAGAAAAACATTTTGCTAAAAGATTGCTAAGCCAATCAGAAAGCTGAGGTGGCTTCAAACAGACTTGCAGGCCCCTGTGGCCTGGGAAAGTTGTGATCCTTCATTCCCCAAGGCCAGTGGTCTGCAAATCTCAAATAAAGTAAGTTAGTTCTATTACAGATGAAAGGCCTTAGGTCAACAAGCAAGGAGTGTGTAAATTTGAAGAAGTTAACTCAAGACCAGCTGGAGTGCTATTACAAGAGCAGCAGGGGACCTCCACCCACTCCTGCGTCCACTCCCTTCCAGTGCCATCCTCATGGTCCAACCATCCTCCTGATCCACCTTGCTGCTTACCAACTCCATTCTTATTTGTGATTTTTTAAAAAGTCTCCCAACAATACTGTGAATTTGATATTAACTCCATTGTATAGGTAAGGAGTCTTACAGGTGAGGTTCGGGAAGGTTGTAAATTGCCCAAGCACATGCAGCATTCCCACACCTGCCTGATGGGATTGCAGACTCCCGCGTTGATCCCCGGTACCATAGCCCGATCCCCATACCATGGGAAGTGACAGAGACTGGGTCCTAGACCCATGTCTGGGTTTGAATCCTGGATCCAGAGTTTAAGGAGAGTGCCTCTAGGGAAGTTATGAATTTCCTTAAACAACAGTTCTTCTAGATGTAAAATGGAGATAGTCTTTACTTTAAACAGTCTCTACTTTAAGGGATGAAATAAGATGATCCCACTAAAGTGTCTAGCACACTACTTGACACAGTAAACATTCAGTTGATGTTAGCTATTGGTATTATCATTAGTATTTTTAAATCATCTGTTCCTCTCCCAGCTCCTCTCTGCTTTAACTGTGGTTCCCAGCACTGCCTTGTCACCTTTGAGTCTCTATTCTGGCAGATGCAATGCCTCAGAGACCGTGTGTCATCAATAAATCTCCATTGACTGAGTCAGTGCCTGGCCCGCTAGCTCATGTAAAGATGCGGCTACATTAAGTGTCACTCACTTTGCACTGCTCCTCCCTCCAAGTACAGCTAACCCTGGAAATGATTCAACAGGCAACAATAAAAAGACTCTAAAAGCTGGAAAGAGGAAGTCAGCCCAGCTAGGAGGACCAACTACTTGGTGAGTTTCCCTTTTTTCTCCCATATGCCCTCTGGACTCGGTGCCAGACTGTCCTGCAACCCAGAACCACTGCCAGGGGTAGAAGAAAGAGAGAAAGAGGAAGAGAAAGAAAGAAGGGAGGAAGGAAGGAAGGAAAGGAGGGAGGAAGTGGGGAGGGAGGAAGGAAGGAAAGGAGGGAGGGAGGAAGGAAGGAAGGAAATAAGGAAGGGAGAAATGAGGGAGGGAGGGGGAGGGATGAAGGAAGGAAGGATGGAAGGAAGGAAGGAAAGAAAGGAGGGAGGGAGGGGGAGGGATGAAGGAAGGAAGGAGGGAGAGAGAGAAAGAAAGAAAGAAAAAAGAGAAGGAGGGAGGGAAGTAGGGAGGGATGGAGGGGGAGGAAAGAAGGAAAAATGGAAGGAAGAAACTACAGACCAATATCTCTCATAAACTTAGAAGCAATTGTCCTTAACAAAATTTTAGCAAGTTGAATCTGACAGTACTTAAAAAGAATGATAAGCCACAATCAGGAAGGTTTTATTCCAGGTATACAAGGCTGGTTCAATATTCAAAAATCAATCAATGTAATTCACCATATGAACATGCTAGGGAAGAAAAATCATATGATCATATTGATTGACACAGAAAAATTTGACAAAATTTAAAATTCATTCATGATAATTACTCTCAGAAAAATAGAAGGGAAATTCCACAGCCTTATAAACCACACCCACCAAACAACCTACAACTAAGATCATAGTTAATAGTGAAAGATAGAATGCCTTTCTCCAACATCTGGAACAAAGCAGGATGTCTGCTGTCACCACCTTTACCCAACATTGTACTGGAAGTTCTAGCCACTGCATTAAGGCAAGGAAAAAAACAAAAAGCATATGAATTGGAAAAGAAGAATTAAGTTGTCTTTTTGTATATAACATAAATAGCTACACAGAAAATCCCAAGCAATCTACAAAATAACTCTAGAATTAATAAATAAATTCAATAATGTCATGGTATACAATATCGACCCACAAAAATCCATTCTATTTCTATATAATGACAATGAACATGTGAAAACAAATGAAAAATATAATGCCATTTATATTTGCTTCAAAGAAAACGGAACACTTAGGCATAAGCTTTTAAAACATGTACAGGTCTGTATGCTGAAAACTATAAAATGCTAATAAAAAAATGAGAGAAGCCCTGAATATTTGGAAAGATATGCCATGTCCATGGATTGGAAGGCTCAGTGTTGTGAGGATGTCAAGTCTTCCCAAAATGACCTATAGATTTAATGCAACTTCTATCAAAATATCAGCTAGGTGTTTTATAGACATAGACAAGCTTATTCTACAATTTATAGGGAAAGGGAAAAGCCTTAGAACAGCCAAAATAAATTTTAAAAAGAAGAATAAAGTGGAAGGAATCACTCTTTTAAAAAAAAAAGATTTATTTATTTTTATTTGGGGGAGGGGCAGAGGGAGAGGAAGAAGAAGAGAAGCTCAAACAGACTCCCCACTGAGTGTGGAACCTGAGGCGGGGCTCAGTCTCACCACCCTGAGATCATGACCTAAGCCAAAATCAAGAGTTGGATGCTTCACCGACTGAGCCACACAGGTGCCCCAGGAATTACTCTCTTATGTTAAGGCTCACTATATAGTGACAACAATCAAGACAATGTGGTGATGGTGAAGAGTTAGACACATAGGTCGATGGAACAGAAGAGAGAATTCAGATAGATCAATGAAAATATGTCCAGTTGATTTTTGACAATGGACCAAAAGCCTTTACAATAAGTGGTGCTGCAGTCATAGGACATCATAGGCAGCAAAAAATATATAAAAAGAACTTTACCTAAATCTCACATCTTATATACAGAAAAGCTCAAAAAAGGGTGCCTGCGTGGCTCAGTCATTAAGCGTCTGCCTTTGGCTCAGGTCATGATCCCGGGGTCCTGAGATCAAGTCCTGCAACAGCTCCTTTGTCAGCAGGGAGCTTGCTTCTCCCTCTCTCTCTGCTGCTCCCCCTGCTTGTGTTCTCTCTCTCTCTCTCTCTCTCTGTCAAATAAATAAAGTCTTTAAAAAAAAAGGCTCAAAAAGGATCATAGACTCAAATGTGAAACATGAAACTATAAAACTTCTAGAAAAGAACATAAGAGAAAATTTTTTAGCACTTAAGACTAAGGAAAGAATTTTTCAACTTGACACCAAATAATACAATCCATAAAAGGAAAATGTGGTAAATTAGATCTCATCAAAATTAAAAACTTGCTCTGTAAAAGATCATATTAAGAGGATGAAAAGACAGATTACAGCCTGAGAGAAAATATTTGCAAATCACAGTTCCCAAAAAAGATTATTATCTAGAAGATATAAAAAACTCTCAAAGCTCAAAATTAGGAAAACAAACAATCCATTAGAGAGGAGCCTGGGTGGCTCAGTCGTTAAGTGTCTGCCTTCGGCTCAGGTCGTGATCCCAGGGTCCTGGGATCAAGTCCTGCATTGGGCTCCCTGCTCCATGGGAAGGCTGCTTCTCCCTCTCCCACTACCCCTGCTTGTGTTCCCTCTCTCGCTCTCTCTCTCTCTCTCTGTCAAATAAATAAATAAATAAAAATCTTAAAAAAAAAAATCCATTAGAGAATGGGTAAAAGACCAAAAAAGATAGAGATGGCAAACAGACATGAAAATGTTCAACATCATGAGCCATTAATAAAACGCAAATCAAAACCACACTGAGATATCACTAAATATCTATCAAAACTGCTACAAAAAAAAATAGTGGCAAGGATATGGAGAAACTGGATCACTCAGAATTGCCGCTGCTCTGGAAAAGCTCAAGTTTATTTACAACTAAAAATGAACTTATGTAACCTAAGTATTATACTTTTGGGCCTATATCCCAGAGAAATGAAAACTTATTTTCACACAGAAATTTGTGCAGAAATATCCATAGCAGATGCCATTTGGTGAATGAATGGCTAAACAAACTGTGGTATAGTCATACCATGGAACACGCTCAGCCATAAAGAAGAAAAACTACTGATGGCCACAGCTTGGGTGAACCTCTAAGTCATGCTGAATGAAAAAAAGTCTCAAATTGATACATACTGCATGGCTCCATTTATATAAAGTTTATAAAATAGAGGCACCTGGGTGATGCAGTCAGCTGGGTGTCCTACTCTTGGTTTCAGTTCAGGTCATGATCTTGGGGTCATGAGATCAAACCCTGTGACAGGCTCCGCACTTAGCGTGGAGTCTGCTTGAAATTCTCTCTCCCTCTCCTTCTTCCCCTCCTGCTCGTGCTCTTTCTCTTTCTTTCTCTAAAATAAATAAATACAATTCTTAAAAATGTATAAGATAACACAATTTAAAGACAGAGAACACATGAGTGGTTGCTAGAGATTGGAAATGGGAGGGGGAAGGAGCCAAATCTGCTATAAAGGGGGAAAATGGAGGGGCTTTGTGCTGATGGTATCTTGTTTGTGGTGGTGATTACCTGAAGTTACTCACATGAATTGTGAAATTACATAGACAAACTCACACAAACACATATGCACACACACACACACATATGCATGTGTAACTGATAAAGTCTAAAAAAACTCAGTGGATTGTGCCAAAGTGAATTTCCCTGTTTTGACAGTGTTCTCTAGTTATGCAAGATGCTACCATCAGAAGAGGCTGGGTAAGGTATGCATAGGACCCTAGTATCTTCCTTTGCATTTTCCTGTGAATCTATACATTTTTTAAGTGAAGCTGCAGGTCTCAATGGAGTGTGAGATTGGCACAATGAGTTTTATGTACTTAAATTTTAAACAATGTTGCTGAACCAAGTGTTCCTTAGCATTATTGCCTAGTGAAAAGCACTTGGACTAAAAGGCAAATATGTTTAAAAATTTTTTAAAGATTTGACAAGGGGAGTGAAAAGAAAATATTTTTGAATTTAAAATTAAATGAGAATGCACCTAGGCATTAGGGAAAATATTCCAATTAGCTGATGTTGTTACATAATTAATATTGTTCTGAATAGCCTAACCCTTAAAGAAACTCTGAATATTAGCTATTGGCCCAAAAAGATGAGCAATTTTTGATGTTTTTGGAACCTGTCATTTTCAAATTCCAAATGACTGCACACAACAACCAAGTTGTTATTGCACATTTGAGTGGACAGGGAGTCATCCTAGTCATTCACTGTGAAATAATTTTCTTTCCCTATTGTCCTCATACGGCTTCATTTCTAGAAGATATATCAACATTGCACCTCTGGGAATATAATTCATAAAATTCTCAGTAGAGGATTTTTTAGAACAAAGCAGTATCTTGTGGTTAAGGAAAATGAGTAGTAATAATATCTAATAAGTGCTAAATAAAGGGGGAAAGAGAAGGGCTAAGTTTTGGAAAGTTCTTCATTCAAGAACTTGTTAAGCAAAGAATTGGGAATTGGAGGTTCAAAGATGAATAAAAGATGGTCTCTGCCCTCAAGGAAAAAGATTACTCTTTTTTAAAAACATTTTCTACCTGTTTACTATGTAGGCACAAATGGTCCCTAGGCACAGAAGGTAGGGTTTGTCCTACAGGTAAATCAAAACATACTGGTGGATGGTGAATAACACAACCTAACTCTAACTGCCCAGTCATGGTAATTGGAGAAAGTACAAGGCTCAATGTACAAGTACATTGAAAAAAAAATCCTTTATCTGGTCATATCACTTTGATATTTTTCAACCTTTCCTCTAAAGAACAAGACTTGAACCTATGATTTTTTGGAAGATAAGTAACTTCACATCTGCCCCTTTTATCCTATGAGGAGAAGCTATTACAAAGGACAGAGAAGAGTTTTGAGTTCCAACCACTTCAAAATTATAACTGGTAACAATCATCAATGGCTTGCCAAGGACAACAAACAACAGATGGTAGAGGTGTTACCCACTGAGAGTATAGGGATGGCTGTGAGGGTCTCTCCTTCTGAGGACAGAAGCAGGTCTGTGATATATTGGTGACTTTAACTTGTGTGCCCCTGTAAAATAGACAGCTATCCTCCTCTTCTGTTTTGACCAAGAAGACCTTTTGACTTCCTCTCTTTAATTTATCTCCAGCGAAGTTTCCATTTTCACAAAAATCCAGGATTGGGGAAAATACTGTCTAAATACTAAATATCTTCTTTAAAAAAAAAAAAAGATTATTTATTTATTTATTTTTGACAGAGAGAGAGAACACAAGTAGGCAGAGTGGCAGCCCCCCGATGTGGGGCTAGATCCCAGGACCCTATGATCATGACCTGAGCCTAAGGTGGATGCTTAACTGACTGAGCCACCCAGGAGCCTCTAAATATCTTCTTTTGATTATCGATGGGGTTAAAGGCAGGAGGCTATCCCAGTCAGTGCTATGGACTGAATTGTGTTCCCCCTCCCACAATTCATATGTTGAAACTCTAACTCCCAATGTGACTGTATTTGGAAACAGGGCTTTTAGGAAGTAATTAAGGTTAAATAAGATCATAAGGGTGGAGTCTTAATCCAAAGGGTCAGTGGCCTTACAAGAAGAGGAAAAGAGATTGATGTCTCTTTCTCTTAAGCAAGCACAAAGAAGTCATGTGAGTACACAGCAAGAAGGCGGCCACCTACCAGCCAAGAGAAGAGAATCTACCTTGTTGGTAACTTGACCTTGGACTTCCCAGCCTCCAGAACTGTAAGAAATAAATGTTTATTGATGAAGCCATGCAGAGAATGGTATTTGGTTATGGCAGCCCTAGCAGAATTATACAGTGAATTTCCATGGTGTCAAGTTTGAAATAAAGAATGCCTCACTGGAGATGACATAGATAGATACCTAGCCTGCCAAGATGTGGGTGTTGAAATGAGCCCAGAAAGAAAATGATGCCTAATATGTCAACAAAGATTTTCAAAAAGCTAACAGCAGGTGTTAAATGCTAGGGTGCTCCTAGATAGGAGCAAAACTATTGGATTAAGTATAAGTGGTGGTGGCTCGAGCCTGGTGGCTGAAGAGGAAAACCTGAGTCTAAAGGGTTAGAATTAGGTTGAACAACTCCTCATGTGCCATTTTCTGAGATGTGCAGACTCAAGAAATTCTGGGGTCACCAGGTAGAGACCCATTATGGACATTTGATCCTTTTTCTTTGGGTAGTAGGCTCTAGACCCTCTTTTCCATCCCTAAACTTTATGGTGAACCCAGTACTAGAACTGACATGGATGATGGCAGGATATCAGCGTTTCTTATTTTCTTGCAGGTCTCTCTTTTTATGTGCTGGGCCAAGGACTGGGCAGATACGGAGAGTAGGGTTTTGGTTGCCAAGGCACAGGTGAAAGCAATCAAACATGGATGGATAAAATTTGTAGAAACTTCTCTAGACCCATGTGATCAACCTAGCTGGAAATAGTAAACTAATAGATACGAATACAGAAGCTTATAAAGAGTTCTTTCTAGAACCAGAATATAGAATTGAGACTCCAATCAGAAGTCAGGTGACCAGGAAAGGTGTAATTACTTGATAGACAGAATGGTAGTGGCTGAGACAAATGAGGACTGGTGTGAAGTATGATGTCGCCATCTTGGCAAGAGTATTGTTCCCACAAAAATGGTGTCATGAATTCCTGTTCTGATGTGATCCCAAAGCATTCTAGGTTGGAAGCAGGTGTGGTTGTTCAAGCCCATAGGGTTCTTCCATAGCTTAAGTCAAAGGTATCTGCATGCACGTAGGTGTCATTCCCCTTCGGACTATGCTTAAGCATCTGTCTGGACTTGGTGATGTTGGGACACTAACACTGAGCTTAATGACAGGATTCCCCAGAAGAGCCAACAGAGCTGATTGAGGTAGGACTCCCAGCCCAAGAAGCATCATGCAGTGGTTGAGAGCTTGGATGCTGGAATCACACAGACTTCAGTTTTAATATCTACTCTACTATGTACTTGTTAACTGACCTTGAGCAAGTGAATTAAACTGAGAGCTGGTGTTCTCATCACACTCATAATAGTACCTATCTCAAAAAGTTTGGAGAGGACTAAATGAGATAGTACTCATAAAACCTCTTCTAAAAATGTCAGGTACAGAAGCACTCATAAATGTTTTATCCCTTGAATCTAGATCAATTAAAGAACAAAAGCATTTAACCTGGTCAACATTTAACCAATTTCTTCATCCTGCAAGGATATTTGCTCCTCTTTTTTCTTAACCCCAGATACCAGAGAAAAAAGCATGTGAAGTCTTGGCTAGGGCAATCTAGTTTTGATCATGAGTTGAATACAGAAGTTGATGCTCAAAGGGATTTTTTTCTGTTCTGATACAGCAAAGTAAGCTCCTTTTTAATTTGGTTTGTTGTTCTGTTATTCCATCAGTCACCTTTCATTTCCTCCTTCCCTCTTGGAAACTTATGCTGTCACCAAGTCATTTACCTGAGAACATTGCTGATTTCCATCAATGATCCATACAGGGAATTTAGAACACTTTAAGAGATTTTTATGGTGTATATTAGCCTCTTTAGTCTATTCTGATATAAAATTTCATTAATTTAGTTTTAACTGTGCATTTTAAAAGTATAAACCTCTTTGTTCACATGAATACAAGCATGAAATCTACACCTCAAGTGACAGTTCCCCTACTATCTTGATTTTAGTTAGAGCGACAAATATCATTTCCTTGTCAGCCCAGGCTACAACAATCTGTTTCAGGTATACTCTCTTCAAAATGCTTGGCTTGTTTGCCTACCTGGAGCAACAAATCTTGTGATTGTGTGGCATCTAAGTTGTTTCTGTGAGTGCCACATCAATGAAGGGCTTAAATAGTTCAGTGATGCTCAGTTATAATAACCAGTGCAGGACCTATCCTCTAATCAAACAAGGATCAAGGATCAAGGACATCCCAAACAAAACGGCTTTCCCTTGAAGAGAAAACATTTTCCATCAAATAACTCAATAATACAGGTGAAAGTAAATGGGGGAAGAAACGAAATTAAACATGCATAATTTACAACCAGAAAGTCTTTCTACCATCATCAAAATTATATATAAAATAACATTTGCAATTTGGGGAAGTTGTTTACATCCTAAGTATGCAGGAAATGGCGACTTTCTGGGTCAATATGATTGCTTTCTTTTTGTGCTTCTGCCTCCCTTTGAATGTGTACACACAGTATTAACTGTCTGCAGCACTTTTCTGGGGGCAGATCACACAAGGGGCCCACATCAGTCAGGGCTTCCCTCTGGTAAGAAAGTAGATTGCTCTTTTTTTGAAAAGCGCAGTGCTGAAGGACTGACTCAATCATATGAGACATATGGTGTCTCCTCCTGCTCAAAAAGGTCTTCTGGGAAAGCAATTTCACAATCTCCACTGATAACCTGTCTATTGTTAACCTTCTGCTGCCGGAGAGCGAAGCCTTGGTTACAGCCAGCCAAATAGACTCGTCACTGGGTAATAAAATGGAGACTTTCTTGTGAATCCTAAATACACTAAATTCACTGACTTTGAAAAGCCTGATTTTGAGAAGTAACTCTAAAAAGATAATTTTTCTTTAGGCAAAGTACTAATTTAGTATCTAATTAGCATAATTAATCCCTTGATTCTTCAATAAAAATTGGAGATATACACAAGCCAAAAAAGGAAACAAGAACCCACTGATTCTTAAATGTAACTTTTTCCTTATATGGCTTGGGACATGGATTTTTAAAGTTGTCATAAGAATTTAATGAGAATGTGTGTTGAAAACACTTTGGGGGGCATCTGGTGCCTCAGATGGTTAAGCATCTGCCTTCAGCTCGAGTCATGATCCCAGGGTCCTGGGATGGAGTCCCACATCAGACTCCCTGCTCAGCGGGAAGTCTGCTTCTCCCTCTGCCTCTGCCTCTCCCCCGCTTATACTTTCTCTCTCTCAAATAAATAAATAAAATTTTTAAAAAGCACTTTGGCACAACAATGTGTATGTATTTAATGCCACTTAAATGTATATTCAAAAATTATTAAAATGGTAAATTTTACGTTGGTACATTTTCCCACAATTTTTTAAAAATATTGAATTAGGAGGGAGGAGCAAGATGGCAGAGGAGTAGGAGACCTAAATTTCATCTGGTGCCAGGAATTCAGCTGGATAGGGATCAAACCATTCTGAACACCTACAAACTCAATAGGAGATCGAAGAAAAGAATAGCAACAACTCTCTGAACAGAAAAACGACCACTTTCTGGAAGGTAGGATGTGCGGAGAAGTGAATCTGAGGTGATATTCGGGAGGATAGATGGTGGGGGAGGGGACCTCCATCGGCCGCTTCTGGCAAGTGATAGAGCCCCGGAGCACAAAATCGGAACTTTTAGAAGTCGGCTCCGCTGAGAGACATCGCTCCAGTGGCTAAGCGGGGATGGAACCCTTCTGGGACAGTGTGGTCTCAGGACCCTAGGGGTCACAGACCGGGGGGTGCCTGAGTGCAGCAGAGCTCCCAGGGATCAGAGCGGGGAAGCTGGCTGCAGAGACAGAGCCAAGGAGTGGGCTCTCAGCTTAGGGTTGCCATAAACAGGGATCCGGGGCACAGTCGGGCCACTGCTCTTCCAGCAGGGACCCAACAAGCGGCAGATCCAGGGAGACTCCCCTTCCTCCTCCAGAAGGAGCAGCGTGGGAGCACACCGCAGGGATCTGCTGGGTTTGGAGACACCACATGGGGGCGGGTGTCAGAGATAGAAACACTCAGTCACAGGCTGGGTGAGCACGGAGTGAGGCTGGAGACTGGGGATACGGGAGTGACTGACTGCTTTCCTCTGGGGGCGCACTGAGGAGTGGGGCCCTGAGTTCTCAGCTCCTCTGGGGCAGAGATTGGGAGGCCGCCATTTCACTCTCATCCTCCAAAGCTGTATGGAAAGCTTGCAGGGAACAAGAGCTCCAGAGAGCAAACCCGAGCAGATTACTTAGCCCGGACAGGCAAGGGTGGGGCAATTCCACCTGTGGCAAAGACATTTGGGAACCACGGCAAAGGGCCCCTCCCCAAGAAGATCAGCAGGAACAGCCAGCCAAGACCAAGTTTACCCATCAATGAGAATGGCAGAACACCAGCACTAGGGGAATAATGCACATAGAATTCATGGCTATTTCCCCATGATTCTTTAGTCTTTCAAAGTTAAGTTTTTAATTTTCCTTTTTTTCTTTTTCTTTTTTTTCTTTTTCTTTTTCCCTTTTCAACCAACATCTTATCAATCCCTTTTTTAAAAAACATTTTTATTTTTCATTTTTAGAGTCATATTCTATACCTTTATAGTAGTTAACCTTATTTTTGGTTTATGTATAAGTTGTTCTCTATTTAAAATGTTGGGATACAGTTTCTTCTAACAGACCAAAATATACCCTAAATCTTCAGTGTATGGCTTTGTTCTAGTATCCTGCCTGATCACATTCTCTCCCTTTTTTTTTTAAATCCTCTTCTTTCTTTTTTCAACCAAATTCTTATCAATTCCTTTTACAAAATCTTTTATAATTTTCATCTTTACACTCATATCCAATCCTTTCATTGTATTTACCCTTAGTTTTGTACATATATAAGTTTTTGTTTCTTTAAAATTCTGGGAGGAACTTTCTTCTAACAGACCAAAATACACGCAAAATCTAGTGTGTGGCACTGATATGCACCAGCCTGATCATATTTGATCATATTCTGTTTTTATGTTTGTTTGTTTGTTCTTTTATCTTTTTCTTTTTCTTTTTTTTATCTTTTTTCTTTCTTTCCGTTTCTTTTCCCCCAGTTTCAGGTCTGTTCTGATTTGTTTAGTGTATATTTTTCTGGGGTTGTTGTTACCCTATTAGCATTTTGTTCTCTCATTCATCTATTTTCCTCTGGACAAAATGACAAGATGGAAAAAATCACCTCAAAAAAAAAAGAAAAAGAGGCAGTACTGACTCCAAGGAACCTACTCAATACGGACATTAGTAAGATGTCAGAACTAGAGTTCAGAATGACGATTTTAAAGATACTAGCTGCACTTGAAAAAAGCATGGAAGATATTAGAGAAACCCTTTCTGGAGAAATAAAAGAACTAAAATCTAACGAAGTAGAAATCAAAAAGGCTATGAGCTGCAATCAACAATGGAGGCTCTAACGGCTAAGATAAATGGGGCAGAAGAGAGAATTAGTGATATAGAAGACCAAATGATGGAAAATAAAGAAGCGGAGAAAAAGAGAGATAAACAACTACTGGATCACAAGGGCAGAATTCGAGAGATGAGGGATACCATAAGATGAAACAATATTAGAATAATTGGGATCTCAGAAGAAGAAGAAAGAGAGACAGGGGCAGAAGGTATATTGGAGCAAATTATAGCAGAGAACTTCCCTAATTTGGGGAAGGAAACAGGCATCAAAATCCAGGAGGCA
>NC_138372.1:104178905-104271449 GCF_054177405.1 Leptonychotes weddellii | reverse complement strand
AAAAAAAAAACATAATAAAGACCATATATAAGCCCACATCTAACATTCTACTCAATAGTGAAAGATTGAAAACTTTTTCTCTAAGATCAGAAACAAGAGAAGGGTGCCCACTCTAACTAGAAATCCTAGCTAGAGAAATCAGGTAAGAAGAGACAAAGAGAGAGAAAGAGAAGGAGAGAAGGAGGGAGGGAGGGAGGAAGGAAGAAAAAAGGTATCAGAATTATGAAAGAAGAAGTGAAATTGTCTTTATTTGTAGTTCATTGAAAAGGCAAGCTGCCACCAAAATAATTAAAAGGCAGATCAATAAGTGACCTAAAGCTGGAGTCAAATTGTTTCTGAGTACTCTGAACTGAGCATGACAAGTATCCAAAGCTCCAGCTCTCCTAAGAGTTCAAAGGAAACTTCAGGAGGGCACACATATTCCTGTGTGTGACCAGTGGGCACAGGGAATGCTAGGTAAGACAGGCTGCCTGGTTGGCAATGTTTGAGGTTCCTGGCAGAATATGGTGAAGCTGAACAAACATACATTGCTCCAGAGCACAGTTCACTTGCATCAACTTGAACTTGAGAAATCGATTTTTCTAATACATGATAATTGAGTTTGTTTTGAAATAAAACTAGCATAAAAACAGTATTTTCCTTTCTTCCCCCAAGGTGTAAGCATAGTTACGAAGCTGAGATTAGAGTTCCATGCATTATACTAGACTGTTCACCTGTCAGCAAGCTGTAGAGGGAAAGGCATTGAAGTTCAAACAAGGACTTCCTGGCCAGCAGAACACAGCAAGGGGAGAAAACAAACAAGGGATGAGTGGAACATTTGGAGATTATTTTCTCCTATAGAAAAAAAGAAAGGGACGGAGGCAGGAAATGGGAAGAAGGAGACATCTGAGCTCCTTTTAAGCAAAGTCAAAGAGAAACTGGACGTTGTGAAGAGCTACAAAAAAGTACCACCTTCGTAGAGAAAGGCAGAGAATGTGGGAGAATGATTTGCACCACTGGCAGGTGGAGTATGTGTGAACTTGCTCAGCCCATAGAAGGTTTCAATGAAATCAAAAGGAAGACAAGACTCAAGATAACCATGAAATTCCTAAGATGAGAAAGCATACACTTTTCTGTAGTTAAATGAGAACATCTTACCCTGTTGTGACAATATGAATCTACCTTGATTCACATTGATAAGGTAAACAAAAAAACAAGAGGTCAAATACCAGTTGGTCACTTTTTTAAAGGGAAAAAAAAAATGATCCTCACCAGTAATTACTACAAATATCTCTGCAAACATATTTGGCTTCCTAGCTACTGTGCCAAAGCCACGGCTTCTATTTTCATCAGTAACCACAGACAAGGCCTTCGGCCTCCTCCTCTGCACATTACTATTCACTAACTAGTACTCAGCATTGTGATAGGATCTCTGGGGAGTTAAGGAAAGAGGGCAATATAAATGAAGCTGGCCATCAATAATATGAATCATTTCTATGACAGGTGCTAAAGAGTTTTCCTATAATTCTCTCAACAACCCTACAGAATGGGTATTAGACCTAATTCACATGGGGAAACCAAGTTTCAGGGAGGTTATGTAATTTATGCAAGTTTGTGCAGCTGATAAATGACCCCTTCATCACTCTGCCATTATATAACTGGAGAAATAAAACTGACCCATGTAATGATTAATCAACCATATAAGGTAATACCATGTTTGAATAAGCAAATGAATGATCATATGGGGAGAATTCAGAAAAAGAAGATGGCGATGCAGAAGAGATAAAAGCGTTAGAGGAAAGTGCTTTTCAGAAGGAGTTTGCGTTGATGTGGGTCTTTTATGGAGGAAGTGGGATTTGGAGAGGTGGAAATGATTGAGAGTGGCATTACTGATAAAAGGACCATCCTGAGCAAAGGCACTGTGGCAGTGGCTGGCATGCTGAGGGGACCGGGGTCCTGAAGTGGGCCCATACATCCCTGGAAGGTTTGTGTGGGATTAGGGGGCACGTAATCCCTCATGAAGGTCACCACATAATTGATTATCCAAGTAGGAGCAGTTTTGAGAATGAAAGTGAACACTGGACATAACACCACAGTTCCAAGAGCAAGGCAGAATGGCCCAAGATAAACTCAATCCATACACCTGCAAGCCCAGTAAAAGGAAGTGACTTAAGCTCACTTCTGAGCCCACTGTCGTTGTAAGCAAAATTTTATGTGTATCTTTGTATGTACCTTTTTCTAGGGAGAAGATTCACAGTTTTCATGAGATTCTTAGAGATTTGTGCCCCCTCCCCCCAAAAATGATTAAAAGCTGCCAGACCAAATTAAAGGAGTACATGTAAATAGATTATAGTCAGATAATGGTTAATCTTAAAAGATTAGAGTTGATACAGTAGGAGATGGGGGAGGCTTTCAAATACGTGGCATGATGAAACCAATAGAATAATGTTTCCTTCAGTGGGACTTATATCCCATTGGTACTTCGAACTCCACTTAGAGACAAATGCACTCATGAACTCTTCCTTAACCTGATTTTTCATTGTCCCCTGCAGTGGTAAATTGTACTATCTCCAACTACTCAATTGCTAAAGGTAGAAACCTGGAAGAATTTCTTACTCCCTCTTCCTGATGACCAACACCTCCAGGAAAGCCTCAATCTCGAACTCAGACCCTCCTCACTGTTTCTCTCACCAACCCACTTCTCTCCAACCTCACCACCATGGCGTTAGACCACACCAACATCACCCTGCCTGAAGTCTTGTAATGGCCACTTAGTTATAACACCAGAAGCCCCTCCCACCTCCTCCAGCCCATGTTCCACACTGAACCCAAAATATTGTTTTTAAAAATCCAAATAGGGGGCGCCTGGGTGGCTCAGATGGTTAAGCGTCTGCCTTTGGCTCAGGTCATGATCCCAGGGTCCTGGGATCGAGTCCCGCACCGGGCTCCCTGCTCCTTGGGAGCCTGCTTCTCCCTCTGCCTCTCTCTCTCTCTCTCTCTGTCTCTCATGAATAAATAAATAAAATCTTTAAAAAAAAAATCCAAATAGGATGATGTTATTCTCTGGCTTAAAATCATTTCACTAATTCCCTTGCCCCTCGGCGGGGGGGAGTCTTCCAAATCAATAAGCCACCTGAAAATTCCTGTAATTTCATTCCTTCCTCAGTGATGACATCTTTTGCCCTCCCACTGCCTTTCCCCCTGGTTTTCACACAGCCATGGCCCACCAGATGTCCATTTTGCAGGACACTTCCCATGGGTGATTCCCTGCTCACATCTGTCTTCCTTGCAGGATTAGCGTTCTTAGGGAGCCACCAGATCTCATTCCCTAACCGAGTACCTGAACATAGCAGTTGTTCTAGAAATATCTGTCCAATAAGTCAATGAACAAATTGCATGTGAAACAGTCTTACACACACACACACACACACACACACACCTGTGATATAAACTCTACAGTCTCTGAAAGCAAGTTTGAGCCCTGGTAGAGGAAAAAAGAACATTAGGGAGGGCCCAGCAAGAGGAGAGCGGCTAACCAACTTGTTTCTCAGGCCCTCATTCAAACTCCTGAACCACTTTAGTTTGTCACTGTCTGCTCCTCGACAATGGTCCTTGTGTCCTCACCCTGGGTAACAAAATATCAGCCATGGGAATTTACACCCGGCCCACGTGAAAACATTGCTCAAAAATAGACACAAAAACTAATAAAACTCCCTGGTGCTCACCAATTATTTATGGGATGAATGAATGGATAGCCAGTGGCACTTGTCCAAACTGTGAAGTTGGTCACCTTCTCCTTCTACCGTTTCCCTGACTTGAGTATGCCCCATGTATATTCCTGCGTGCTCCTTAAGTCTCTCATCTTGGAAGAAGAACCTGTAAACACAGGCACCCTGGAGGTAAACATGATTGCAGATGAGGATAAGCCTAACGCAGGGGCAATTCTGCAGAAATAGGAAATCATATTTTAAGCCAGATGATTGTATTGTAAATCAAAAATGCCAGCCATTCACAGGCTGACACTTTACGGAATAGAGTCCATCCTGATGCCCCTGACCAACAGCAAATGGGCAACCGCTTTCTCTGTCCATTTGGGAAGCCAACTCTCCAGGATGAATTGCCTCATTTGCTCAACTAATTAGCTAACAGCTGTGCCTAAGAAGGTACCCTCCTTTAGACAGCTCATTTTTCTTACCCTTTTTTATTTTGCCCTCCGTTCCCATCACTCCACATCATATCCCCCCCAAAAAAGGCAGTTTTGAGGAGATTGTCTCTTCTGTGAAGAAGAATACCCGGGAATCACTTAATAAATAAATACTTATGGAACTAAGTTGTATGTCAATGAGTAGACCTCAAAATTGGCCATAATTTCTTCTTACTGTAAGTTTGACCCATTAAATTATTCAAAATTACAGGATTTTCACTCATTCAAAACCATGAAAAGAATTTGGCAAGTTTGCTATGACCTAGATTAGTTCCAAATTAAAAATGTACCCTCTCTATAAATGGGCCAAATGATATCATGATATTTTTCTCTTTTCCTTTTTTTTTTTTAAAGATTTTATCTATTTATTTGAGAGAGAGAGAATGAGAGACAGAGAGCACGAGAGGGAAGAGGGCAGAGGGAGAAGCAGACCCCCTGCCGAGCAGGGAGCCCGATGCGGGACTCGATCCCGGGACTCCAGGATCATGACCTGAGCCGAAGGCAGTCGCTTAACCAACTGAGCCACCCAGGCGCCCTCTCTTTTCCTTTTTTATGTTCCTCTCTCTACCTGGGCAATGGGCTCCTAAAATTACTGCCTTTCATGACAGACTTCTTTGTTGACAGAGAAAAAAAATCTTAGTTGCTTTTAAGCGAAGCAAATTGTTCAGTAATTTTATTCATCCTCAGACTTGCCATTTGGGGGGACTGCTTTGATTATGAGTAACAGAATTGGGCTAAATCCTGGAATGCTTTGAATCCTGGGACACCAAACTCTTTAGGGAATTCTTTTGGCCTTCAATAACATGATATGGACATTTGAGGAGCTTCGAAATCACTTAACATTTTTGAATACCCCAGGCACAGTTTTATGTGTCAAGAATACAGCCATTAACAACAACAACAACAAAACAACAGTTCCTGCCTTTGTGGGTCTTCTAGTCTAGTGGGCATGCTTTTGAAAGATTTAAGTGGAAGGAGTGGATTGAAGGTTCGAGAGGTTTAAGGTGGAGAAATAAGTAACAGGCATTTCAACACTGCAGGCTACAGGTTGTCTGGACATAGGAGGATACACGGAGGTAGCATGTATGACTGAGACATTGAGTCTGGAGAACTAGGTAAGTGGTATTAGTATTAACAGAAAGATGAATTTTTTTAAAGATTTTATTTATTTATTTGACAGAGAGAGACACAGTGAGAGAGGGAACACAAGCAAGGGAGTGGGAGAGGGAGAAGCAGGCTTCCCGCCATGCAGGGAGCCTGATGCAGGGCGTGATTCCAGGACCCTGGGACCATGACCTGAGCCGAAGGCAGCCGCTTAATGACTGAGCAACCCAGGCGCCCCAGAAAGATGAAATTTTGAAAGAATCTGGAGAAAAAGTGGACACCTCTGATGTTGGATATGTTCAGTTTGAGGAAATATTTAAAAGTCCAGTTGGAAATGTCAATGAAAGTCTAGGACCTAAAGCTTGGGAAAGAAACAGTTGAAAATCCACGGAACAGGGATGGAGCAGCCATTGCAGATGTACCCTGAGATGCCCAGAAAGAAGATAGAAAAATGAGATGAGCCTGGAGCACGGAACTTGTCTCTGTAGTCTTAAGTCGAACAAAAAAATACCCTACATCATTTAGAATTTTCTGAGTTTCTGTGTGTGTTTATGCCCCACAGCCATGACGCCCATGAAATATTATGATAAGGGAGAGAGGAAACCAAAAATTCAGCGCCTTCTGTCCTCCCCACATGAATGGAAATCAGATAGATCACCACCCTCAAAGGGTAAGGGCTGAGCAGCACTTTTTCCCAGGTCAGCTCTTCTCCAGAGCCTTTGCTGCTCTGGAATCTCTCAGGGCACCAGGTCCCCAGTTCCTTGTGTATTTAATTAATAAGAAAGAGCACGATGTTTTAGGCCTATGTTGTTTGTGAGAGAGATGAGGTTAGACAGTTGCCGAATGTATTCCAAAGAAGGAATTCATGAGAGCAGATGCCTAATCCAGACACGCAATTACTACTGCAGATCCCACAGAGAGGTAGATTTGCTGGAGTGGGAAGTGGCATTTATCAGGGCATAGGAACTGATAAACTGCTGCTGTCTTCTGGAACACCATCCAAAACAAGGAGCAGAGCAGAAATGGCAGGATGGTGGGCATTTAGAAGCCAAAACTATGTTGAAAATGAGCTCCTGAAAGAGCAGAGATCAAGTCTTCACCAGCGGAAGTGTTGGGTTGATGTTAGGATGAAGTGGAGGAGATTTAAATCATCTGGGAAGAAGTTTGCCCAGAGATAGATATAGAGGAGCCCTCTGAGTTTTAAGATTGTTTGATGAAGCAGGTATTTGTGTTCAGTTGTGCTACTCGGGGATCACACACGTAAGCTTTCAATATAAATATATATATAGTAGGACATCCCTTTAAGCCAATATTATGTGGTGGGGGGGGGACTGGGAATACAGTGAATTTCAATAAATCAAATACTGATAGTTTTAACAGTCATGGGTTCAGTAAGGACTTGGAAATATAAAAGTAAGGAGGCAAAATATTTTTAACGCATCTTATAAATCGTGCAATGTTGTAACCAAATGCTAGCGGCATAACAACGGTGACATGATGGTCCCATTCCAACCCCAACCTGGTCAAGATGCATCTGGACTGTTGGTCAATCTTGATAGTGGCCCATTGGAATCCATTCAAATGAAAACAACCACAATAATAAACTCATCAAAAGCTATGCAGTGGAAGGAATTAATGAGAGGCTTAGGTGTTAATTCAGGAAAAATAAGATTTAAGAGGAATATGGTGTTTTAAAGGGTTGTACTTACTCTATATAACTATATAACTATAGAGGGAAAAATAAGAACAGATTCATTCGGTTGAAACGTATTTCTTGAGAATCTGCTATGTGCTGGAAATTTGGTACACAGAGTGAATAAAAATCCCTGTCCTCTTGAAGCTTGCACTCTAATACAGGAATAATAACTAACAAAACACCCACATATATGGAGGTGAAACATTTTACCCAGAAGAGGTGAAGGTCATAGGAAAGCGCCTAATAGAGGAATTTGACCAAGTAGGCAGTTGGGAATGACTTCCAGATAGAAATAATGGGAGGAGATACTGATGTGGGTTTAATACAAAGAAAATAAAGAATCATTCCAAGAATAGGACATCACAGGAGGAAGTGAGCCTTTTATCACTAGATGGGTGGATGGATGAAATGGTCTGGTTGGCTGGTTGCTAGATGATTTATAGAGGAAGTCACACATTAGGAAGGGCTATACTGGATAAATTAAGACCTCATCCAACCCTGAAGTTCCTGGAGTCTATCCACAGTGACACCAGGCAATCCCTAAAAAAGTCTTGCTAGAGGGCTTTTAACATGACTAGATTGAATATAGCCCTTTTTATACCTGTACACATGTGCTCGTGTATATATAGAGAGATATTACGTATACACACGTGTATACCCATATATGTATGCATAATAACATCTATAATGTATAAAAACATATAAAATAAAGGTTTTTAATTGCAATAAGAAGTTAGTATTAGTATTTCATCAGACCAATGCCATTACTCCCTGCCATTCACTTTACCTCTGTTCTGCCATGCTTGCCTTCTTTTCCTTTGCAAACTATTAAACGGAAATGCATTTTGGTAGGGTGAAGAGATAGAGTAAAGATTAAATGCACTTAATGTTGTTAATTTGCTCTTTTTCTCTTCGAACATAGGTTTTTAATACTCTTTAATACAGGGGTCCACAAATAATGCCTGTGGGCCTGATGTTTATAAATAAAGAACACAGCCACACTCATTCATTTACATACTAACTGTGCATGGCAATTGCAACATAGACCTTATGGCCTGCTAAGCCTAAAATATTTACTATCTGATCCAAACAGAAAACAAGGAAGCTATCACAGATTTCTAGGATTGTATCAAAAGGACCTACTATACATAAATAAGTTGATTTTAGTATCAATGAGTATAATACATGCAATGGATCAAAACTTATTAAATATAATTAAATTAAACCCACAAGTTCATAATTATACTTGAAAAATGCAGTCACTCTCTTCAGGAAAGCAAATAGAACCACTCATTATTTTAAAAACTGGTAAATCAAGAAATAAAACATTTATCCTGCCTTTTCTATACAACCCATATTTCAGGATAACTCAAGAATCAACAAGGGAAATCTCTTTTTTTGGAAGTTCACTAGCTAAGAATTAAGAGAAAATGAAATATTATAATTTTGTCGTTTGCAGTTTCTAAGAAAGTAATTGATCTAGGCAATACTCATCAATGGCTAGTAGCCTGACAAGAAAAGAGAAAACCCAAACATTGCATATC
The DNA here is from genome assembly GCF_054177405.1 of Leptonychotes weddellii. NCBI lineage: Eukaryota > Metazoa > Chordata > Mammalia > Carnivora > Phocidae > Leptonychotes > Leptonychotes weddellii. The sequence goes on along the minus strand of NC_138372.1, from coordinate 104,262,922 downwards.
TTCTGATAAGGGTGGACAGCACCACATAGGAGGAAACCTTGTTTAAAAAAAAAAAAAAAAAAAAAATATATATATATATATATATATATATATATATATATCTTGTCAAGCTTCTAGTTATAACTACCAATTTACAGAAAATACAAGGGCCCAAAGACCATCATTAATCCACCACGGGTATGTAATCTACAAACTTATAGACATATAGACCTTGGGGAAACTCTACAAGACAAATGACCTAGTTACCTCAATTTAAAAAAAATTGCAAGTAAAGAGAGATGAAGAGGGGAACATACAGACTATTGAAAGAAATACATCACCAATATCAGTGTATGAATCTGATTTCAGATTCAAACTCAAACATATCTATCAAAACTAATCTGAAGTCTCTTGGAGAAATGTGAATATTAAGTAAATATTTGATGATATTAATGAACCATTCTTAATTATTTAGATGTAACAATGGTCTTGTAGTTTGTTTTAAGAGTCCTTATTTTGTAGGAATGCATACCAAAATACGTAGAGATGAAGCATGATATATCGGTTTTACTTCCAAATAATCCCACCAAGGGGTAGTGGGCAGAGATATAGATGAAAAAGATGACCTGTGTTGACAGTGTGGAAACTGAAAGCTGGTGCACCTGATTAATTGTACTACTGTCTTTATTTTTGTATTTGATGGCAAATTTTCAAAATAAAAAGCTATTGTGTTTCTTTTCATCTAGATCACATAGAAGTGTAGTGATTAGAATTACAATTAGGCATGGGTATATTTCAGAATGTTACTAACGGAAAGGAATACAGAAGTCAGCTCTTAACTTGAGAAGGAAGTACCAAGGAATCTATTCTGTAGCACACAAGATACATAATAACAGCATACTGAGATTTTATTCTCCTTTATTTCTAGAGACAGTGGGGCTCTTGCAACTCCATCCTGAGCTCTTTTCTCCACAATTATTTGACCTGGGGTGACGTGGTGGGCGGGAAAAAGCCAAGGAGGGGAGACACTTGGTTAGATCAGAGCGGATTTGTTTCCTGCCTGTTGATTCTCACGAGACCTCCATGTAATCCTGCCAGTTTCAAGGCAAAGGAACCGTGACAGGGAGGGAATAAATAGTTCTTTTAAAAAGCAAAAGTTGTTTCTCAATTTCTAGAAGTTCATAATCCTGATCCCACTAATTTTTTAATGAATGAGTAAAGGAATCTGTCTTTTTCTTGTTCTGTATCCCTTAGCAAAGTGTTTAGTTATAGAGGAACTTGGTACCTTTCCATTCGGCCAATATTTATTAATCACCTGCCAAAGCCAGGACCTGTGCTAAGAACAGGAACATTCACTGAATGGAAGTAAGAAATGGTTCTGTGTAAACCCATCTCTCTGAATGCCCGGGAATTTCCAATTATGAGCGTCCAGGCAGAAGGGCACATGGCTCAGGGCACAGGCATCCTGTGACTTTATTCATTAGCTGTCTGTTCCCATCAGGCTCCTTGGACGCAGACGGTAGGGATCTCCTTTCAGTGGGAGTCCACAGGATCAGGTCATTGCTCTTCTGTCATCCACAGAGAGCTTCTGAACTGACTGCCACGTTTAGCCAATGTCCATGTGGACCCAAGAGGTGAATAAGGGGCCAGTGCCCTGCCTCTTCCTTTGTACTTCGTATGAGAACCTGTTCCTTGTTCCCTCAAAGGATCATCCTTTCCCACCTTAGGATCTCTGATAGGACTGATGCCAGGTCTGGCTATGGCTCTTAGGCAAGTAAAGTTAAATTATTGATTTTGTCTGTGGTTCTACAAACTGTAGAATAAGTAATATATGCAGTATTTAAGAGCACCATACCTGATCTTCTAAAAACAGGTAATATATTGCTCTCCCTCCATGCTAGGAAAGGATACTAAGTTCCCAGGGCTCCCCACAGGAGCACACACTGAAGCCCACCCACCAGCCCCATGCTGTCCCCTGAGAGCATGCTTGTATTTATCCAACAGGGTGTTCCCAGTGCATAACACGATGCTTGACACATAACAAGTATCATGAAATCTTTGCGGAATGTACTGAATGGCTGTGTAACAAATCCCTGAACTCAGTAAATCGGCTGTGAGCTCAGTTTACAATCTGCCTTTTCCGTAGGTACACAGTCTCCAGATAAACAATTCTCTCTGTGTTATCACCATCACACGTGAGTTTCCGGGCATGCATTATTTCACAGTGGTCATTTGGAGGAAGAGCAAAATTTGAAAACATTGAGTAATATGTTGTTTTGACAGGTGTCACAAATGCATTGTGATACATTCAAGATGCCATGAATTTAAATGGAAAAAAAAATTTTTTTTAATTCTTTAGATAACCCTCAGCATTGAGTCTTCTGTTCCCGCAGAATTGGGAAGACAACAAATTTAACTAGGCGCAGCTTTCTGGAAAAAGCAAAGGCCTTACTATATGGAGAACAAAGTAATTTGGGGTGGCAATCTACTCTGTAAGTAGGACACATTAAAATGTAAAATATGGGAATTTTGAGATCAAGTATTTTCTTTGATTATTTTTTTCTCAGTATTTCAAAAGCCAGGGGAAAAAAGAGCACTTCTCTTTATATTTTTAATTGAAAAAAATTTTTTTCAAATAGTTTATAGAGGGCGATCTGATTTTTTTCCCCACTAAAACAATTACTTTTACCCCCAAACTATAGGTGGGCCCTTGGGTATAAAAAGAACAGTAAGATTAGAGAATCTCAACATCCAGCTATTGTACTTGGAGCACTGTGTCCTGGAAACATTCTGGAGGGTTTGTTTGTTTTTTTAAGATATTACCCTGAAATCTGAGACATACTTGGACCCAAGACTTTTTCTCCAAGTTAACATGGAACAACTTCAGGGAAATCCAATTAACATATTGTTAATTACAAAATTGGGAACTTAATTAAATGCACCTTGTAAGACCTATATGGAACTTCAAACAAATCCTTCTAGGAAATAAACTTTTAACTTCTTTTTTGTCTAATTTCAAATCTATTAATAAACAAAAGAAAGTTTAAGTACAATAGATTTCATAACAATTTAATCTTACCAAACTTCAGTAATTTCTACCAAAGACTGTTTATGTAAGCTAACTTGGGAATGGAACTGTAATTGATACTGTTGAAATAAATTTACTTATCTGATTAAATATATTTCTTTGTGTCTTCCAAAAGGAGCTCAAGCTTTTGTTTGGAATCCCTAAGTAACAATTTTTTACTTTAAAAGCCTCTCATTATTTAATGTTCAAATGGTATAAAGCCGATGCTTTTAAAAAAGAATTTACTTGGGTCAGGAGTTTTTTAAAGTCTTCTATGAATTAAAAACACTAGTAAAATAGTGTCTGAGATCCAAAAGTATTCAATCTGTTTGGGGAAATATGTTTGTCAGGCATGAGCTTTTCCACTTAACTTTGTTTTACTAATTTAAAACTCAAAGAATTGTTTCTGTCATAATTAAAAGATTTTAAGCAGCTGCATGACTTTGTTCTTTCAGTGCTTGGAGGGGTTTGTTTTTCTGTAAATATGTAAACCTATCAAAGGAAATAAATGAACTTTATGTGCATCCAACATCTATTAGCTCATTAGAGACAGGAATTTAGCAAACACAGCCAATAAAGGCAGTAAACAAATTGGCCCCCTGGTGCTTGGGGTGCCACAGTAGCTCCAAGGGCTTTCTTGAGGGGCTGTTTTCACCAAGGAGAAGGGATAAATTGCTCATCCTTAGGGGAATATTAATTTCTCCACAATGAAGCATTTGCTCCAGATTCAATGCTGAGATTAGGGACAGAGAAAAGCATGCTTCTGGTCTCTAAAGACCCCTATAAAGCCTGGTGTAAATAAGAACTTGCTCTCGGAACTGTGAAAGAAGCAGGCATTCCATAATTCACCTGATGAATATGGATGAATGAGGGGAGCCCTCAACAGAACGCTGGTGTGTTCACCCTCCCCTTAGCAGCTCCTGTCTCCAGCATCGTCAGCATCATTACTTATGCCCTCTGGGTTTTGGGTTCCTCAACTATAAATGAAGAATATGTAATAAATGGTCTCCAAGTTGCTTTCAGCTCGAATATGATCTTAATTCATAGGAAGGAGTAGAGGCCGATAAATGCTTGTCATGTTCCCCACTCTCAGCCCTGGGGGATTTTTATTTAACAAGAGCCTTAAAGCTTTGGTATCTTTACCCCAAATCATAAATCTTAACCATAAAAATATAATAGAATATAAAGGGGGCCTTTAGAGCACCCCACAAATTATGCCTTTCCCCAGCCATGTACTTTTCTTAAGCATGAAGTCACTAATCTATTATCTAATCAATTTAAAGATACTTTTTTAGTGATGGCTGACCTCACATGTATTCTTTTTTTCAGTGATAGATATTTTGGAAAGTTGCAAAAATCTTTGGGGAAGGGGTGGATTCTGAGCCTGTGACAACCGAGTAGAGGAGAGTAGAAATAATTTTATATGGGAATTTTGTCAAGATTCAGCACTACACTCTTTCAAAACAGACAAATTATCCATGTAGGAAGCTAATACATTTAGGAATTCTCTAGAACACTTCTAAATATCTCAGAAAATTTCAGGAGTGAAAATTTAAAAGACAATATTTGTGACAACAAAATGTGGTTTTAATGCCTATTTTCTTTGGCACTTTGTGAAGCAGAAATGACTATTACCACATGAACTCACTTTATGCATTCTACTAATTACAAGATGTTCATAACTTTGGAGTGATTAACTCCTCTGGAATTGGATATAGTCACATTCATTGAAAAAGGCAGATACTCAACCACAATCTAATAGTTGGGAGAAAAAATAAACATCTTAAATCACCAAGGAATTGTTTATATTTTCTTCATGATGGGCTCATGTGTCTTATCTTGTTTGTATTTATGATCCTTCCACCTCGAGTTTCTGGTTCATTTGCCAGATGGGGACTGGGAGTTCTGTTTCATTTGCCTCCATCTCTCCACGACACAAAGACATAGAATCCCGATGGACAGGGGTTCCCCATGAACTACAGGTAGATGACCTTGCCTGATAACTGGAGGACCACAGCCATTCTGATGAGGTCAAACACACGTCCGCTAATTACAGGTCACAATGCAAAGCTGAAGGTATGCATATGCCAAGAAGTCATCCCTGTTTCCGAATGTCATATGGACAATCGCAGGAAGGTTGCAGATCTTCAGCTCTTCTCTGGGGAACATGAAGGACAGGAAAGAGGAGACGCTCCTGGCTCGTCTACATGGAGAACACCATTGAAGGATTTTCTCACAGCAGTGCTGGGTCTTCCTGGACCAGATGGAGAGGGAGGAAGTGGACCAGGGCACACTGCTATTTCCAAGCACTCTTTCACCTGGAAGCAGATTGTTCTTGGAGTTACCGGAAAAAGTAATTCAGGGGGATTTAATGCACAGGGACAAAAAGAGAGAGAGAAAGGGTTACCAGAAAAAAAGGAGCCTTAAATTTGTCATAAAAGTTAAACCTGAAAGGGTATGAGGTCACCAGGACCATGAGAACACCATCTTCCTTCACATAACCCATCCCCCCAAAAACGTCTTCTCCACCGAGTGCCTTTTTCATGACTTATGTAGGACGCACACACACATCTATCAACAGGACAACTGCCATCGCCCCCAGCAGCACAGGCCAAGTCTTATCCCATGACCCTCAGGTATATCTTAGTTTCAGTTCTTCACTGAACACATACGGTCTACCTTTCCCTTGTATTACCTATTCCTGGTGAGGAGCGCCTCTCTCAGCTCCGGCCACAAAATGGCGTATCTTCCCTTAGCTGGTGTAAATGAACAGGGCCATGGGAGAGGTTGCTCCTCTTCAGGTGTTATAAGATCAGTCTGCATCCTATTGGGTCACGCGCAGCCAGGCTGGCCACACAGCCCCACACCCTGCCAGCTCCTTGCAACTTTCGTACGTCTAGATGTAAGCCTCCTCCTCAGGGCACACAGCCCCTGTGCAGAAGTTTGTCTTTCCACCAGCTTATGCCTTATAAGGAAAGCCCTCCCTTCTGCCTGCTCAGAGCCTCCTGGGGGCCCCGGGGCCCGGTGCTGCACCCAGGTCATCTCTGTGAGGGAGAACTGGCCTTGCCCAGCTGTCAACAATGCCATGTGTTTGGCTACAACTGAAAGGGCCAGCAATGGTGATCTTTTCCTCTGCACGCTGACATCCTCTTCTGTCCAAATAACCTTTGGAAAATTCACAGCTTCTCGTAAGCAAAGTTTCAGAGTTCTTGAGACCTCCAGAGTCTGCTGCTATTTCTGAGTGCAGAGGCACAAACACAAACACAGAACATTTTGTCCAGGCCCTGCCCCCTGAGAGCACCGTGACCAAACCTGGACTTTGTTTCCCAGAGCTCGCTCACTCAGTGTCGGCCTGCTAACACCTTCCACACCAGCTTGCCTGGGGCGTGGGAGAATTAAAAAGTTCAGCGGAGAAGCTTCTAGAAGAATGTGAGAGCCTGCGGGAAGAAAATGCCCTCCCACACGCACTTTTTTAAAAGTACCTCAGTAGACTTCAGGGAAATTTGAGATAAATATCATCTTACTGAAATGAGAGGAAAAATTTGAGTTTTATAAATATTCCTTTTCTCTCTCTTCAAATAACATTGTACCTTTCAAGAGGAGGGGAATGAAATTCAGGGAGACCAGAGTTCTATTTCCAATTCGGTCACTGCCTTCGGTTTTCATGGGCTTTGTTTTCAGGTCTCAACCTGTCTCTGATCTATCCATGTAATAATAATAATGATAATGATAATAGTAACAATAATAAGGAAAACAAACACTCAAGTAACATTAATTATGTCTAAGCTAAAATCCTCTTAGCAACCTTAAGAAATACCATCTCCATTTTACAGATAGAGCAAGTGAGGCACAGAGACATCAAGTAACATACCGAAGATCATACAGCTCAGAAGTAGTGAGCTGAGATTCTAACCCAGTGTCCAGCACCAGGATCTATGGTCTTAGTCAGTCTGTGAAGCACTACCGAGACCTGAGTGCTTCCTATTCCAAACTGAAAGGTGTAAGAATTTGCTTGGAGATGGGGGGAGAAAGTGATAAAAGTTAAGCCAAGAGTAACAAATGCCTCTGCCCCTCCCTCAACATCCATTATTAAGCTGTATTTGTAACCCAGGTGTCTGTCTGTCCTCCCTGCTATCTCAGCATCCTAAGATCTCAGCTTAGAACCCCAAATTTCTCAGCATGTGATATTGGAAGCACAAGCTAAGATTTCTACAAATTTCTGGGTGCTTAAAACATCAGGGAGTATTTTGCCTTTTGGTCTCCTGTTTCTATGACAGCACAACATTAGGTCTATTCTCACAAAATGTTTGTGGAGAAATAGAGTTCTAATGAAAAAGGACCTGTTCCTGAAATGACATTGGACACCCCCCCCCTCCCCTGCCCTGGGCATTTCTCTGACTTGCCCTAATCTCAACCTCTTCCATTTCCATCTTGCCTCCCTTTCTCAGTCCCACTCTTCCAACCCTAGTAGCCCAACGTCCCCAGCACAAAGTATAATAAATCCTCCCTCAAGCCTCATTCTTAGCGAGAGAGTTTTGCTACTTGAGTCTGCTCTTCAAAGTCTCATCCTCTACCCCAAGTGGTGTATCAAGGAGATTCAGGTGCTAGCTATTAAGATAATTACATTTGTCCTATCTCCTTGCAATGTGATAATGATGTGCGTGCGATCAAAAAGAGAAGGTGTGGTTGCATAAGACAAATTCTTAAGATGCAAGAGAATGTCTAAGCCGAATGCAACCTGTTATTTGATATTTGATATTTGATCCCAATTAAAGGCCTAGAATGAGGACCCTTGGGGGGAGGGACATGGAGGTGAATAAGACAGACCAAATGGCCCCTCGTGAGGCTTACCTTTGAGAAGCAGAGATGGACAACAAATAAGCAACTGACCATATAACACAATGTCAGGCAGGGAGAGTACCATGAAGGAAAGTAGAGTAGATCCAGAGATAGAAAATGAAAATGTAGGAGGAGGTATTCTGAATAAGGTGGTCAAAGACCTCTGAGAGGCTATTTGGGCAGAGACCAGAATCAGTAAGGGAATGAGTCATGTGTGTATCTGGGGAAGAACACTCCAGGCAGAGGGAACAGCCCTTGCAAAGCCCCAAGGGGAGACCAAGGTTGACAAATGTGTGAGAGAACAAGGCTGTAGTTGAGTGAACACAGCAGTAGAATTTCAGGGCAGAGAAGAGCAGTCAGGGTTTTGACCTCTCAGTACAGAATTCTTTTTTTAATCAGCAAAGTACCTTGAACACATGATTCTCTAAAGATATACCTTCCCTGCTTAGACCTAAGTACAGAACTTTATATTTGTATTTGTTAGTCTTTATATTTATATTTGTTAATTTTTTTGCCAAATTTAATCCATAATAAAAATGTTCAAATGCCATGGTTTGAATTATGGTTGTGTTATTTCCTCAAATTATTTTGTTACCTGAAAATTTGATCAGCCTACTTTCCATGTCTTTATCCTCAACACTGATAAAATTTCTGCAGTTTGAGTACATTGTATGCCATGGAATGAGAAATGTCCTTCAAAATTAAATGCCTCTTTATCAGACGATGCATTCTTAATGGTTATGGAACATGAAATATAATTTATTAGCTAATGCCCTATTGCAGTAGAGGCATTTTGCTTCCTTCTTGAAGACACTCCGTGTGTGTGTGTGTGTGTGTGTGTGTGTGTGTGTGGCCTCATGCTCTCCTTCCCCCAGAAAATATTTCTATCTACTCTTTCTCTACTCTTTACAAGGTTTTCTACTTCCATTCCCCTGGATGTTGTTGCTCTATTCTTGCTCTATTTGTTCTCCAGAAGGCTCTAGTAAACTTTTCAAAGTCAGACACTTAGCCAACTGAGCCACCCAGGCACCCTTTCTTCTGGTCGTCTCTTGATATGTACAGGTTGTGGCTATGCATGTGGCTCTGGAGCGAGCCACACTACCTGAGTCCACAGCATGGTTGTCTCCCTTCTCAGCTGTGCAGCACTTCGGTAAAGTCATTGGATATCTCTGTGCCTCACTTTCCTTGGTTGTTAAATGGAGATAATAATGGTAGAGTCTCAGGATTGTCATGAAGATGAAGAGAGTTGATAACTGGAAAGCACAGCATACCAAACCTGGCTCTTAGCAAGGGTTCTGAAAACATCAACTTTGATTAATAGCACACATTTCCAGATGGCTATTTGCCCAACCAAGGAAGGTTTCCCAAACTCAGGCCATGAATTCCATCCTCCATGTGATTGCAGCTGTATCTCTTTTTATGGCTGCCATTGAGGAACTAAACCACCGTTGTATAATAAAGAATCTGAATGGCCTTCATCCTCAGGTCCTAGGAGGGAGCCTCTAGACCCTTGGGATAGGAATGGCCCTGTTATTCATGGTGAGCCCTGGAGCCACACCTGAGTTTATGAGTTTATGCTAAAGACATCACTCAAGATGGGGTTTGGCCATGCCAGCCAGACCAACCACATGATTAGAGGTTTGGGAATTATCAAATATGGGGGGCAGGTAATAGGAGCCCCTGATTTGCAGCCAGTTGGTCAGATGTGTGGATGGTTTGGGAACCCAGACTTGTCGCTGACATCTAAAGTGAGGGCAGTGTCACACTCATGCCCTTAACTTGTGAAGAAACTCAGAATTGCATTGTGACCACCAAACTGCCCTGCGTCATGCCTAAGTTCAAGTGAAGTAATTGGACAACAACAAAAATTAATTCTGGTCTTGACTGTGGTCTGGAACCTGTTTCTCTGTTATTCCACCTAAGAAATAACATTTCTTCCTTCACAGAACTTGCCTCAGTTTACCACACTCCCTAAAGGGAGGGCTGATTGAAATCTACTTTCCTCATTAGGCTATAAACTTCATGAAGAAGCCTGGAACTCAGTAAATATGTGCTGGATTGGTTACTGAACAAAATTAACTAGCCTGAGAACTTCCTTTGCCCTAATACACTTATATCCAGGTTAAAAAATGCATGACGGATCTCTACAACTGATCCTCCCAACAGTGAGAAAAGTGATTCACATTAATAACTGTGAGAATAATTATTTTCTTAGGCACTGATCTAAGCATTGGGAATGAAGAGACAGTTAGAGCCCTTAAGATACTCAGGGTTTTTTTTTTTTTAAGATTTTATTTATTTATTTGAGATAGAGAAAGAGTGAGCATGAGCAGGGATGGGGAAGGGGTAGAGGGAGAGGGAGAAGGAGAAGCTGACTCCCTGCTGAGCAGGGAGCCCAATGCAGGACTCGATCCCAGGACCCAGGGATCATGACCTGAGCTGAAGGCAGACACTTAACCAACTGAGTCACCCAGGCGCCCCAAGATACTCAATTTTTATGGAAACTGCAGGTCAAGGGAAATGTCACATCTGCTGTTATCAAGCAACAAACGGGGGCTTCTTTTGGTGAGCTACAGACCTAGAGTGTCCTGGGCTCTTCAACATTAGAAAGTATGTGTACCTTTGGCATCTCACTACTTTGTGCACAGCATGACACATAAGAGGGGAGACACCGTTTCTGTGTCTGATGCTCAATATTCAACCCCCTTAGAAGGGAAAGGCTGAAGACAAGACAAAAGAGGTTGAGAAAAAGAAACATAAGATCCAGTCAATGAAAATGGAAGATTGAAATATAAAACTAGTAGGAAAGCAGGCATAGAATATTTTCACTTATTCAACAAATACTCATTAGAAGTCTATCATTGTCAAGCATTGTGTTAAACACTGGGACACAAAGAGGAAATGACATGTTCCCTGCCCTCAGAGAGCTTATGGGCCAGTGGAGAGCCCAACAAATAAAGAAACAATTACGGATGTGTTAGTCCGCAGTTGTAATGGATGCATGTACCAAGTGCAGTGAGAGGAGAGGAACAGGAGCCCTGAGGCTAGCCTGAGCTTGAAGGAAGACATTGCAAAGAAAGTAGTGTTGGAGTTGCAACTTGAATAACGTGTAGGAATTTCCCAGTGGCCAGGTGAAGAGAAGGTGTTCTGTTTGCAGAGAACCACACAATCAAAAGTGTGGGAGCACCAGGGAGAGTATATATTTGCCTAAATACAGGTTATTGTATGTTATTTAAATATAATGTGTGTGTGTGAGAGAGAGAGACAAACAGAGACTGAGGAGGGGGAGAGAGAGAGACTGTGTTAGGCCACAGATAAGCCTTGGCAGCTATCAAGAAACTGGATGGTAAAATACTGAATGTGCAACGTAATAAAGTTTAGATCACAACTTCTAAAAGAACTAAAAAATAAACAAATGGATGAACTAGAAAATGAACTGGATTGTTCTGAGGATGGAAGTCTCATCACCATATTGGGAAGATTTGGATATCATAAACATTATTCTGAAAGCAATGCAGAGAAGTCCAGAGAAGTGAAACAGACAGAAGCAAAGTAACATGATCTTTTAGTGCCACTATGTCAAGGGGCATTGGAGATAGAATACAAAAGACAGACACAAACGGTATTTAGGATATGCAATCAACAGACTTGCAGATGGGTAAGAGATGGAAAGGGATAGTCTTTGAAGTGTCCAAGGTTTCTGGCATGAATTCCCAAATAGATCATGGAGCCATTATTTGAGATGGGAACACAAAAGAGCAATTGGTGAATTCAGTGTGGGAAAGCCACATGGAGTTTTCTCATGAGCAGCTGGAGCTCAGAGGAACAGGTTCAATGGTGAGGAAGGCTTATGAACCACCAAGTCTAGGATATAGCTGAGCTCACAGACTAACTAAGCTTGATGAGGGAGACCTTATAAAATGAGAAGAGAGGAGGTAGGACAGCCTGCTCTGAAGAGCTTGATGCAGACATCCTGACCTTGATTGTCATCTACAAGGAAGCTGTTCTAATAAGAAAACTAATAGTCTCTTGTCCAGAGTTTCATTCTGTGATTTTTCCTTTAGATTTCTTGTCCAGGTTGTCTACTTTCTTCTGTATATGCATATTTGATGAATAAATGCATGAAACTACCTGTTACTAACAGACTAAGCAATATGTCAGCAAGCTGAAAAAAAAGAACAAGGGAAAAATTATAAAGTATTAAAACAGAAGCAGCCTTATTGTATGTATATGTTAATGGAAGAGACATAAATTGTATGATATTAATCAGAGTTAGACTAATAAAAATAACTAGTAATATTATCTTAAAAGGAACCAAAAGAATAGGAATGAAAATGAGGTGAGTTAAATTTGACATAATTTCAGATACAGGAAAAATCATGTGTGATTAATTCTCTGAGTATAAATGCATCACATTATCTCTAAAAACAGTTAGTGTTCTGTTGGGTGAATGGAATGGGACAGCCAGGTGGTGATTTCTCTTTGATTAACCAATTCGTATTTTTCCGACAAAATCAGCAGTTAATTTTGAGGCATTTCAACAGAGATCAGAACACCTTTATTCAATAAAGCAGAGACAACTGTAGAAAAAGAAAAGAAAAGAAAAGCTGCAGAGATAAATGACAAACTGTAAGAGGGAGGAAATACTCAAATTAAGATAATTACCTTTCCATAAAAACACATGGAGAAGTTAAGTAAATTGCTGTATTTTTGTTCATAGCCAACTCAAGACATCTATTTGCTATTTTGCTCTCCAAGAAATGTTAAAGCATAATTTGATTAATGGGGAAATATGATTTAAATAACAAATTTCACTACCAGAATGGAGCATTTTAAGAGCTGACAACTTCACTTGCAAGAGAGGTTTCTATTGTTTGGTTTGGTTTGGTTTGACATGAACAATCCTAAGAAATTGCCTCTACTCTCTTCCTTCCCTATAAATGGAAACCTGGATCTTTTCTTCTTATTTGAATGTAATCTTTTGAACACAAAACCAGATAAGAGGATAATTAATTTATGAGACTAACTCTCCTAATTAAACACAACCCCATGTGTCTCTACAAATGAGCAGAAATCTTGAAGTGCCTCAGATTTTATATTTTTAAATGACCCTTGTATGATTAAATAAGAGAAATCATTCATTGAGCTAGCTTCTGTAAGACTATACAAAATGTCAAGATAATCAGGAGAAAAGAGAAAAGTAATAGCCAAGTATAACATCAAGGGGGGCTGGGAAATGACATGAACCTTGTGGTGTCTTATAGACAAGACTGGCTACATCACCTACAGAGTCCAGTGCAAAATGAAAATGTCAAGTCCCTTGTTCAAAAACTGGCCCCAAAGCACCATTAAAGTGTCCTAAAATTTGAAACTTTTTTTTGAATCTTTTTACTTTCTCTTATAGTCTTTCTCTTGACCTGTCATTGTGGGTTTTTTTTTAAATTTGCTATTTAGTGTTGTTCTAAGTAAATAAAACTTAAAAATTTTAATAGCACAAATTCTACCTTCCATCTTTACATTGTGCAATGTCAGTTTAAAATGCAAATATAAGAGCATTTAATTCCTATGCAGAATCACCAAATTACACAATTTGCATTTTGTAGCTCTTCCTTGCATATGTATTGTTACCAGAAGAGTGGAAATGCTGCATAAAACTAACTCATCTGTTTTTATGTCACTCCTTGATATGCATACCCTCTACCAGCTCTCTACCTCAGGCTTATGGATGAGGAAGGAAGACTGAAAGGAAAAGGAACTATGCTTTCATCTGATGGTATTTTCAGTGTTTGGCTAATGTAAGGAAGTAACATGAGTAAAAAAGGACAAGACAAGCTTCCTTGGTCACTCATTTTTCTTAGAACACAACTGACTTCTTTCTGTGTTCAGGGTCAGTTCTGTTTCAAACAGAAAATGTGGCCTCTTGGGGCCATTAAGGCCCCCACATACTCGGCATGGATATAACACACTTACCTATACCCACTTTGAGGGACTCCCATGTGTTGTGGGTCTACCAGATTTCTTGGTTCTCACCAATTGGCTCTCACAATGCTATATGCAAATGGAGCAGCAAGGAACAACAGTCACAGATTTCTGGGACCTCATCTGCTCATATGCACTCTCCATTGTCCCACTGGACTTCAGCTACAAAATACAAGTGCAAAGATCAGATTATTAAGAATTGCAGAACCCAGCACAGAGCCCTTCTAAATGTGGGTCTTGAGTTGACTATGTAACACTTTGCACATCCATGAAGCCCATCCTGCTTACACAGCTTTGCACAGGTTGGGAAATCCACATATGACAGTCTATGGAGATGGGTGGGCCAACAAAGAAGCATTCAGTGACACATCATTGTGGAGTGACCATTTTCACCAATGCATCCACTGAAGGATGCCTCTGAACGATGCTGCTCTATTGTTCTAATATTGCCAAATTGAGATACTATTGTCTTGTTCCTCAGTGGTGTTCCCATCCCCAAATAAGGACATTAGTTTTTAAGAAGCAAATGAACACAAATATAATACATAAAAATACATAAATAAAACTTTAAACTCAGCCAGTAGGAATGAATAAAGACTACCAAATTATCTAACAGTGTTAGCACATTCCACTAACAACTCTGATGGTGAAATGTGTTTTAAATGTTATTTAATGAGCTACTCAAATGAGGTGCTGAATGTTTGCATATTGAAATGCATGCTTTTCTTCTGCTAACAGCTTTACTCATTTTGAAGTCATCCTTGTTCAGAGTAAAGAGAAAATTCTAGGAAAATGGCTCTTAAAACAGTTCAGTTTACACCCTTCATTGTAATTCAAGAATTTTTAAAAATAATATAATTTGATTTAATGTAACTTGATACAACAAAGCACTACAGATTAGGAAGACAAGTTGACCTCAGCAAAAATGAGACGAGACGTGGTGTAAGATTTGAAAGAGAAGACTGACAATTTTTCAGGTCACTCAGACTTGTTCAGTCTTACACACTGGACTCTGAATCCAGGCATCCAGGTTCAAATCTTGGTGGGATTTACCATCTACTCTGAATTAGAATATTGTCATTTTGCAGCCCGCATGGAAACAGGGATGTGGGCAATGAGAGTCAGTGGTGACTCAAACCATGAGGTGGAACGCTGAAGGGAAAATGACAATGGATGGGGCAGGCTGATAGCCCATGAACTCACTGACCAATGTTAATATCTCTAAAGGAGCTATGTCTCCTTATAGAAATACACACTACCACCTAGGAAATATTAACAACAACAAAAACAACAACTGAACCTGAATCTGACCAGATGTATAAATCCAACCAGAATTTAGAAAAACATGCCAATTGACACCATGGGTATACAATCATCAAAGTCCAGCTTGTGGGAAGCTCTATGGGAAAAACAACCTAGCTTCCACAAATGAATTGCAAGGAACCAAGAATGTCAGAGAGGGGAAACCTATGGGTAAGACAGGATTTAGCCTACATATCATATATACCTGCAATTTGTGAACCTTGTTTGGATCTTGATTCAAATACACCCACAGTGAAAAAAATATATGGGACAATAGGAACAGACGATAATTTGATACTATTTAGAAATCATTATTAGTATTTTACTTTTTAAATTTTTTAAAAAGATTTTATTTACTTATTTGACAGAGACACAGTGAGAAAGGGAACACAAGCAGGAGGAGTGGGAGAGGGAGAAGCAGGCTTCCCGCCATGCAGGGAGCCTGATGCGGGGCTCTATCCCAGGACCCTGGGACCATGACCTGAGCCGAAGGCAGATGCTTAACGACTGAGCCACCCAGGCGCCCCTAATTATTAATATTTTAGGTGAGAGGATGATACTATACTCTATTTTCAGAAAAAAAATTATTAAATGTAGAGATTTAAAAAGAAACATTTACAGATACAATTAGATGATGTCTGGAATTCAAAACAATCCTGTAGTGGAAAGTGGGGAGGTCCCATCAAATGAGACTGGTTGTGAGCTGGTAATTGTTGAAATCAGGTGATGGGTATGGAAGGGGGGAGGCATCATTTTATTACTATACTCTCATGATTTACACTTTTCTCTCTACTTATATGTGTGTTTGAAATTTTCTATAATAAACTATTTATTCATTAAAGGTTTTTATTTATTTATTTGAGAGAGAGAGAGCGCGAGTAAGCTGGGCGGGGGGGGTGGGTAGAGGGAAAAGGAAAGAGAGAATCTCTAGCAGACTCCCCGCTGAGCACCCATTGCAGAGCTTGATCCCAGGACCCTGAGATCATGACCTGAGTCCGAATCAAGAATTGGAGGCTTTATCGACTGAGCCACCCAGGTGCCCCTATAATAAAAGTTTAACACATAAGGTTTTGAAAACAGTATTCAAGCAATTGTTTCACTGCATGAACTAGTCTCCTTATATATTCCACTTCTCTTCATGGCACCCACATTGCCCACTTTACGTAGCACACCTTGAAGCAGCTACAAGGTCACAAGTGTCCAACTTACAAGCCAGCCCCCACCATGTCCCCCTTGCCCTTCCTTCTTCTGTCTCCTACCTGAAAACAGATAGTCCAATACACGTTTAACCCATTAGATGTTTGCACCAGTGAACTTATTCTATCAGAGGTCAGTCCCCATTCATCCTGATCTTCCCCTCCCGTGTTAGAATACATGGATACCAAGTCTGCAGCACTTCTTGGTGTAAACAGATGTGAACAAATATACTTATCATCTACTTCTGTCTTTTTTACTCAAACCCCTCCCCTCTGGCTTCATGAAACCCTTCAAACCTCCAAGTCTGGTGCCAAGATCCTTTTACACTTACCTCCATGCTTATTTCCCCACTAGAAAAGGAGAGTTTTAAAGGCAGCAAATGTTCCTAATTCATCCCTCTACCTCCAATTTAAGACACACTAAGAATTCAATAAAACTGGTTTTTGTGTGTCTGTGTGTTTGTTTTTGGTAAAGGAAGAAAGGGAAGGAAGGGAAAGGGGGAGGAAGAGAGAAAGGAAATGGTTAAATACATTTAAAGACTGAAGATTAACAGTGCCAGTGTTTGATTTGTGTATCCGGTAAGCCTGGGGGTTCATATTTTATATTTGAATAATGCTTTTACTGCTTACAACATGTTTTTACAAGTTCTCCAATCACAGAAAACAAGAGCTATGGAAAAATCATAAATGTTGGTGCCCAGTGCCCCTGTGCTTCCTGGAACGCAGTCCCCTGCAGATCCAGATGTGATGTAAAGCGGGTACCCATACTCTAGCCCCTCGGCAAAAGGCTTTGTGTGTCCTCAAAGGGACAGCATGAATAAGGCATCTTCCCTATTCAGATGGCCCCAGAGTTGAGACCCTTAAAGTTCAGAATCCCAGAACAACTTAACGGAAGGTTATTGATCCCAAAGCACTATTAAAATTCAATCTTTCTTTAGTCCCTGGAACCTCCAGCAAAAGCAAAAAGCAAAAGCAAAACTCAATCTTTCTAGACATAGATTTTTTTTTAAGATTTTATTTATTTATTTGACAGAGAGAGACACAGTGAGAGAGGGAACACAAGCAGGGGGAGAGGGAGAGGGAGAAGCAGGCTTCCCACTGAGCAGGGAGCCCGATGTGGGGCTCCATCCCAGGATCCTGAGACCATGGCCTGAGCCTAAGGCAGACGCTTAACGACTGAGCCACCCAGGCACCCCCAAAATTCAATCTTTCTACACAGCTTTATGGAGCAACTACTACTGCCCTGGCCTTGTGCTCTGAGGGCAAAAACAAGAATGAAGCTTAGTCTTTATCTTGCAAAACCTGTCTGATGGAAATCTCTGTGCTTTTCCGTAGAAGTTGGCTGTAAGCAGGAGAGAAATTGGAAACCTAAGAGTTGAAAACATCCTTCCTAATGCATGCACAGTCATAAGCGTGCCTTTTCACCTTTTAGCTAACAGTCATTCATTCATTCATTCATTCATTCATTCATTCAGCAGGTGTTTATCGCACATATCACACATATGCCTGGCCCTGTTCCAGACACAGGGAAGAGAGCCATGAATGGAAGAGACAACAGCATTGGCTCTCAGGAAATGTGTCTTCTGGCGCTGGACACCAACCCTACTCCAGCAACGGGGCTGGGCCCACTCTTCCTCACGTTAATGCGCTCAAACTGTTATTACTCATAGACTCTACACGTGGCTAAAGGATTGAATGACATAACCTGAAAATGAGATGAAATTACTCCCATGTAAGATTAATAACTTGATTTTCATTTCCTCGAATACAAAAGCTACAGAAACTAACGATTTGTGTTTCTGCCCAGAATCTGCCATTTGAGCTTTTCTTTCTCTTCTTGGATTCTTCTGCGCCAACCTCAGGGATTCTGTCTTCCTGGAATATTTTAGATAACTATCAAGCCTCCCTGTGATTTAGCTCATTATCCTTTCACTCCTCAGGGCTCAGACCAGTTCTCCAGCAGAGGAAAATCACCTGAACACCACACACACTCAAGATTCAATCACCAAGGAGGAAAAGAAAAACACTGGATAAAAATAACACTGGTACATATAATACATTTTGTTTGTCTTTCAGATTTCAATTCAAACTTCACTGACTGACCCTCAAACCAGATCAGAATCAAGACTGTTCCTTTAAAACACTTATAATAGAGTCTCATAACTTTAATAGCATATTTATTTGGGTGATTATTTGATGTCTGTTTTTCTTTCTTTTTTTTTTTAAGATTTTATTTATTTATTTGAGAGAAAGAGAGAGAGCACAGAGGGAGAGGGAGAAACAGACTCCCCGATGAGTGGAGGGCCCGATGTGGGACTCAATCCCAGGACCCTGAGATCATGACCTGAGCAGAAGGCAGATGCTTAACCGACCAAGTCACCCAGGTGCCCCTGATGTCTGTTTTTCTTCCCTACTACAGGGCACAGAGTACCCAGTCCATGAACACATGAGGCATAAAAAATATTGAATAAGTGGTTCTCAGACCCTGCATAAGCTACATATTGGAGAAGAATTACAAAGTACAGGATTAATCATTCAAAGTTAATATTTCATAATAAATTATTACATAAAAATGGTTTTAGAAATACATACTCTTTTTGAATAACAAACTAGGTAAAAACAATTTTTAAAGAATTAAAATTCCTATTAAAGGCAAAAAAGGAGGAATTATATATATGATTTCAAAGTTTACCAAAATGTATGTTATTTAAAGATAATTTGGTCTGGAAGATTCTATATCTTAGCTGGTTTTAATTCTGCATGTTCAAAAGTAGCTAATGTATAATTTCTGGAACACAGTAAACATATATGCTCTATTTAACCATCATTCTGCATGCCTTCCACCTGTCAGAAATAGATCATTTTTATCAGGTCTTGTCTGTTTGAAGTCAACTTCATTCTATTCATCAAGTTGACAATCTTAAATGAAAGTCAGTGTTCTATTTGATTTCCCACCACCATAATGTGCCTTCAGCCACAGAAACCTTCAAATTGCTTTTCCTAGGAAAGATCACAATATGATAAGCTCACAGCCGAAAAGCCTTAATAAATCAACTAGCATAGAGTATAAAAGTGAAAAATGTACTAAAAGAGAATGTCAGATCTCATTTATTTTTAATTTTAATCTTTTAGTACACACATATCATTTTTATGTCTAAATATTATCTCCAAACAATCCATTCAATAGGGGCTTTCAAACTAATTTAATTTCCGTATCCTGTATGAGCACTCACAATAAACAAAAACAATCTCTCAATGGCCAAACCACATTTTTCTTTGTCAGTGGATTAACCACACCCGGCCTTAACTTCCGGAGGGGAGCTGATTCACTGTCTCAGAACTTAAATTTTTTGACTTGTACCATGGTAGCTGGAAGAAATTATTCTGGGATCTACCACAAATGAGGGATGCCTCTGCATCAGTTCGGACCTGTTCAGCAACAAGTAATGGCAAGTGCATGCTCCAATAGTTCAAAACATCATTATTTTTTTAAAAAAGATTTTATTTTTAAGTAATCTCTACAACCAACAAGGGGCTCGAACCCACAACCCGGAGATCAAGCACACTCCACCGACTGAGCCAGCCAGGCACCCAAAAACATCATTATTAACAGCAACTCGTAGGTAGGCAGACAGGCCCAGGGTTGGTCTGGCATCCAGCAATGCCATCAGCCACTTGTACTCTTCTCCTTTTCACCATGACCCTCAGCATGTGGGCTGTTGCCTTGCACACATCATGTGCTCACACAACAGTGTCTAAAGGGAAGAAGAGAAGAAGTCAGAGGAGCTGTCTTCTAGCCCCACTGTCTCCCGCCCTTCTATCAGGGAGACAAATCTTTCCCAGAATTCCCATTTGAGCTCAAAGGCCAGAAGTAGTTCCATGCACACCCTGGACTAATTGTTAGCAAAAGAAATGAGGTTACCGTGATTAGCCTGGATCAATTATGATCCGAGAACTCACACTAACAAAGCAAAAAGAGACTTTACTGTTTGTAAATAAAGGAAGGACCACAACCAACCAAAAAAGATGGATTTATCCCTCAAGACCCCCATAATTCCATCTTTAGCAATTTAATTCATTGAACAGGGACATGAAGCGAAATAGGATAAGATCCAAATATACACGATTGATAAAATATTAGCCCTGAATAATTGAAGCTTTAATAAAAGGCTGAAAGAATTTCATTCTTACTTTTAAGATAATTCTAAGTGTGTTATAGTTACAATAAAGCTTCATTACTGAATATTAGAGATTTACCATTTTCCTTTCAGATAGTGACCTTTAACATTTACTAAATGACATTTATTAAATTAAATGAACAAGTCCTCAAAAAGAAACATGCAATGGTAGAGAAGTGTCTAAATGTTAATGTTGAAAGCCCATGAATAATCTTTATGTCATCTCTGCAGAGGTATTTCGTGATAAATTGTGACCAGGTTACTGCCACCAAAGAAAGACATGCTGGGAGCACCTTCTTACTCTGCTGTCATCAACCATTATTCAGATTTCATACATACACTTCGCAACCACCTACTTATCAGTCTACCTAACTGTATCACCACTGTACCTATATTTATGATTTTGCCCACAAAGATATCAAAGGGGACTTATCAAGTCCTCACTTACACAAATTGACACTGTTTCTTTGGAGTACCAGTTCACCATTATATCCATCCTGGATATACTTTTTTCCTGAGTAAATTGATGCTGAGTCCCAATGGTCAGCTCTTCCTGGTCTAGGTTTCCCCTAACCATTCCTTTGAGTATGGACCCATGGTGTTGCCTGGGCTAAGCTCTCCATCCATTGGTTCAAAGATGGTTTCCCTTTGGAAATGGGGAACATCTGCCTTCTTTCGCTTCTCTGGACCAATTATTTTCTCCCTCATTCTTCAAATATCACATTACAGTGATACCCCAAGGACATCCCTATCTGTTTCTGTCCTCAGATGAAATGCTTCAGGACAAGTTGCTTCAGATACTTTTGTCAATGTTTATTCCACTCTGAAATATCTTTCTCCTTGCCACAAAGCAGTGGAAGCCAAATGAAGGTTGAGTAGCTATGTTTTCTCCCTCTGATCTCTCACCTGGGCTACCTGCCCAAAGAATGAAACTTTACGATCCTTATACATTTTCTTGATCCAAATATAACATTGAAATGTACAATAATTTATTTTCTTTTACTTAGAAAATGAAGCATCTCTGACAGATTTGTAATGGTCATCAATTCTGGATTGCTATACCATTTCTCTACTCCTGTGTTTTTATAAATTCTCTTTAAATTTTTTCCGGTGAAAAGCTAATATTTTTTTTGTTCCCACTATTCATTCAGCAAATATTTTAAGCACCGACTACTTGCCAGGTGTTGAACTAGACACTTAATAAATGCCATCCCTAACCAACACCATTTGGATATTTTCCGCATTTTTTGATTAGGGGTTGTATGCATAGAGATCTTAATTAACTTGCTCAAAGGCCCACAGATATTAAATGGAGGTGTCAGAAACCCATACTACCTCTCAGCTCATTTGGGTGTTATGTTCCTAACACCACTAATCAGCATTGTCTACTTTGTGATACTTTGCCTTGCTTAGATGGCTCTCTGCTATGGTTAGCATGTGTCCATTTTATTCCTGAGCTCAGTGATAAATTCTGTGTTTATGGAGTGGCTGCTTCAGGCTTTAGATGCTTCCCGCCTATCATCTTCATCAAGATCATTCATAACTCTGATAGTGGCATTTCATTTTTATTGTGTTTCAAGTGCCTCCAATTATAACTCCGAGCACAACCAGTACCAAATTTAGAAAGGCAAAAAATCCAGGGGAAGTGGGGTGGCGAACCCCAGAGGAGAAGAGATGACATCAAATTCCCCTCTACCCCAAATACCACTCTACCTGATTGATGCTCATCCTTCCATCTCCCTCTTCATTCTCATCCCAGATGATTTTCCCTGCTCTCTGCCCTGGGCAGTGATGGTAAACTCCACACTGATCCCATAAGCCCAACTGACTTTCCCTCTTTTGCTCTTTGACTTCAGCTCTGATAATTTGCAAATCTCCTGCTCCTTGCTCCAATCCCTAGCTCCCCCTCATTTTCTATGCTCAGAACCCTCTCATTGCGTCTGTGCTACAAACAAAACAAAACAAAACCCATGTTATAAAATGTCATCCTCTTGGATCACCTTTCTGTTAAGTGCTGTTGACAAAGGCATCACAGAACTTTTTAAAACTTACATTCTTAAATTCTTCAGTCCTCATCTAATGAAGCCTGTAATGCCCTTCTGCAGCAGTACCAGACTTGAAGATGATTTAATGAGGGTAGCCAAGAGTTGTTAAAAGCAAAGTTGTTGAAAGCACAGAGGCTAGAGCCAGAATCCCTGCAGAGAATCCTGCTTCTACCAGTCCCTTGGCTGTGTAATTTTTGCGTAAGGCATTTAGCTTCTCTCTGCCTTGGTTTCCATTTTACACAAAATTCAATTAAATATAGATTCTACTCCTAGAAAAGGTATAAGGATAAAATGAGTTAGGACTTATAAAGGGCTTAGAAAAGTGTCTGGCACATAGGAAGTACTACTTAGAGTTTATCAAATATATTTCTAAAAGAAAGAGAAGAGATAGCTTTACATTATTACAGAATCCAAAGAATCTCTGTTATAATGACAGGTTTGGTAGTTGCTAGAATGTTACTTTCTGTTATCTGAGAAAGAGAAAACTTGATCCCCTTAAAATAAAGGCAAGCCCTTAGGAAAAGTGAAGATAGTCATGGTTAAGTAGGTAGCCATGAAAATAGTCATGAAGATAAGATTTTTGGAAACAAAGCTCTAGGTGTGGACTCAAGGCAGCCACATAAGAAAAAAACTGATCAGAACAGTCAGAAATCAAACCAGAATATAAGAAAGTAAAGAAGCATAGACAGTTCACATCTGATGATGGTACTCTGTTAGGAAGTGGCTTTGCAACTGATGTATCTTTCCAGGTGGTTCACATAGCATTCTTTTTCCATTTACAACTCATGTAAAATCAAACTCTTTTATTCATACTACATACAGTTGCAGTTTGGTGATGGGTAATGTTAGTACCTCCCTGTGCGTTTTAAAGATTTATCTATCTATCTATCTATCTATCTATCTATCATCTATCTATCTATCTATCATCTATCTATCTATTTATTTATTTATTTGAGAGAGAGAGGGCATGAGCAGGAAGAGCAGAGGGAAAAGGAGAGAAAATCTCAAGTCGATTCTGCCCTGAGTGAGGAGCTGCTGCGAGGCCCAATCTCACAACCATGAGATCACAACCAAAAGTCGGATGCTTAACTGACTGCGCCACCCAGGGGCCTCTTCCCTGTGCATTTTGAACCCACTATCTCATTTAAATGCACTAATACTGAGCGAGGGGTACTGCCCTCTGCATTTTGCACAGGAAGCACCTGAGGCTGGTGAAGGTCAATGATGTCTCTAAAAGTCACAGCGCTAGTAAGAGCAGAGCTGAAAGTCAAACTTAAAACCACCGGCCTCAAGACTCTGCTCCCAACTGCTCAGTTTGACTTGCTATTCAATGCCCTTTCCAAAGGTCTTATGATGGCAAATGATTTGAAGTGGAAAAGATTTTAGATGGGGACATGAGAGGGCTTGCCTCTGGTTCTCGCTTTGCCATAAAACAGCGGCTCAATTTTTACCTTAAGCACAGCAAGAAAATACTGAGGCTAGGCCTCTGATAGTCAAAAAACTTGAAACTCTGGTAAGGATAGGCAAAATTTTAAACTTATCTTTATCATATTTTATTTAGTATTTTGTTTTATCTTATCTTAACTGACTTTGGTCAAGTAAAACTGAGTTTAACCCAGAGACCTGTGAGTCTTAGTTACAAGGGAATAAGGAATTCATTCAATCAGGAGTGAGTCATGGTTTGGTGGAGATATATAAGAAATTCTCATTTCCTCACGACTACACAGAAAAAAAAAGTAGAGTCAATCAGTATGAAAATCAAATGTGCGTGTCCATAGAAGAGTCTTCCGTGTTACCAAGGGTGTGTCGTCAGCGCCCAGGGGCACTCCCCTAAGGAGCAGCACCCCGCCCCTCACTACACTCCCTTAGGAAGATGGCAGGGAATGCTCTCTCCTGGGCATTTCTCTCCAGGACCTGCGGGCATCCAGAGGGCAGACAGTCTGTCCCTGGGAGCAGAGGGCGTGCAGTGTTAGGGACTGAGTCTGTTCATAGGGTAAGAATGAGTATCCCCTTTGGCCCACACATTAAAAACCCCCATTCTCCCATCTGTCCTCCGTGAGTCATAAAACTGGTGTTCTGATCTCTGCCTCTCTAGCTCCTGTATGTCACCTAACTGGATCTGGCCCCTGGAAGAGAAAGGGGCGGATAACAATAGCAACAACAGTAACAATAATGAACATATAATTTTTGCTAGATAGAGCCCTTGATTTGGATTCAGTGAAACATGTATATTGATTTAGGCATATGTTGGCAAGACAAATTTTATTGCCCATTTTAAATACAAAAGATGATCTAAAACATGGCCCATTCTGATTCCCTGAACAATCTCAAGGATTGTTCTGGAACTGTACAAACTTAAACAGTTGTTCAACCACATTAGTAGTCATCTTGCCACTAGTACTAATGAGGGTCCAGGTCTCTGTGCTCATTTTTATTTCTATAAATTTTAGAAGTCACTGTGCCATTTCTTTTCCTTACTGTGTTGGTATTCTACTGATGTCTAATTATCTTTTCAGTCTTCTTTGAGAGGAACAGTGCTGCTTAAGTTTTTCTAACAGACCATTTAAATGATAATCTCTTCTAGAATTAATTGACATTTTCTTTATTAGTCTCTTGATTTAAGTACAACTATTTGAATATACATGCAGAAAACATCATCCCAGATTCCAAGGACTTATGTGCCTGCTGAGGTTGTCCATAAATTCCAGAAGATCTCCCGATATAACCTCCATGCTGCTTTGGGAGTGGTTATGATGATAATTCTAGGGCTTCTCATTCTGCCTAATTAGAAATTTATATTTCTCTGACAGACACTAATTCCAACGGTTCTTGACTAAGCACAAATTTGTTGAACAGGAAATCTTTATCCCTACTCCATGAGTAAGGGGAAGTGGGACTGAGCTACCAAGAAGCAACCAGAAAAAAAAAGATTTATTGGGTTATGTTGTACATTTTTTTAAGGAATCATTTGTTCAATAACTGACAAAAGTAATCAAAAAGATCAAATAGAAAGTACAGATGTATTGGAAAATCTGACTAACCCTACAACTCTAAATTATTTGTGATAAGTAAAGGTAGTACATAGCAAGTAAAACATGCATTTTTTTAAAACTACTTTAAGTTTCTTTTACATGAATAATATTTGGCCACACTAAACTTTCTGGTTAATTAGCTCTCCCTGCCATCTATGGAGTAAGCACAGCCCACTGGAGTCAATGTTGCAAGATGTTTTTGTTTTAATTTCTGTTTTCAGCAGAGAATACATAGTTCCTGTCTATGAGAAACAAGATGGATCTTATCCAGCAGTGTACCTGCAAGCTCAGAATAGATACAGTATCTCTAAGACATTTCTCTGCCTCATCCAACTTCAACAAATCAAAGAAACATAAGCATTGAGATAGTCTCTCAGAGTTCATTCTCTTTTAGTCCCCCTCTCTTGCACTCATGATGTTTGCCTTTTATTACATATAGAATTAATTCAATAAGATTTAATTAGATATTTTTTTAACAATTTTTCAAAAAGAGCTGATTGTTAGTTAGACAAAAAGAGAAGAAAAAAGTAGGGAAAAAAGAGAATAAAGCCTAAGTGTCTGGAAAATTTAATCCTTTTTTGAGTTAATTTTACTAAATTCAAACACATTGTCCCTGCGTAGACATAGTCTTGAAGAAGCAATCTAGGCTTTGTTTCCCGGTTGCTTCAACTTAGTCAATAATGGCAGTTATTTGCAATCGAACACCAATTAATTCATAAGGCTACTTGGAAAGAAAGCTTAGCGTGTAATGTATATTCTACCAGGGAAAGCATACTTATATTATTTATGTTTGTACTAATCTTATTTATGTTTCCTTTTTAAGTCTCCACCCTTGATTAATTTCTCCTTTTAAACCTTCTCCGAGTCTGGTCAGTTATACAAGTCAATTACCCAGTGATCACCCTGTGCCACGGGGCAGGTGCATCCCTGCTACTTCCACGTGGTAAGGGAAATGCAGCATGCTGCTCAAGACATGGGCCCCGAGAGAGAAGATGCCCCACAGACTTCTCATGGCAGTGCCCTATGTACCGGAAGGAACGACGACTTCATATTTTTCTAGCCATAAACCCAAATTCCACAAAGTTGTTTCTTACAGTGTCCCTCCGTTCATGATTCACATCCCCAGTCCGTTGTAGGGGAAACAAATATAAAAAAGGCAAAAAGGAGGCAGTGCAGGCTGTCTTTAAGAAAAGAGGGGTAAGCTCTCGTGTACTTAGTATCATTCTGTTCTCGCCTTCCCTAAGTCCTACCTTATGTGTTTCATCTGTATTTCGGGAAGGTGTTTCTCTGACAGTAAATTTATCCCTCTGCTCCAAATTCACCCTTTCGGCTTGCTCTGTGAAAGTGGTTCTGAGCCGTCTAAAATTTCGTTGCTCTGCCAGCTGGTAGGATGTGAAGCTTTGTCGGTAAAGGCGATGGGCGACAGGCAGGAGTGTTGGCTTCCTGCTTCTGCCAGGGTCCTGCAGTGCAAACGCCTTCTCCAGCGCCCTGCTCCTGCAGCGCCGGCTGGCCACCAGCACCCAGCCGCCTCCCCAAGCAGTGCCCCGAAGGCAGGGTTGTGGCAGAGGCCGGTGCCTCCAGGAAGACGTCACCACACACAGTGTTCTGCTGCACCCTGCACAAAGCATTCCCCGCAAGCTCCAGAGGATGGGTTTCCAGCAAATTCCAGTGACTGGTCTGCCGTCCAGTGAGCCAGGGCTGCA
This sequence comes from Leptonychotes weddellii, assembly GCF_054177405.1. NCBI lineage: Eukaryota > Metazoa > Chordata > Mammalia > Carnivora > Phocidae > Leptonychotes > Leptonychotes weddellii. Next base: position 104,235,602 of record NC_138372.1, on the reverse strand, counting down.
CCTGCCCCGCGAGGTCTGACGCGCAGCCCTTCTCTGGGTGTTTTTCTCAGCCCTAGGCTTGGCTGCCACTTAGAGCCACTATTCCTGTCTTCTTTAGAGCTCGCTTTACTTCTTTCCAGCCCGTCTTACTCCAATCTCCTATTACAGTTAACATTCTTTACCTTAAATCTTCCATGCTCAAATTTCTTTTTTTTTTTTTAAGATTTTATTCATTTATTTGAGAGAGAGCTCAAGTAGGGGGGTGTAGCAGAGGGAGAGGGGGAAGCAGACTCCCCGCTGAGCAGAGAGCCCCATGCGGGACTCGATCCCAGGACCCAGAGATCATGACCTGAGCCGAAGGCAGACACTTATCCATGTTCAAATTTCCATGTGATTTCTCTCTCCTGACTGGAACAAGACGGATGCATAAGAGTAATTACTAATGCCTAATACACTAACATCATACCACACTAACCCCTTTTAAGTTAACCAAAGATAAACAAAGGCCGGTGCTTACCTGTTACTTTAATATTACTGTCATTATTGTTACCTTTATTTCAACGCCAAGATAAATTTGAGATTTGGGGATATTTTAATTATATGTGTCAAATATGAGTTATGAATAGCTATTAGATTAAGTCATATAAAGAAAGTTTCAAAAGTTAAAAGTGTGTTTTTGTGGTGAGGGGACTCCTTGTTTTTTCTAGGGGGCACTGAGGTTCAGTGTCAGGGTTTGCTTCTTAGGAGTTGGAGAAGCTGTACAATAATCCTGCTGGATGTAAGCTTGCCATCGGTCTGAAACCAGGATACGGGTGTTATGGATATTACTTTATTGGCTTCTCTCAGAAAAATCTTGGGGCACCTGGCTGGCTCAGTCAGTTAAGCATCTGCCTTCAGCTCAGGGTCCTGGGATCGAGCCCCATGTCGGGCTCCCTGCTCAACAGGGAGCCTGCTTCTCCCTCTGCCTCTCTTTCTCTCTCAAATAAATAAATAAAATCTAAAAAAAAAAATCTTCAAGGAACATATTGTTTGTGCCAATTATTAAATGAGATAAATGAGCTTCCAAGTTAACTTGTTCAAATTCATACAATCCCTAAATACTAGAGTCTAGAGTCACAGCCAGATTCTCTCGGACTCCAGAGTAGTTTTTCTTCTCTTAACATGATTTAAGGAATCATGACAGCTTCTGGGGACAGTCTGGTGACACAGTCATTTACCGCCCAGACACAACAGCAGCTAAGTTACAATTCCAGGCCTGCTCCTGCTGTTTACTTATCTCATTTGTTAATTTAATCTAATTCCCTGAAAATGTGTGCAAAATTATATAAACTCGAGTGCACAACTATCTCAGATGACTCTAATATCTTTTATCTTAGGCAAGCGGTAACTTCTATAATTAGAAATAACTCTCCTTCACATTTTTCCTTTTCAAATATGTATCTCTGTACCGACGTACTGCCTAATGATTCCTCACCAGCTGATACTCAAAAATAGATTTTTTATCCTATTCTATCCGTACTTCTCTGTGGAAAAAAATATCTCTCTTGATGACCAATCAATAAAACACCCCTATGAGAAAAAAAAATGAGGAATATAGTCTTCTGGGTTGCTAAAATGTGTCATACATTTTATCATCTCTTACTGAGAATATGAGTACTGAAATGTTGCTTGTTTACAAATTGCAAAATCCATAAGAAATCAAAGAAAAATATCCATAACTTGAATTTCAAATAAAAATTCTGTCATGGTGAGTTTGAATCTAACTTCGTTCTTGGCAATTGTTAAGTGCTTACTAACTTCCATAATGGCGCTGTCACTTAAAACTCAATACGAGACACAAAATTGCGACAAAATGCCAGGTTAGAATGGAGAAAATCTTAAGGGTATATATTATCTATTAACTTTCCCTCTCCTAACAAAAGCAACAACACAAAACATAGGATGGTTCAAAGAATATAAAAATATTTACACAGAGGGGAGAGAAGTAGCAAACAAAGACCTCTTTGTCAAGGCCACGTCATCAAAACAATCTAAGACATTTAAAAGCGCAAATGCATTCAAACACCATCTTCCCAAGAACTCAGGCAGCTGTGAGGAGGCAGAAACCTGCTGACTTAATCTGGCCCCCTCCACAGAGCCTGTGCAATATCATAGAAACTTTGTCATTATTTTGGACTTGGAAGTCACGTTGTCTGTATGAGGGGTGGCTGTGGTTTCTGACACTCCAGCTTCAAAACGCCTGGCTAATGGCTTGGCCAAGCTCAACTGGTCACCAAAAATTGAACCTAACTCCTACTTTATACTTACTGCTAACCGTCAGTCCTAAACAATTCTTCCCACAAAATGATGCCAAGATCGGAGCAAAAATAGCCCCCTTTTAAAAAAGTGATTTATACCTTCTGTTCACCTGCTTTTTAATGACTCTGAGCCATCCAATTTGAATTGCAAACCACGGAAAACTTTGCCATGCTTTATTTTTAAGACAGAACATACCTTATGCTCTCGCATAATAATTACAGCAATAATTAGTCATTTAAAACCAACCAAGTATTCTAGGCATTTAAGGAGAGTTTTATTCAATAACAATTTACATATATTAGAGACCAAACTACAATGGCTATAAAGTATAAAGTAGTTTAGTTCAAGCCTCTACGATGATGTAGACATTAAAAAATGCTTTCAAGGGCGCCTGGGTGGCTCAGTCGGTTGAGCGACTGCCTTCAGCTCAGGTCATGATCCCAGGGTCCTGGGATCGAGTCCCACATCGGACTCCCTGCTCTGCGGGAAGCCTGCTTCTCCCTCTCCCACTCCCCCTGCTTGTGTTCCCTCTCTCGCTGTGTCTCTCTCTGTCAAATAAATAAATAAATCTTTAAAAAAAAAATGCTTTCAAAACCTGGTATCCAAAATCTATTCAGAAAATATGTTTGATCACTCACAGTGCCTTATGATTTTTGATTAAAAGTAGCTTGTCACTGGGAAAAAGTCAGTCTCTTCAATAAATGGTGCTGGGAAGACTGGTCAGATACATGCAAAAGAATGAAACTGGACCACTTTCTTTCACCAGAAACAAAATGGATTAAAGACTACATGTGAGATCTGAAACATAAAAATCCTTGAAAAGAGTACAAGCAGTAATTTCTCTGACATTGGACGTAGCAACTTCTTACTGGATATGTATCCTGAGACAAGGGAAATCAAAGCAAAAATAAACTATTGGGACTTCATCAAACAAAAAGTTTCTTCACTGCCAAGGAAACAATCAACAAGCTTAAAGGCAATCTATGGAATGGGAGAAGATATTTGCAAATGACATATCTGATAAAAAGTTAGTATCCAACATATATAAAGAACTTTTAAAACTCAACACCCAAAAAACAAGTAATCCGATTAAACAACGGGCAGAAGACATGAACAGACATTTCTCCAAAGATGGCCAAGAAACACATGAAAAGAAGCTCAACATCACTTGTCATCAGGGAAATGCGAATCAAAACTACAATGAGATATCACCTCACGCCTGTCAGAATGACTAAAATCAAAAACACAAGAAACAGTAAATGTTGGCAAGGATGAGAGAAATAAGAACCCTTATGCACTGTTGATGGGAATGCAAGCTGGTGCAACCACTGTGGAAAACAGTATGGACATTTCTCAAAAAATTAAAAATAGAACTACCCTATAATTTAGGAATCACATTACTGGGTATTTACACCAAAATTACAAAAACACTAATTCAAAGGGATACATGCACCCCTATGTTTATTACAACATTATTTATAATTGCCAAACAATGGGAGTAGGCCAAGTGTCCATTGATTGATGAATGGATAAAGAAGATATGGTTTATATATACAATGGAATATTATTCAGCCATAAAAAAGAATGCAATCTTGCCTTTGCAACAATATAGATGGAGCTAGAAAGTATAATGCTAATCAAAATAAGTCAGTCAGAGAAAAACAAATACCATCTGATTTCACTCATATGTGGAATTTAAGAAACAAATGCGAAAAAGAAAAAGAGAGAGACAAACCAAGAAACAGACTCTTAGCTATAGAGAACAAACTATTTGTTACCAGAGGGGAGATGGGAGGTGAAACAGAAGATGGGGATTAAAGAGTGCAATTATCATGATGAAAAAATAAAATAAAATAGTTAAAAAGTAGCTTGTCTCCACAAAATAGATTCCACATTCTTGGTGACCCACATGAAAAAAAAAAGTATATATTTTTATAGGGAGTATTAGCATACACCAAGTTCAGAAGATAATTGAATGACATATAAAGGCAGTTTCCTATGACTTAGGACTTTAGTTTGGTTCTGTGCTCCTCAAAGTTTATTCTAAGAGCCTAGGGGTAGAGCCTGAAGTAACTTCAAAATTGTTAAGTCTGCATGTTGTATATTAAATATTTATAAGAATTTTCCATTCCCCTCCCTTTATAAATCTGCTTTGGTAACAGAGAAAAATTCCCTAAATTTTCAAGTAAAATTGACTCTCCCCAAAGATGTTCCTTGTTTATGCTGTGGGTTCTCACATCTGTAGGGAAAACACAGCACACTCCAGTTGGCAGAATACAGGCAATCATATCAGGGGGTCACTGGTTATCTTTGAAAGAATTCTTTTATTGCTCTGACATGTTTTCTTTTTCAGTAAAAGATGAAGTACCAGTAATCCCCTTGGGAAGCTGTTCAGAAGAGCAGCAAGCCACAGGAAGAGAAGCCTAAGGAAAGATTAATGCATGTGTCCCTCGAGAACATTCGGATGTGGGGGCTCAGTGGTGCCCGATTCTCCTGCCTGGGTCTCACCTTCAGAGATCTCACCTGGCTGTGACCAGCGGGCTTGGCCAGTGCCTGCCTGCAAGTCATCTAGACAGTGAGTGGAACTTCAGTCTTACAACATTCGCCCAGTAAGTGAGAGAGTCCTACAAGCCATCAGGGTTTCATTATAAGTGGGTCTGGTTCTGCCCATACTTTGCACACACTGACCCAGCACCTCTGAGCTGCCAGGAGGAGATCAAAGTTCTAGGCTCTGCACTCCTGCATTTTTAAAGTACTTCTATCCAAGACTAAACAGGAGTAGCTTGGCATTTTTCTGTTTCTGGAGGCAGAAGTCTGGTCTGTCTGTCACCAATCTAATTCCAGGAAGGACCTGGCAGAGTGGCTGGCACATATCAGGGGCTGAAGTTCAGGAGTGAGGAAAGCTCCATCTCCACCATCAGGAGGGCTTGGGGAAGCCACCTTACTTCTTTGAGCCCAAGAGGACCATCTCAAGGACTAGATGAGGACGTGTACAATGCTTGACACTTTGTGACCATAATTACATTTGCCTTTATTAATGAAACAAAATGGAGCAGAGGATGTAGATAGGACACCAAGCTGAGGAACTTGAACCTGGTTACCCAGCAGGACAACTAACCATCCTAGTTTGCCCTAGACAGAAGAGTTTTCCTGGATGTGGGGATTAGTGTTAAAAGTGGGACAGTCCCAGGCAAACCAGAATGGTTGCTCACCCTCTCCTCCAGATAATAGTAATAGTAAGATAGAGGAGATGCTGTAGAATAAGTTCCAACTACACAAAACTGCTGATATTTGACATTTTTAAGCTATCAAAATGGAAAATTTCATAGCTCTATGTAGTAATCATTAACTCCTGAAATGGTTAATCCAGAGCCTGATCCCCGCCCCCCAGGGTTGCTGGCTCCTCCTTGGTGACATCATTAACAATCATCAATTCCTTGTGCATGGCAGGTGCCATCATCTGAATTCTCTGGAAGATCTTGAGAATGTGCATCCTTGATTGGATGGTCCATGGTAGGGAAAAATTCTGAGTCGTTGCAAAGTGTCCTCTTGTCCAGACTCAAAGGCCTCAAACATGTTTGTTGGAAAGAGCAATTTGTCTCTGAACTTCCCAGGTAAACAAAAACTGAAGTAGGAGTTCCTGAAGGAAAAAGTGTTTCATCAATGAGACAGGCAAACCCAACCAATTCCAGCAGACAGAGTCAAATAGCTGTTAGCCGAGGTCATTTTTATAGAGCCTGCCATATGATTTTAACTATCAATTCACGCTGGATTTGGAGACACTTCCTCTTCTGGGGTATCTTTTGATGAATGGAAATTTACTCACATGGATTCAGAAACCCTTGGCTGTCTACACCGCACATATTAATCAGACTTAAGTCAATTGGTTTTAAGTTACAAAGAATCTGGCAAAATAGCAAGTGCACCATCTATTATTGCAAAGTTCTCTCATGGCAAAATGCAAAAGGCATGGAGGTGGGGGTTAAACTAAACTTGAATTCTCAATTGCTTGTTTTTTCATGATTTAAACAAAGCTGGAGTCGGTGGTGGTTACTTTTTGTGAAGTGTAGTTCTTGGCTTCCCGAGAGTAGGAAGGTATTACAGTTGACTTTGAACTGTAGGATGGATTTGGGGTTTCCACAGCTCACTCCCTGGAGCTTTTAGGTGATGGGAACACAGCAAGATGATGAGAAACCGTTCCTCAGGAAGGATGTGATGTGAGTCAGGGCTTTGGATATACCTCCCGAGATGTCCGAGGCAAAGGAACAGGAGTGTGAAATTGGCAGGAATTTGGGAGAGCGTGGCCCTCCCTTCGGCTGCTAAGAGGAGACTCATGATGGAAATCCAGCCAACCCATCAGTTTTCATTGCCATTCATGAGACGCGCAGGCCAGAGATCTTTAACGTGCGAGAGCCTGATGGCTTATCTGCAGCCACTGCACGAAGCTGCAGTGATCTCTACCTCTTCTTATAATATACAAAACTCTTGTCTCTGAAGCCAACCCAGTCATTTCCACTCCCTGCATGTGTCACCATAGGAAGGTCATCTGACCTCTCTGTCCCCAGCCATTTAGCTCATTAGAAAAATACATCTATTAGCAGAGGTGGGGCCTGGATAGCCTGACGCACTTGCAGCTTATTGCAGAGCTTGGCACGGAGCCAATTTCCTAGAGCAGTGGCTCTGTTATGATTCTTCCATTCTCAGCTTTCTTTCTGTTCAGTAATTCAAAAGTGTTCGAGAATGTAGGTTTTATTATTACTTAGGTATGACAAGACCAACAGATCAGGGTATGACTGGCATTGAAAAGAGAGTGTGTCATACTCACAGATCCCAAGAGGAGGGTCCTGGGAGGCCACACAGAGAAGCACCAGGATCAGCAAGAGGCAGAGGGAGTGAGGGGCAAATGGAAACAAGGAGACTTTACTGTGGTTTCCATGGGGAGAAACAGGAGGGGCAGAGTAGACAGGTTCTGGTTGGCTATTTAAAATAATTTCAGTGGGCTCTGGGGCATGAGGTGTCCCTAGAAGTCTTGTCCCTAGCCCTGGGGTGATCGGGGCAGGGGGATAGTGGCCCTAGCGTGAGAGCAATAGAGGAGGTGGTGGGGTGTGGGCTCTGGGGTGGTGGTTTGCATAGGAAAAGAGGAATTGCAAAGGAGTTTTTGGTTCTCTCTACCAATTAGCAGACCTTGGGAGGGTCAGCCTCACCAGTCAACAAGACCCCAAAATACCAAAGCATGGGAGTAGAGAAAACAAAAGGCCTGGCTAATACATAAACCCTTCTTCCAAAGCTGTGGATATCTATATATCCAAGTTCACACTATGCCCTTCCTAGCCCCCCTTCATCCAAATTCTGCAAGTGATTACTTAGGACCCCTTGCAAATATACAGCCTCCAAGAAACTGGAGGCCAGTTCAGGTGAAAGGGGTGCTCAGAGAAGTTAGTCACTTTCTTCTTTCAGAAGCCAGAGGCATCTGCCTTGCTGCGGTTCACCCTGACCACTGCAGCCCTCAGTCTTCAGAGGCGTTGTGTACTTCTCACACTGACCTGGATGAGGAACACACACACAGGGAAGTTGGAGAAAAGGAAGCAGAGCTATTGATTCACTCTTCAAAATGTGATCTCACATCGATGGGGCGTTGGATGTGATGGTTCATAATGGGTCCTCTTCTTGCACAGAGTTTAGAACCCACTGAGAAAGACTCAGAGGCAACCAGATGGAGATAAAAATATCAGGTTTGTTGTGAAAGATGTTGAACTGGAGAAATGCAGCTCAGACCTGGGAACAATAGAACATCTACATCCTCCCCTGGAATCGACATGCAAGAGCACGTGTGCAGACACACCTGTGCTTGCACACGCATGCACACACTCACACCCCGAGACAGAACTGGACCTCGACATGCCCTTCCACAGAGAAGAGGAGCATGTGTGACCCGAGGACAAGCAGTCCTGGAAAAGAGACCACTCCAAAGATGGGAGCCACCCAGTTCCAGCTCCTTCTCCTAGGTTCACAATTGACAACTCACTCCCTACTCTTGGGGATGACGAATGCAGGGCTAGGAAAGGAGTTAGCTACTGTCTTCCAAAATTCCAGGTGGAGGAATTTCCTATTTACTGTTGTGGGCCAAAGTAGAATGATGAGGAGGGGAAAGAATGATGTTTCCTACAAATATATTCATTCCACTGTGGTCAGCATTACCTGGTTCTTCCTGTGTGCAGGCTCTGTGCTAGGTCCTGGGAATGCAGAGATTAATTAGGTAAAGTTCCTGTCTTTATACTCACAAGCTAGCAGGAGAACGAAATGGGCACATAAAACAAACCACTCTAGGCCACTGTGCTATGTAGTAAAAGCAACAAGGCTATAGATACTCTAAAAGATTTGTGTAAGCCCACAGTTGTCTAAATCTACTTCCTGAGACCTGGAATGGGAAGTGGCTGTCCATCACCACACACATACACAAAGAGAAAAACATACACACACACACACAAAGACACACACACACTGTTCTATAAGCCAGGTTCTCCCCCAAATCTCAGAAATGTCATTTTATAAAGCAACTAACATTGAGCTCCTTCCATATGCTGGTCTAGAGGCATCTAAAAAAGCATAAGACACAGTACTTGCATTTGAGACAGAAAAATGTAAAACAAATAGAACATTATTTCTCAGGGAACCATGATAAAGACAGGTTTGTAGTAAATATGGAACATACAGAAGGAGGAGAAGCGATCACAGACTGGCATCATCACAAAGGCTTCCTGGAGAGGTTGGGTCTAAGTTTAGACTTTGAAAAATGTGTCTAGACAGAGAAGGGGAAATTTTCCAGATGAGAGAAACAGCTACTTGAAAATCTCTTAATACAGAAGGTATAAGCACGTTGGTGGGCAGTGGGGGGGGGGAGGGTGCGGGGAGGAGCCATGGACTTGGGCAGGCATTTCGCCAAAACATACAGAACACTGGGGAGTGTATATTGCTGGGTCTGTGGATAGCAGCCTACCTGCTGGGCAAGGTAGGAAGTGAATTCCAACCAGGCCACTGGAGGCCTGATTATCTTTTACCTCTACACACAGATGATGGGCAGCACTGGAGGAATATTCAGTGTATCTGGAAGTAAAGGGGGAAAACACCATAGGAATAAGTCTTTCAATGGCCCAACCAATCCTAGCAAACACTTTGCAGTTGGATCTGTCAACCCACTGCATTTGTCACCCCTTGTTGCTCCTGTCACCTAGACCCACAGAGCACAGGAAGAGCCCCATGGAGGTGCTCCTGCCTCTATTTGAGAACTAGAATGGGTATGGCACCAAGCATGCTCATAGTCTCAAAGGCACTCTCTAAAGAAGTACCTGCATTGCCACCTGCCCCAGGAGCCCAGGAAATTGACAAGCCACCTTTCCTCTGTTCCTCGTGGTCACCTCGTCACCCACACCAAGCCTAAGCTGAACTTGGGTGCTCTCTCTGTAGAGATGTTCCTCTATCTTTCATGCATTCTCTCTTTGTGTTCTTACTGTGCATCTTCAGCCCTCTGCTGAGATTCCATGTTGAAGGTTGGACAGCCTAAAGGCAATCCTGTCTGTAACGAACCACCCCAACAAGACTGCTGGACAGCAAGTCCATTTTCATGACCACTGTGAAGTTTCATCTCCCTGTTGCTGGAGGAGGCCAGGCCCAGGGTGTAAGAGGCGTGATTCCTCCATTCTGCATGATCCCGAAGCATTGCATCCTCATCAAGATGCCTGTCAAATTAGATCTTCAGCCTCTTAGCACGCATTCTTAATCCCCAGTCAAGAAAGAAGTCTTTAATACAGAAGAGTTTGCACAAAGGAGAGATGTCAGCAGTTAGGATGCCTTCACCCACTTCATGCCTGGAGCCCACCTTGCTCACCTCCATGCTTGCAATGGGAAAGAAGGGCAGATCCCCCAGGACCAGTTGGACTCCAGTATCTGTTAAATACTTGTACCCTTTTGATTTTTCTTTCTTTTTCTGATATTTGTTCCCCATGGAAGAAGAAATCAGGCAGGAAATGTAGATGGAAATCTTTAAGATAAAAATGCTTATAACACATAGAATAATACCTAGAGTGAATGGAGAACAGTTCATCATAAAGACAGTGTTAACCCTCTTGGCAACTTGTTTTTGCCCCACTTACATCTGAGTGCTCTGAATCTAGCTTCTTAATAAGGAAAACTCAACTGGACCTCAGAAAATAAGGGCAAGAAGAAAGAGAGCTGATGTGCCTTTTTGTTGTAGAGAAAGCATTGCTGTGAACATAACTTCAGATAAGTCTCTAGTCATACATAACAAGCAAAAACAAAATGAACTGGCCAAACATTTTTTGGACTTCGCACGAAAATAGACTATATTCTGCACCCTCCCCACTCTCCCCAGAAGTTTTATGCTCTACTTGGCCTCACACTCAGCTAAAAGGAAGTACTCGGGGTGTCCAAGGAGTGACTGCTGTGTGGGAAGGCAGAAACACATTCACCTCAACCCAGCCCATCCCATCTACTTCCCACTTCTTAGGTCTACACGGGGATCCAAGTTTGCAAACCAGTAGGCCTCTGTGGAGTCATAGGTTCTGGGCTTCTATAGTAAGAGGCAGCACGGTGTGATAGAAAGGGTCTGAGGGCAGAGTTAGCACCTTGAGTTGAACCCCTCTCTACTACTTACAGGTTGGACAATGGAGCAAGCTGGTTGACTATAAGATGCTGCATTTTTTCCTCACTAGAATACCTGTCTGGGCAACATCACAGGGTGGGTGTGAGGAGCAAGTGCAATAGAACACAAGAAAGAGCTTTGGGAACACAGAAGCATGACTCAGATGTCATTCTCTTACCTACCAGCGTGTAAGTTCCTGAGGTGGGAACACCTTTCCCTTGTCTTTGCACATTCTAGCGCATAACTGGTGGGCATGTGATTCCCAGGTCCCACGCAGCCTCGGGTGCCTCTGCAGGGGTGGCTGACAGGAACAGCACGTTCTTCCTTTTATCCAAGTTGTCCTTTTATGGTTGAAGTCCAGGCCCTCTCTTATGTTCTCAGTAGACAACACTAGTAGGACCCTGAGTCCTGAGTACCGGCATCCCAGTTCCAGGTCTTCAGTACCACTGGGTGGGGTCAGTTTGGAGGGAGAAGGGGAATGGATTTCTCTCTCCCCTGTCTCTCTCTTTCTCTACCCATTCATCCCTGTCTTGCACCTACACACACACACACACACACACACACACATCCTGCAAGTATATTCACATCCTGCCACGTCCCTCATGGGTGCGATGCCCCCATCCACAGCAGGGAGAATCTGGCCTAGAAACAGTTTGCTGCTGAGGCGTCTGGCTATAGACATGGTTGTTCGGCTAAAGACGGAGTGCCTCGTCATAGAGACAGCATCTGTTTTGCCTCATGGGGAAAAGGAGAATGACAGTTACTCTTTCCGTTATTAGAACATGATGTTATGCCAAGTAAGTTATTCCAATAAAGGGAAATGTTAAGGGCTGTGTTTCTTCCCCTCCTCGCCTCTCCCCTGTCCTCACTAGGTGCTCTTTCTCCCCCCCCCCCCGCCATTCCTGTGTCCTTTCTCAGCATGAGATGTCCAGTGTCATTTCCTGGTGCAGTAGATGTGGTGGGGAATGAACAGACTCTTTCTGTTTTATGACTTATGTGTTGGGATGTTTTAAAACAAATCCATCTCAATTCCTAGGGACTGTGGCATTAAAGCCATCACATGAGAATCATACTGTTACCAGGTCAGCTCCTTAGTCGATCAGTAATGGGTCTGTTACCCTTTTTCACTTCCAGCCAGGAAAATCTAAGTGCAAATGTTAGTGAGTGTCTGTACCTCCAAAATAGAAAATTGTGTGCAGCAGAGCTACCACTTTCTCTTATTTTGTGTGTGACTCTAACAGAAAACAGCTTCTGCAGACAGGGGGCCTTAACCAGACCCGTGACAGGTACCACAGTATTGCTGCCTGAGTCTTCAAGTCCCGCCCCCCATCCCTTTTGTGCACAGTCGGCCCCGAAGAGCATGGTCATTCTCTGCTCTCCCTGACCATGATGGGGCTCTAGCCACCCGCCAGAGAGATGTTGCGAGAAAGGCAGCAGACAAGCGTACACCCTGGGTGGGAAATGTAAAGGCAGGCCAGCTTCCTCTTAATACCCTTCTGTGGCCAGATTGAAATTGGACTCACTTCCACTGAGGTGAGCAAAGAATATCTGTCTTGTTCATTTTCTACTCTGGATATTTCTCTCCTTAGTCTCCCATCCCACCAACCCTGCTGGATAGCGAGGAGGGGAAAGGCCTTGTAAATCTGCCAGTTGCTGCAAATAGTGGGGTCTCAAGGTTACCAGGTATCTCCTGCCCTGTTACAGCTGTCTTTTTGGGAGCATGCTCTTTTCCCCGCTGTGCTGCCACAGGGACACCTAGTTGGTGGTGGATTCATGAGCTTACGGAGTCCATGGATGGGAACAGGGTACATGGCCAGAGGTCTGTGGGCCAGCAGGGGCTGGAACTGCTGTGTGGGCCCTTTCTGGCCTCCACAGGAGTGAAGAGGAAACACAGGGCTCCAGTTCCTGCTCAAGCTGCTCGCGTCTGCTCCCGATCCCCATACCCGGGCATCTCAGGGCTCGGCTTGTCTCTGTCAGGCCTGACATCCTTCTCAGCTGCTGACATGGCCCAGTGTTGACTCTCAACCAGCATTGGGTGTCCCATTCTGTCTGCCCTGCAGCCTTCAGTAATGGGCTCACAATGTCCCCTATGGCAAGCCCCTCCGTGTTCACCTAGTGGTTCTCACATCAGCCACTCTGTCTCTTCTCTGAACATATGAAAACTCTGAGGCCCTGCCAGGTTGCCCTGGTCAAAACCAGCCTGTGGTCCCTAAAAGCAGACCCTCTTCTGCTTAAATACCTGCAATGGACACTTTATTTACTCTGATGTAGCTGTTGGATGCTTCTGGTCAGCATTCCCAGATCCCAGTGGGTAAATGGGGCAAAGACCCGCTTGCTTTCAGCTTTAATCTCATGTATCCAACACCACCCCTGGTATCTACAGTGTGGGCCTAGGATTAATGCAGCACACTTGGTTTTGGTGGTCGCCTTCCCTCCCCTTCCCACAGTCTGTCCGTAGGCCAGAAGGAGTCTATCAAGAAGCCAGCTACCTGGGTCATAAGGTTCTCCAGGCCAAGAGGACATCTGTCCTAGAATCATCATGGTTGATAAAGTAGAGTAAGAAAACCAGCTTGCAGATAGAGAAAACCCAAAATAGTATCCCCATGTTACTTCCTTCAAGCTTTCTACCCACCCCCCCAAAAATTAATAAAATAAATAAAAATAAAAAAGCTATAAAGTCATTAGTCATTGTAAAGCAAAAGGAAACATGGCCATTCACCCCAGTGTCATTGAACTTAAGAAATCAAGTCTATCACAGAATAGGAAGATTTAGGGAAAATTCTTAAGAGTGACAAGTTGTTAGAACTAGACGTTCCAGAATCCCTGAGGGCATTTGGGACATTTCCATTGTGTAGACGAGAAAGTTGTGAAACGCTGCAAGTTTAACTAACTTACCCTTGGTCCCAGGTCCAATGAGAGTGTGAGGACCAGAAATCAGAGGTGTTTGACTGCCTCTGAAATTAGATATAATCAACCCCATTATTTCCAGGCATAAGCTGTAGATAAATGGAAAACAAAACAAACAAACAAAAAGGGCATCAGGCCAAGGCAAGGTATACACTCAGCATGGTCCACTGGACAAGAGCAGATGCATACAGGGGGGACTGGGGGGAGTCTGGGGTCTCCACACAATTAGGCACATCAAAGAAAAAATCAATGCCATCTGGTCCAGGCACTCAACAAAGCCTTCATGAATCGTCATTGTGGACCAGGCACTGTGGTAAGCCAGGCCAGAGAAGTAGGGAAGAGTAAAATAGCCATCTGGAACTAGAAAGCACAAATTCCAAGAACAAACTAAAGGAGGAGATCACAAAATGAGCAAGAAGTTGGATGGAAGAAAGGCAGAAATAGATGGGAGAGTCTGGATCGCACAAGATGTCTGGGCAAACCCCACCCCATTTAGAAGGCTGCATACTGCATCAACCATCTGCCCCAGGCAAAAAGCGTCTGATGTGTTTCATGGGAAGGCAGGAATCTCTCCTAAGAAGGCACCAGCAAAAATGTGCAACATGCACCAGCTGGACACGTCCAGGCCCCTCTGCGCACTCTACCTCCCAGACTGTTACAACACCCATTTTCTGCTTTTTCTCCTAAAGATAATCATGGGCACTTAATAAAGCAAAGGCATATGGTTTGCCAAACATTCACTTTTTCGTGATCATTATTTAGACAAAATTCTCCTGTTTCCTTTCTCTACTTTTTCTGCTCCCTACATTCCTTTCCAAACAAAGGAAAGCGGGGAAAATAAGAATAAGGACCGTTTTTCAACTAGAATGATTCCAGCAAAAATGGCTTTCTAATTACAAGAAAACCTCCAAATAATGACAGAAAATTCCCCCACTAAACCAGATTTTGCTTTACAGAATGGAGCAGAGAAATGCATCCTGTAAACCATCTGTGAAGTATTTCTGTTGGTAAAGAGTATAGGGCACCTAATTGTTACTCAGTATTTTCTAACAACGCATGGCGTTATAAATGCTACACCTAAAGGATTTTTTAAACTGTGCATTTTTTAAATTTACATCTTCCTTGTTCCAAAAAAGATTTAAAATGGGAAAAAATGTCATTACCATTTGTATGTGGCTGATTTACTTTGATTTCCTGTCCCCCTATTGGTCCTCAAGAGGTTAGTAGAGCACAAGCTGTCCTTTTGCTTTGCATTTCTTTGCTGTCCTGTTTTATATTTTATAAGCCCTGAGAAAACAGACACATCTTATAGAATTTGTATGTAATAATTTAAATTTCCCTCGTTTTGCTCTTTCACTCATTTGCTAATGTTCACTACTTCCATCCTTCAGAGAGAAAAGTCCATTATGAGTATCCTGTTATACTGTCCTGTTATATTGCAACACGTGCTGAACACTTCGTAGAACTAACTTGTGTATTTGTCCCATGTTTCACATCTATTCTGATAGGAAGGAGGAGTGATTGCTACGTACGCTGCTCTAAGTCCTTAGCCTAGAATTCAAGTTCTCCCCTTTCTGGTCTCAGACTGCTTTTGTGGCTTGTCTGCACACGCTATATGCTCTGGCTGCATTAGGCTATTCTCTGGTGCCTTATTTTCCTCTTGCTGTATTTTTACTCCCTACTTCCCTTCCATCTTTGTGTGTTCTCCCCCAAATCATGCTTTGAAATCTTCCTTATCTTCCACCCCTCTGTGTAAACACTTTCCTGGTGTCCAATTCTCTGACAATCCTCTATTGCAGTTACTATGTCCACGTCTCTTTCACTCATCTGTGTGCAGGAATCAGATCCGTCACCTTGCTGCCTGCTCTACTACCTCTCACCTTTGTATCCTGGCCAGTGCCCCCTATTGTCATGTCCCATAGACCTCAAAAGGCAAATCTCTCAAGCTGTCATTCTTCACACATCCATTCATCCATCCAACGACTATTTCCTGGCTACCAAATACCAGCAAGGGTTCATTATGTTGAGGTAGACTGAGGAATACCTTACCCTTCCCTTTTAACCAACTTTCTGCCTACTCTCCTCCTCTTGATTCCATATTCATGGCCCTGAACCTCGAGTCCATGTGGATTTAACTCTTCATCTTGACACTACAGAGTTGAATTCCACTGTCCTCTTCTGTTCCCCATGAAAACCACCTGCTCCCAGAATTGGCCCCACTGAGTCCAGTTCCTGAGCCAATACTCGGATGTTTTCCAAACAGGCTAGCATCCCACTATCCCTCTATTGCTGCTCTCACACACAAAATGCCTTTATTTCTAGATCCACATTTAGATAACATAGATCGTTAGGCTCGTGACGATGAATAGGTGCTAGATAAATGATTGATCATTTCATCTGAATCACTATAAAAGTGAAATATTATGTGTGACTTTTACTGACAACTAAAACTTGTAAAAAAAAAAAAGTCTTGATAGTAAATATACAGTCTACTTACTGTGCTTTCTCAAGTGTGATTTATATAGCACAAGACCTGTTGCTTTCTATTGTGTTTCCACAAGGTTTTAGGAAAATAGTATTTTCTGATTGTGACTTTCATCTATTTCTGAGCCACTTTGGCTCAGCAATTGATTAGGCTTGAGCCAAGCTAAGACCATTTCAGAAAGTAGCTGGGCTTTTTCCAAGAAGCCAGTGGGGTACTTCTAAAATAACAAAGTCCATTCACTTTTCAGCTAATATAATCAAGAAACACTGAGATGGGAGTGAGGGAGGGAAAAATCATCTAGTCCCACTTTCCATCCTATGTCAGAATCCAGGCTGTGGTAAGACTGCTGGTGGCAGGGTTTATTTATGCTATGAGGAAGTTCCCTGTGGGGAAAAGTATGCTTTTCAAACTTTCTCCTGATGGTGGGTTAAATTGGGGCATCAAGCAAGGGACAAATGTCACTGAATGGTCTAACTGACCAGTCTTCCATTGGCAGGGGACATTGTCACTGATGGAGGGCAGAGCTCCCAGTGGGAGAGTACAGGGAGGGAGCCATGGTCTAAAGAGCCACACCAGCAGACTAGTCGTGAAGGGAGGGGTGGTGCAACTTGGCCCCCCCTTGTCTTTTATTACAGAGAACCACATGATAACTGCCAGTAATTTTCACCCAACTTTCTTACTACTGCTTCCTGAGGTAGTACAAAATGTCAATTCCCTTTCACAAAATGTTCTTCCACTATGGAAATAATAAGTGTTATAGGAAGGACCAAATAAGATTATACATGTAGGATGCCTGGCACAGAGTGGGCATTTGATACATGCTGGCTTTGCAACAAATATTTCAAATGATCTAGAGTATCTGACTTTGATTTTCTCCTCTTCTCTGTTATCCAAACCAAATAAGTGGTTTCCTTATGGCAGGATGAATAACTAATTCTTTTTTTAAAAGAGATTTTATTTATTTATTTGACAGAGAGAGAAACAGTGAGAGAGGGACCACAAGCAGGGGGAGTGGGAGAGGGAAAAGCAGGCTTCCCGCCAAGCAGGGAGCCCGATGCTGGGCTCGATCCCAGGACCCTGGGACCTTGACCTGAGCCGAAGGCAGACGCTTAACGACTGAGCTACCCAGGCGCCCTTCCATAACTAATTCTTCCACATGTTCTGACATAGCCTGTCAGCCACCTCCTGGAGCATGAACTTTGTATAAAGTATTACTGTAAGGAGACTAAGTTCCACCTCTGACTTGTAAAACATATACCTTCTGTTGGATCCCCTTTTCGAGAAGATATAATCTCTTTCTAAAATTTTCATTTAATTCTCTAGATTTTCAAGAAATAATGTCTTTATTCGAGTGATAGCAGAGAGTTGATGTTTTTGGTATTTGCCCTTTGTGAAGAGTCCAATGAGAACAGCTTGACTAAAGTCATATCTTCACAGATTATAAGGAGGTCTGACTTAGAAGACCAATATAATTTCCCGTTGTCTCAAAATGACTGAAATGTCCAAAAGTTGCCAAACAAATGAAGAGCACGTGGAATGGCATATGAAGCATAAGAAAGGAAGCATTGAAATAATTGATTTATACTCTTAACTGAACCTTGTTAAGTAATGCATAGCAAAAAAAAAAAAAAATGCAGCTACCCTGTCCAAAGCCAACAGTTACAATGTTTTTCTCAAGGATTACAAAAGGATAAATTCTTTTTTAAATATTTTTGTGGCTGAGCTCTTCCAATAGAAGACTTATTTTAATCTTTGTCTTCCTTAACAATGATATTTTAGTTTGTACAACATTTTACGGTGTTCAAAGACACTACCATAGACCCTCCAGCCTGCCGGGAATCTTACAGGTCAATATAAATCAATAACCAGACTGATCTTTGAGCCTCCTCCACAGCATCTGGACACTCTGTCCCTCAGCCTCCCACAGTGGGGAGTTTATTTCCTTCTAAGACACCTTATTCCACATTTATGGCTTTGCACCTCAGAGACCTCTTGTAAATATTTTACCCAGCAAAGTTCTATGAAGTAGGTACCTAGAAGAATCATGAGACTGATATTACCAGTTCATATAAATACACACACACACATACACACACACATCCATGTGATCCCAACCTGCACCATTTTTAAAAGACAATAAAATGCCATCTAAATTTAAGCATTATTCACCAAAGCCAACATCATTGTGTTCTTTAACAATGAAGAAATGAGGCTTACGCGATAGCAACTGATGCCCAAAATCCCTCCA
The DNA here is from genome assembly GCF_054177405.1 of Leptonychotes weddellii. Classification (NCBI taxonomy): domain Eukaryota; kingdom Metazoa; phylum Chordata; class Mammalia; order Carnivora; family Phocidae; genus Leptonychotes; species Leptonychotes weddellii. Next base: position 104,217,026 of record NC_138372.1, on the reverse strand, counting down.
TAGAAGAGTAACAGAGCTGAAACCAGAGTCCAGATGCTCTGCTTCCTAGTAACTCTCTTCAATAACGTCTCATTGCCAACCAGGGGGCTGCCAAATCCTTCCTGAGCTGATAGACACATCAAATGATGACACTAGCTATAACCAGTGTATTCTTCTTCCCTATTGATTTGGCTACAAATTTTGACTACAAAGATAGCCTAGACTTTGGCATATTGTCTCTGAGAAAAATCGAGTTTAAAAATTTACCAGTCATTTTGAGAAAACAAGGCAGTATACTCAGCCTGGTTCAAAATTATGTATGTCGCCAGATGTTTTTTCACTGAAAAGAAATACAAGAATACGATGCAAATGATACTGCTTTGGAGGCGAGTCAGGAAAGAAATCTTCCAAGGTCTTGCCAATTCTTAGTTTCTGATTCTCTTAGTACTTTTTTTTTATCCAAAAGGCTGTCATGGAGGTATTAGGCTCCACTTGGTTCCAGCTTCCCAGGTTCCAGCTTATAGAACTATGTTCTGTTGCTTTAAATATTACACAGGTACTTTAATGTATATAGGTACCAGCATCATTATGAATTAGCCTCTTTGTGTCATGAACATCCTTCAAATAAAGCAGTGAATGAAAGTTCAGCAATTTCTGAGTCGTTCTTAGTTTTGCTCCAGAAATTTTATTCTTAAGTACTTTCATATCCCACCAATTATCAAATTATTTTAAACTGGCAGTATTTTTAAAGACAATATATTACTTTGTCTCATATATATCAGCAGGTGCTCATCCCAGTTATGGGATAGTTAATTATAAGAGCCTTAATTATTGTTTTGCAACTATAAAAATGGACCTTTAAAGATACCACTGGGGAGTTAATCCTTGACACATGGATAAAAATGGGCAGAGATTTTTTTTTTAATCTTCTGCATGACATCATGTAATTGGACACAAAAGATTCAGGTACAGTTTGTTTTTGTGATTGTGTTCTTTGTGATATAATTTTTAATTATACACAGAGAGTTCAATGTTCATTCCTTGAGTTTTTTAAGCTGCAATTTTTCTTTTCTACCTACAGTTCCTTTATTCAGGTTTATCTCTCTTCTGACATGGATTATTTGAATTCCTAACTTAACAACAGATCCATAGCTGACTCGTTTTCTCTTCGGCAATGGTAAGAAGAAAAGCGTATGGCTTTGAAAGCACAGCATAACCCTGGAAATAAAAGTAGTAATTGTTTTCTCTAATGAAGAAAATGTATGGAGAATGGTCTATGATTGTCCCTTCCTCTCGTTCATTCTTCAAGTAAGAAGCAGCTGCCTTTGGCACTTAACACAATTACCTGTATATAGTGTGACAGTCACCAACTTTGTACTTTCCCAAAAGGTAAATCCACACTTCATTGCCTTCCCCAGCCTTTAATCCAGTAGGAAACCCTCAGCTATGCTGCAGGTGCTGACTTGGCAGCCTTTTGTCATCTCTCTGGACCCTAGAGTTTGGGTTCTCAGCTTGATCTATCTGGAGATGTGTCAGGGCCGAGAAAGAACGGCTTGTTGACACAGCCCAAATCATAGCAGACTGGCTTGGGTGAAAACCCAACTTACAAGGGGAAACAATACTTTCTAGTAGAAATTCTGCTGGGACATCACCATTAAGGTCGGAAGACACCTTGAGGGAAAGGGGTAATAACAACAATAATAGTAACAATAGCAATAGCTAATAACAGACACAAGGGAATGAAAAGAACATGATTTGGACACACCTGTTAGGGCTGGGGCCCAAAAGAATGTATTAATCCCAGTTTTCTTCATGTCTCCCTTTTTCAGACCTTGAGCTGTTTCACCCTTTCTTCGGGTATAATAATTATGTTGTTTCAAGAAGACGTGCCAAAACCGCCCTTAGGAAAAAACGAAACGTAAGTTAGAGAATTCTTAAGACAAAAGTATACTTCACTTAATTATTTAAAGTGGAGAAAACTGGAATAACATGGAACAATGGAAAGATGATCAGCTGCAGTGTCTGGGCCCCTGTGCAGAATGATACTCCCTATTCAGCCTCCGCTCTGGCAAGCATGAGCTGTGCCATGTCAGGCTCACCTCTAAAGTGGGGAGTGTAGCAAAATGCTCAGAGTTGTGGAAATATTTGTGAAAATGTCTATACCCAGAGCCTGATATTTGAATGGCATTCAAGTAATGGTAGTTATTTCTATTATTATTATCATTAGATAAAATATGTTTTAATGTACTCATTGAAACAATAAAATGGAAAACATCCCATTGATAATGAAAAATCATAAAATAAAAGTACTTCAGCCATGTGAAATAAACTAATGCATAGAAACAAAGACCAGAAAAATGCACCCAGTTTTTAAATTTGCTTATTTTGGAAGGTGGGACTCTAAGTAAATTTTCTTTTCCTAGTCACAGTTTTTTTCACATTGCCAGATTTTTTATGTTGATTATAGATATATATTTTCAAATAGGAGGAAATTTAGGTTTATTGCATTCTAAGAGGCTCTTCACCAGGTCAGCACAATAAAAGCTAATGTTCACTGACTGCTCTTTATGGCGCCAACAGTTGTTCTAAGCACTTTACATGGATTACCTCATCAAGTCTTTATAATAGCACTACGAAATATTTTTGTTATTATTCCCATTTTGTAGATAAGACAATTGAGGCACAGAAAGGCTAAGAAGATTTCAGATTTCACAGCTTCTAAATAGTGAAAATTACCCAAGATTACCCAGCTCTGAAGTAGTGAAGCCAGGACTAAAGCCGAGGAGTCTGACTTGGTGCCAATCTGCCCTGAACAGCCCATCCCCACACTGCCCCACCCTAGCCAGCCATCAGCCTATGCATGGCACCCTCCTTGCACACCCAGAGCCCCTGACTCTCCTCCTAAAATCTTGGACTTCCACTTGCCACTTGAGGTCCAAGGACCTATACATTTTATCCGACTCCTTCCCTAACTAGCTGAATACCTAGCATCACCTCTTCCTCATCAACACACCTACACTAATCTTGTAACACTCAGAATTCTATCCTCTGCCAAATAATGGAAACCTGAACAACCTAGCCCAGTTACTGAACACTGAGGCAATCTTAAATCCTTCTGAAAGATAGCATCAGTGTCATTTCCAAATGGTGCCGAATCCTGGTAGCTAAAAACAACTTCCTTTTAATTTCTCTATACAAATATTTGCATTAATAACTATACAGAGCTGCTTGTGGACTGCTTTGTATCTCTCCACCTCCAGTTTATTTTAGTTTATTCAAGGGAAGCATTATGCAACTTAATTCAGGACTGTGGTTTAATAAAGAATATAGCTGGTCTTTTCCCCCTGCTTCCTGGCACAGAGCTTCCAAAAAACCTTGGAATTTCCCAAGTTATAGGAGTGTCTTGTTATGCTAAAGAGGTGACTCCTGGTGGGCCCCTGAATAGCTTCAGGTTGGGGGCTGGTCTCCAGAAAGACTGAGCACACAATTAATGGGTTGGAACTTTCAACCACCAGACCTTCGGGAAGGGGAGCTGGAGCTAAGTTCAATAATGTGGCCAATGATTTAATCAATCGTGCCTATGTAATGAAACTCCAATAAAAATTCTGTATACCTAGTCTCCAGGAAGCTTCCTGGTTGGTGTACATGTGATTGTGCCCTAAGGATGATGTCCTAATGCTATGAGGAGAGGGCATGGAATCTCTGCAATCCTTCCCAGGCTTTGCCCTATGTTTATCCTTTATAATAAACTATAACCACAGTTATGGCATTTTCTGAGCTCTGCAAGGCATTCTAGTGAATTCTTTAACCTGGGAAGGTCATCAATCAGAAGTTTGAGTGCTCTGGGGACCCCGGAACTCACATCTGAAGTAGGGCTGTGTAGGGGAGCAAAATTTGCCACCCCAAAATGTGCCTCTTTGGCATCTGTGGGTTATTTAGAGCTGATTATTTTTAAGAAACAGAAAACTTGAGAAGTTTTTCTTTTTGCCTCCCCCAAACGGCCTGAAAAAATTTAGATAGAAGATCCACTCCAGGAAGGGAGCTATCACCATACGTAACTGCGGTGTAATGTGAACAAGGTGTGGTAGACAGGGAGGAATCTTAGCAAATTCTGATTGTTAAAATTCCTCTGTGCCCTGTTATTTCTGAGTGGCCTAGCAAACATTTGTTGGCCATGTATTCTTGGCCATCCTCCTGTAAATTTTCTCCTTTCTCTTTGAAGTCCTAGGCTCCTACCCTGTTCTCATTAGCTTTGGATGCCACATAAGCTTCAATTGCCTGACAGCCTATGGGCCTCATATTCTTATTGAACCTCTATACATATGTAATTAAATTTGATTTTTCCTGTTAAATTTGATTTTCTCCCTGTCTCATGTCAATTTAGTCCTTAGCCAAGCCAAAAGAATCTTGAAGAGTAGAGTAAAATTTTTCCTCCTCAACAGCTGATTGTAGAGGATCCATGCACTCTGACGCTAGCTCTGGGTAGTTAGAATTGAAGGATAGTACACCCAGTTGGGGTGGGAAAAGAGCTATATTGATCAGACCTAACTCTATAGGCCCTGGTCAAAAGCACCCAAGTTTGGACAAATTCTGTCTCCCCACATTGTCACTGAAAATCTCTGCTTGGGTTCAGATTATAGGCCAGGGTATAAGTCAGGGATATACAGTTGACCCTTGAACAACATGGTTTTGAACTGCACTGGTCCACTTATATGTGGATTTTTTTTTCAATAAATATGCTGGAAAATTTTTTGGAGATTTACAACACTTTGAAAAAACTGGCAGATGAACTGCATTGCTTAGAAATACCAAAAAAGGAATAAATAAATAAAAAAGAAAAAGGTACTATTGTAAAAATAAAGTGTATAATACATATAACATATAAAATAAATGTCAATTGACTGTTATTGGTAAGGCTTCTGATAGGTTGTTAGTAGTTAATTTTTTGGGGAATCGAAAATTACACCTGGATTTTTGACTGCACGGGGGTCAGTGATCCTAACCCCTTGTTGTTCAAGGGTCAACTGCATGACAAAGATACGTGAGAAAGGCATCCCAAACAGTGCCAGGAGTATCTGCATTTAAGACAAATGTAGTCCTTAAATATTTCATAGTGCAGGAGACAGGCACAACAGTGCCTTTTGAAATACTGACATGTGTTACAGAGCCAAAAAAACTACTGTTAGGAAATAGAATGTCCAGGCCACAATGCATGACAGCAGAGGACAGGCTGAGTGACACAGAATGGCCTACCAAGATGTAGTCTTCCTTGGAAAGAACAGGAGGCATGGCTGGGGATCTTTGTTCTAAGGGGGTAGCCAGCCCTTGGGAGATGCTTCATGGGGGATTGATGCCCCAACTTTAACAACTCTTGGAAAGACCAATCTGAATTCCCAATAATAGGGGCTCAGTTGAGTAAATTATAGGACATCCTTGTATTGAAGATGATGTAGCCATTATAAATCATGTTTTAAAAGTGTAATTTTGAAGAAAGCTATTCACTGTTGAAGTAGAAACCATGAATGACTGAACAGTGTATGTGGATGAGCCAGTTTGTCCTGGGGGAAGGGGCTGAACTGACTCAGTTCCCAATCCTATCTTTCCCTCCTTCTAGCTCCTTTCTTCAGGTAGTCCTCTGGCAACCATCTCTAGCCTGTCCAATGATAGTTTTTTGCAGGTCCTCTTCTCTCTACTGGAAGAATGAAATAAGGAATCAAGAAAAGGAGGGAAAGGAAGGAAAATGATCTTTTCTTTAGTCTTGCTTTCTAAGGTTTCATCAAAGTAACCTGATACCTTGGTGTACTAATGGCTAAGGATCTCCACAGAGTAAGTATTTTTATCACTGCAAGTAGGATACTTGGTTCTAAGGGAGACATTATGCCAATGAGGGACTCATTTATTCACTGAGCAAAAATTGGGCATCTAAGGAGTTCCAGGTATACAAGGAAGACAAAGAGTAGAGAGAAAAAGATGAGCCAGCCCTCCAGAAGAGCAAGATGTTGGGGACATGATCCCCATGCACCAGGTATGGTTTAGATCCCTTGGGCCCAAGAAAGATTTAAGCCACTTCTGACAGAGTAACATTTGGAAGATGACTTACCAGGTCACCACTCAGATTTCACAACCATGTATCTGTGTCCTCAGGCTCTTTGCTATTTAACATGACAGCCAAAAATGGCAGTATTTTGAAAAGTAGATTTCACCATATTGCCAAAATTATAAATATTGATTTATTACAAATAGTAATAAGATATTACGATAAGTTTAGCATAGACTCATTGTTCTAATCTATTTTTTCTTTCCAATTTTTATTTAAATTTCAGTTAGTTAACATACAGTGTGGTATAATAATTATTCTAATTTAAGTATAAATACAAAGATGTCTTTAACATATTAGCTCATATTTTCTAAAATTTTAATATTTTTAACTGTGTTATTTTGTAACTCCATATTTCAATTACAACAGTTTAGGGAAAAGATAAAGAACTCTGTTATTTCAGAAAAGAATGAAGTTTGTCTGAGTAATAATACTGTCATACTTTGAAAGTCAAAGCAGTGTGTTTGCTGCCTTTATCAAAAAGAATAAAATCCCATTTTATTTTGAAAATTATTCAGAACTTATCAAAAAATGACAAAGTAAGGAATGACTTCTTTATTATAAAATGAATTCAACTGCTAGGCTTTGGGGAGGGAAGGCTTATAGTCCTTTAGAAGTGTGTGTTTTCCAGTGACATATGCATTTACATTTCACACTTACTTTTAAAATAAGCCCATATTCATGATCTTGGGTAGAACAGAGAGAAAAAAAGAAGACCATGCATACATATGCTTTTTTTTATTAATCAGATTTTAACATTAAAGCCATATTTTGCTTATGGTTGAAAACCAATTCCATGAGAAAAAAAACAACAAATGGCAAAACAAAACAGAAAACTTAGCACTCTCTTCATCCAGTTGAGGATATAATATTTGAAAATCAGCCCTTCCATTTATCCATACCCAATGTCAAAATCAAGAGCAGATGGGAACAATTATTTCTCATGAGAGTAAGATTCTAAAAGACATTTAAGTAGCTAAAAGATATGTCCTCTCTTCAAGAGTGAACCAAATCAGTCCATGTCCAGAGTGAAAGGACCTCAACCTCTTTGCAGCTGCTGTTCCCTCTGCCTCAAATGCTTGTCCTCTGGTTCTACCCATTGCTGGGTCCTTCTCATACTTTACAAGCAGATCAGGTCCTCAGAGAGGTCTTTCCAAATTACTTTACCCAAAATGAGTCTGAAACAAGATTCTTCTCTCTTCTAGAATCCTGTTTATTGTTTCTAGTGCTCTAATCACCATCGGCAATTATTTTGTTACCCATTTTTTCCTTGTGTATTGTCAGCTCCCTCAATGAGTCACAAGGTCATCCAGGAGAGTAGCTGGCTCTGTCATATTGTTCAGCACCCTCAGGCCTGGAGCAGGGCCTGGCAGAGAGTGAGCAAGCACTCAACAAAGTTCTGGACTCCACAGAAGGATGTAGTCACCCACAGAAAACAACATCTTCATGCCTTTTACTCCTGGGCTCAATTTCAGACCTTATATTCCCACTAGACAGAGAGTTTCTCTTAGAGCTGAAAAAAACACCTGGCAGAGGCCCCAAAGTGGTCAGTGTTTGGGACCAAGAAGAGAGAGGCATCCTCAAGAAGGGAAGTGGAGCCTTAACGCCATGTCTGCAGCCTGTTTCCACCATTCCACCAAAGAGAGCTCTTTGGAGAATCAGCTTGCATTTAGAGCCCTCTGATTATCCCATCCAGTAGCAGCTGCATTAATCCATCCCATTCCCAACCTCTCATGTTTCAAAGTCTCATAAAACTTTGGAACTGATACCAGGTTTATATGGAGTAAGTACTATGGCTAGCAATCTGCAAGTGAGATTGCTCATTCCCTCCTAAAGCATCAATACCTTAGACATCACTGCATGATAAATCAATGCACCTCATCTGAGCTTCACAGAGGTCAGAAGCCCGGAATGGGAACTTGTTCTTTGGGGATAGGTTGTACCACCAGCACCCACCAACAGACCATCATTTTTTCTTTTCCTTTTTTTTTTTTAAGATTTTATCTATTTCTTAGAAAGAGAGCACACATGAGCAGGAGGAGGGGCAGAAGAGAAGCAGGCTCCTGCTGAGCAGGGAGCCCAATGAGGGGCTTGATCCCAGGACCCTGGGATCATGACCTGAGCCAAAGGCAGACACTTAACCGACTGAGCCACCCAGGAGCCCCAACCATCATTTTTTCTACTGAGATTTCATTCTATTTCGGATGTTTTGCACTTTGGATGAAAATTTCTAATGGAAGGAGACAAAATTGGACCATAAATTCTATATGATTATTGTCATACTTCCCTCCAGAAAGAGGAAGAATTATCCAAACAAGGTAGTAAAAGAGCAACACTTCTAAATTCTGTCTCCACATAGAAAATAACACGAATACTAAAACTTAGAACAATAGCAGTCCTGCAGTTTGACAAGGGTGTGTAGGAGAGGTGGTGAGCAACACTGAAATTCCTTCAGGTATTTGCAGAACTCCTGAGCTAAAGTTAAAATCTAAAATTATCATTAAAAATACAAAGTATTTTTAACCCCACATAAATTGACAAAGTGCCTATTTCAATTCTGTTGTTCTTGAGATGACTATGTCCTTTGGAAATTTTTTAAGTAACTTGAGATTTCCACCATGACTTTACTATTTCAGGAACTGTGGTTGTTTTTTGTCTTTGTTTGTTTAACTGCAAGATACCTTTTATGCCACCAGGAGTATTGTTATCAGGTACTGGCAAAACCTGGTTGAAGTTCCCTACTTTATGTTCCAAACAATTGGGTTATTTATTGAAAATTGTATTCATTATCTCCCTACTGATCCATTTATGTGGGAAAGATTTCAAAATACCTTAATAAAAAATAATACAAGCAAAATGTGGTTGTCTGTATCATGAGGAACTCCCTTCAGCACAGCTCAGAAAAGTTGGCTTTAAAGTCCTCTAAAAGATTTGCTGGCTTTGCACTACAACTCCTTTAAAATACTCTTTTTTCATAAGAAAAAATAAACAAAAAAGTAAGATTATAAAATAGAAGCCATTTCAGGAAATTTCCCATTCTTTAGTACCCAAACAGGGAAAGTAAAGAGAAAGAGGAGAGGGTTTTAGGCTGAGGGAAGGCGAATGGTGTGTTGTGGATTGACCATTTGTGTCTCCCCCAAATTCATATATCAAAGCCCTATCCCCCAATGATAAGAAGCTTTGGAAGGTAATTATGTTTACGTGACGTCATGACGGTTGTACTAATAAAAGGATTAACATCCTTCTACAGAGAGAAAGGGAGACCAGAGCTCTTTGTCCATCTTCACACAAAGAAGAGGTCATGTGAGCACACAGGAAGAGGGCAGCCTACAGCAAGATGGCAGCCTTCAGCGAGCCAGAAAAACTCCACCAAGAACCAAATCTGCTGGCACCTTGACCTTACACTTCTCAGCCTCCAGAACTGTGGGAAATAAAAGTCTGTTGTTTAAGCCATTCATTCTGTGGTATTTTGTTATTGCAGTTGGAGATAAGACAGGATGCCTGCTGGGAGAGAAATAATAGTATTTAAAGAAATTTTAAAGTGCCCACTGGCAAGCAATAACAGCTTCAGCATTGTCACCCACTGACACAGAATCATCACAATAACACTGTCCTATGTCATGCCTCTTAGACACTTAATGTCTCCTTAGGTTAAGTGAAGAGAAGCCTGTGGTGCTTTGGAATGAAATATGGCCTCACCCCAAGGCTACCAAAGGGCTCCTGACAAGCATCAGTACTTAGAAGGCAATCTTCTCCCATCCTCAGAAAACTTTAAAGCAGACTGAGTAGCTCTAGATAATAAATGGTCAAAACATCTTCTTGAAATAAATAGAACTTTAACGTAGCTTAGATTTTAGCAACATACAGACACTTCTGATAATGCTAGATCTTAAGTAAAGTATTTAAAACTTAAGTAAGATATTAATTTAGTGTAAAGGAAAGCACACTGATACAAATCTCTTCCAAGTTATCTTAATAATTAATACACTTTACTTATGCATAATTCTATATAAGACACCTATTGGGGCACCCGGCTGACTCAGTCAGTTAAGCATTGGACTCTTGACTTCAGCTCAGGTCATGATCTCAGGGTCATGATATTAACTCCTGAGTCAGGCTCCATGAGTGTAGAGCCTGCTTAAGATTCTCTTCTTTCTTTCCCTCTGCACCTCCCCTTCCCACTCTCTCTCAAAAAAAAAAAAAATCTATTAATGATGTCCTATATATAATAATCCCAGGGCCTACAGTCTAGACTTGACAGACAATGTATTTGGAGAAAAAGAAAATGGAAACATTATTATATTCAGGAAAAGTAGAATGATTGGGCAGATAGTCATTGGATTCTGTGGATAATAGTTTTGTAATATGCACATAACGTCAATTTTAATTCCAAGTTTGGTCTCTACTCTCAGTAGCCTCCTGCTATAGTTAAATCGTCATAAATGCTGTGATGTTGACAAAACCTCAGAAAAGTACTTTGATGGATTCCTAAATTAAATAAGTCTCTTAAACTAAAAAAAAAAAAAGAAAAAAGAAAAAAGAAAAGGAAAGAAAAAGAATAAAAAAGAAAAGAAAAGTTTGAATCAAGCCACCTATTTCATTAAAGACTGAACAGCTAACTTTTAACTTTTAAAAGGGTTATCACTATACCAGAAAGAGACTGTCTAAATACTAGATATAATGTAGGCAGCTTAGCATTATCAAACCAGCCTCCCAAACAATTAACTTAATTTTCTGCTATTTTGTGTCATGCACAATTTCAAATTATCAAAGATTTTTCTGATGTTCTACTGCTATCTGAGATGTAATATGCTTTTCTAACCTTTATCAAATCTTGAGAAATAGTAGCACTAAGAATGCAAAGTTGCTAAAGTTACATAAGGCAAGATGTAAATTTCTCTTCCATTTATTCCATGAACACCTACCCTTGTGTTCTTATCTACCTAAAGTTCCTAGCTGGGGAATTGTTTATCAAGCAAGCATAGTAATTGTTCCTGGTATTCAAGAATTATAATCTAAGAAATAGCATGTTAGCAAAAGTAGTCTTCTAAAAAGTAATCTAATTTGGTTTTGATTAAATCTATTCCTTTTTTATTTATAGTGAAACCTGGTGCCAGATAAGTCTTCCAAGAACATACCATATCATTTCCTTTCTAAAGAACGCACAATTCTTCCTACTAACCAGTGGCTTTAGTCACTGGATTAAGATTCATGATCCTCCATAATCGGGCTCTGCTTTTCTCGGCCCACATTTATCTTCCTGTACTCTCAAAACGAATTCTACACTCCAGCCAGGCCAAGTTTCTTATTGTTTTCCCTACCTACATTGTTCTTATCAATATTGTTCCTTACTTGAAATGCCTCTTAGCAACCCACCCAACACACACACATCCACATCTTGGGAGTCATCAAGACCTCAGTTTGAACTTCAGCCTTCCCATTTGGTGGCTGTGGGAATGATACCAACTCTGATTTCATTGACCTCCTTAAAAGAAATAACATTTGAAGTGTGCCTGGCATAAAGGAGAGCCTCGGTAAATGTCAGATCCCTCCCTTGCCATCAAAACCCAAATCATCTTAACCCATTTCAATAATTCTGCTATGGTTCAAGCCATGTTTAGAATTCCTCTTATGGAATTATCTTCAGTACTCTGTCAGGAATCCATTGCTCTGTAAGTCATGCACAACCAGACAAGCAGATGCTTAACAGGTCACAGGTCATTTTGTTCATGTAACAGGACATCCAGAGGCATAAAGTCCAGGACTGGGATGGCCATCCCCTGATGTTGTCAGGAGCCCACCTCCTCCTATTTTGCCCAACCATCCTTAGGATTTTGTCCTCAATATGTCCTCATGTTTGTAAACTGGTTAATACTCTCCCCCAGGATCTAGAAGGATCTAGAAGTTCCTCCGGGCACAGAAGAAGACAAAAGGCCAAAAACTTTCTCCACCTAAGGTTTTGCCTGTTAAACAGAAAAAAAAAGAAAGAAAGAAAGAAAGAAAGAAAGAAAGAAAGAAAGAAAGAAAGAAAGAAAAAGAAAGAAAGAAAGAAAGAAAGAAAGAAAGAAAGAAAGAAAGAAAGAAAGAAAGAAAGAAAGAAAGAAAGAAAGAAAGAAAGAAAGAAAAGAAGCCTTCCCAAGAACTTCCACCTACGTATTATCGCCTGGCCATCTGAGCTGCACACAAATGCCAGATTGACTGTTTGAGTTTCCTGGCCTCTGTAATAAAAGAAAGCAAAAGGATAAGGGCTGGATAGATATTGAATAAGCCCACCTATAATATCTGCCGCATTTGTGAAGTCAATTTATGAGACTGTAAGTTTACCAAAGAATTTGTCATTTGTCCTAAATCCACCCTCAAAAAATTATGCTAACTGGCTATCCAAAAGAATGTGTCATGGATTCTGTAAGCAGTTCCTGAAAAGGAAATGTAAACCCAGTTTGGACAATAGTAGCAGCTTTGGAGGAATAATCACTCAGTTTCCAAAAGTAATTAGTTTAAAGTCAACAGCATTCATCTAGACAGGTGAATTCTCATATGTCTGGGCTTTAAACAAAGTTGGTATGTCCCTGTTGAGTGGTATGCTTACTTTTTCATTCTCAGATCATCATGCATGCCCATGTGGCCTCCCTACAAGATAGGGGCTCTTTGAAGGTGGCCTAGTCCTGTGCATCTTCTTTATCCCTATTGTACCCAGCAGGGTGAACAATAGAATACACTGAAGTATACGATCTAACCAATAGAAGGTGAACAGAGTGCTTCTTAATAAAAGAGATTTCTAGGGCAGGGTGATGGGAAGCTGCAAATTTGTGCTGGGTACACTGAGGCATTATAATGTAATAATTGCATTTAGCAGAGTCCTTACAGGTGGTAACCACTCAGTAAATCTTTGCCAAATTGGATACAGACCATTTATCTTCCATAGAGTTAAATAGGGGCTGACCCCTTTTCTATAGATCTGAGTGGGAGAAACTCTTCTATTAGACCCTTCTAAAATTTCTGAGTTTCTAGCTCTTTGGTCTTAATTTCTCCCTGAGTATAGTAGGGAACACCTATAAATAAAAATAGAAAGGATAGCAGCATATCCCAAGTGCGGGGGGCATCGTTCCCACTGCAGCCAATGGAACGGTGCTGGGTACTACCAAAGTGGCCCTGGGCAACAGCCCTTTGGGGGATGTTCCAATGAACATATATGGCATGGCACTTGCCTTGTTCATTTAACAGCTGAATGATGGCTCAGAATGAAAAGTTCTTCTGCCAGAAAAGACAATAATTCCAAGGAATTCGTTGACAGTGCTAAATAGATCCATTTTCATACCCTATGACAAGCAAGAGGTCTCCTGTTGATGAAATGGCTAGCCCATAAAGCAAGTGAATTTTGACTTTTCTCATTGTGACCACCAGGATTGTGGGGGAGACCCAACAACATGACCCAAAGTGCTGCCATGTGCTTTGGAAGATGGATTTTTGAATGTGAATTTGGATTTCACTCAGGGTCTCAGGAAAGGTAAATGGTGCACAAGACACCAGCCCAACCCCAGTGAATTCTGATGTCAGAGTAATGCACCACCTAAGCCCCCTAGTTTCTAGTTTTACAGAGGGTGAACTGTGGTGTGTCCAGCAGCTCCAGAGAGTCCACTGCAAAATTTCCGGGGTTTCCAAGGTCATGTCATGATGGTAGCTTGAAATGGGCCCTGGTGAAGCTATTCATACCACAGGAATCCAGGAACACTTCACATTAGAACTTTATCTTCTAGAGCTGGTTGGTAAACATTTATGAACACATTCCTGGTCATGTATAAGATGGAAAAGAGGCTGCAGCCTTGGAGTTACACGTGGCCAGATACCACACAGGTCACAATCGGGAAAGCCAGACATCTCCCAGAAAGGTATACTAATAGATAACCACCGAACTCTAGGAATGAGTCAAATAACAAGTAAATATTGATCATCTACAAATGTTCTACCTTGTGCTAGGTCTTGTGGTTATAAAACAAGAAGCTTTGAGCCAGTTCCCTGACTTTTGAAGAGCTCCCAACTGACTTTCCAACTTTATTGTTATTGATACTATTAACACTCAGCCCACACCATGTGCCAACTAAATATTACCTCACTTAGTCCTCAAAACCTATGACATTGGTCTTATGAGCCTCATTCTACAGATGAAGAGACAGGAGCTTAAAGAGACTAAGCATATCGCTCAATCTGACAAAAGGCGGGTAAAGCCTGACAGTAGTCCCGAGCAGGCAGACCTCCAGGGATAACACCAATAAAACATGATCACGACGGAGTGAAGGTTGGCTGTGGGCAGAGACTTCCACACCAGGGCCATGTGCGGAAAGTCACCATGAGGAGACAAGCCAGAGACACAGCAGAGGTACAGGAGACGTAGGTGCTGGATGTGGCAGGGACAGTAGAAGGGGAGGAAAGCAGAAGAACAGAGCTTGCATGAGTATGGGGGACACCGAGGCTGGTGATTTGGGCCTGACTGCAGCAAAAGGTGCCTCCCCAACCCCAGCAACATCCCAAAGATCTCCTCCAAACAAGCCTCGGAGAGAGGCACTGCACATGTCTCCCCAACACAAGCTGGCAGGAGACAACACTCGAACAGCTAGCCCATCTGCACTGGATGAAGGAAGGAGTGTGCATTGAATCATATCACTATTGAATTTCCTTTTCTTAGAAACTCTAAGTCATGACTCCAAATTCTCATTCCCCAAGATGAAAATTGAACTAAACGTATGTTTTCTCATTTTTTTTTTATTGAGCTGATTACTAAAATTCTGGTGGTGGAAATTACACTTTGCATTCATGTCATGGTCTGATTAAGGCTGATGATGCTGGAAATTGTAAAACTCTAGTCTACTAGATCTAAAAACAGGTTAGGTAGTAATTAGTGATTTCATCTCTTCAGTGACTCTGACATCTCATTAATCAATTGTTATCAGTCTTTAGCTCTTTCAAAGCATGAGGTCCTTCCTGCTGAGGTTTTATGGATTGTTTTCTTAACCCTATGGGTATGTTTCTTTACCAGAGCTCCCACATAGCAAAATTTTGTATATAGAATCAAACACTTTGTGAGCAAACTTATGTCCTCTGAGATACATGAATGTCACACAGAAAAGCTTTGACGAAATAGCCACTAAGGTAGCCATAGTATTGTCTGTTGTCCCTTTCTGGTTTTTTTTTTTTTGTCCCTTTCTTAACGAGGGTTCCCACTGAATCTGCAGGTGCTTAACAGACAGAAAAGAGAGCTTTGTGCCTGTAAAGATAGGAAGAGAAGGGGCTTTCTTAGGTTCCTTTCCTTCCTCTGAGAGCAAGAGATTTGGAAAGCAATTCAGTGAGTTCATTTTGGAAATGTTTCTTGACTCAATTCCAGTGAGACACTAAATTAAAATAGTCTTCCCTGGTTTGGGCTTATTAAAGGAACCACAAGTTAATATGATCAAAGATATAGACAAAAATGTAAGCTCGGGATTATTCACTGACGCATTCCTTTATAAATAATAAATATTTAGAAACAATATCAATGGCCCAAAATAGAGTAAGAATTCATTGTGATCATAGCATTATGGATCACGTAGCTGTTACAAATCATATATTTGAAGTATCTTGAATCCTGTGGGAAGATGTCACAACATAATGTTAGATACAAACTTAATAATATCCAAATTTTAAAGTAATTTATGTCTCTGCTTCTGTGTATATATGTGGATATATATATATATACACACACACACAATATGTAAATAGTTTTAGCAATATTTTGTGATATTCTTCCCATTATTAAATACATAATGTGTATTAAGATGTAAATGTTATATGGGTGTGATATATTATATATAAATAGTTGATAGATATTTGGAATAACATTTTATATATATCTCATATTGGAAGGATATATGCAAAATGCAAAATGTTGCTAAAGTTATTTCTGAGTAGTTGGTTTACAAAGAATTTTTATTTTATTCTTCATATTTTTAAATAGTTTCTAATTCCCTACAATAAGCATGTATATGTTTATAGTTGGAAACAGTTAAGCAGCCTCCAGTTAATTTGATACCCAGAATCACACTCTGTCTAGACATGAATATCTCACAACTCTTCACTCATTGCTTCCCTAGCAAAAGTGCCATCCCTCTTGCTGTGCTTTAGTGACCATGGAAGCCAGGTGGCCTGGAGTGCAGGCTAATGTACGTCAGTCTCAGTGCACACAACCAGAGCCTCCTGCCTCCTCACAGGCTCACATGCTGCTCCCACCTTGGGGCATGGTAGAGACAGTGTGCTGTGACAAGCAGAGGTGAGGCTGAAATGTCTTCAGATAGTGGAACAAAAATGCATTTGCACTTGGCTAGGGAAGGGGAACGCTTTCCATACTCTAAACACAAAGCAAAGATGGAAGATGCTTACAGAGAAATACTAGCAACAGACCCACAGTTCCCTTCAAAAATTTAAAATAGGTACAACATTGGATCTTTCCACATGATTCTTCCTTCATCTAAAAAGGAAAATTATGTTCCTAATAATGCCATCAGAAGCATTTGAGTAATAAGCAACATGTAGAGTCAAAATAGTCTTTAAATCATGCCCCAAATGTGTCATGTTTAAATGTCTATTGCATGAACATTTCATCCACCCAAGGAAGTAGAACCACCATGTTGTCTAATCAAGACCTATATGCCCAGTCTTTACCCATCAGTTCCCTCCAGCATGGCTGCTCATCCCTGAGGATGACTCCAGAGCAAAATGCTTTGGCTATGAATATTGCTGCTTCCAGAAGAGTTTAAAGCTTTGTCCCTGGGCATCTGTGTCCAAATGACCAGTGGTCCTAAGTTTCTGCAGCCCCCTGCCCCGGGTCTACTGAAATCAGCAGTGTTGGATCTCAGCCCTGATGTCCACATTTCTCCCGCTTCATGGGTGATCCTTATATATAGTCAAGGTTGAGAAACTATCTTCTTGCCTTAAATTTATCTAATTTTGCCTTACAGGGAATTCTCCCTCAATTTATTGACCCTTTTTTCACCTGTTCTCTCTTACAGAAAGAAAGTTCCTTTTCATGGCAACAACCTTGTTTTTTAATGTAGTTTAAACCTCAGGTGATATATTTTATTGAGTTAGAGCATTTTTTCCCTCATTGTCAATAAAGGTAGAGGCTTTTAAAAGTCTGCTTCAATTGAAAACATCAAAATGAAGACCCTCATGAAGTCATGCTGAGTCACTGGGGAATCAGAAGGCAGGTCTGCTGGGAGCAGAGGATGTGAAAAGGGGGGCGGAGCTGAATACCAAAGCCCAGTGGAGCTCAGGAGAGACGTGCATCAGGAAGAGGCTGCCCCCTGGAAGCTACAGACTTAATAAACACAGGGGGCTTGGGTGGAATTTCAGATGAATCAGAGCCCAGAACTGTGGAGGGAGCGAGAGAAGCCAGGAGAACCAAGACTGAATAAAGACAACTAGAGCATCGCAGGACCTACACCCCATGGGCTCATGAAGAGCCAAGCTCTCTGTGCAGTTATCACATCAGTTTCATCCCAGCAGGGAACTTGGGCAGCTTTGGCCAGAAGCAGATCCACAGAGAAGCCTTGCTCACCATCAGTTCTGTGGGGCTTTTCTGGATTCTGATTCTCTTACTTAAATGACTCATATTTCAAATCTTGGAAAGAATTCCAAAATACCTGTGTCCACTTAATTTATTAAATCCCTAGTGTTAGATTCTTAGAAATTAGACTCCTAGAAATAATGGGACTAGGACCTTATTGGGACATCCCATATAAGAATCATACTGAATAGCCCTGAATTGATGAATAAAAAAACATAGAATCACAATATGTGGGAGTTTTAAAATTATCTAAGAGTTTATGTGTATTTCATCTACTTTGGTATTCACTCAGAAAGGAGTTATTCAACACCTCCACATGCCAGGTATATGAGGGTATGCAGTAAACAAAGATGGTTTCTATCCTCAAAGAGCTATGTTCAGGGTGGGGAGAGAGGGAGGAATCAAGCGGTCAATGAGCTCATATAAATTTCCAGTGCTTGACATGAGCTATGGAGGAAAGACCTAATGCTGGCAAAGTTGGCAGGAAGGGGTCTGCTCAGGTCAGGGATCCAAGGAAAGCTTTCCTGAGGAAGTAGCACTTGAGCTGGAGACAGGACGGTGAGTAGGAGTTGGCCAGGCAAAGAGGCAGGAGTGTGGCTGAAAGAAGTTAGTGTAGCTAGAGAGGTGTGACAAGGCAAAGTAAGGTGAGGAAGTAGGCAAGCTAGAGCAGGACAGGCTTGGAGGCCTGAGGACTGGGCTTGTCTTTATCCCAAGAGTAACAGGGAGACACTGTAGATGGCCACTGGAGAAGATTGACCTGTGATGGAAGAAGAGATATGGAGGAAGGGGTTGTAGAGGCAGTAAGAATAGACAAATCAATGAGGACCTGCAGGACTCCAGGCAAGTGAGTGTCACTTAGACTGTAGGTGTCAGAGTCATCAGTGGATTGCTTGGGGAGATCTACTCTCAACTCCTCACTGTGGAAATAAGGACAGATGTCTAGAGACGTCAACTGACCTCCAAAGTCCTACATGTAGATGTTGTTCTGGTGCTAGAGCTGTGTCCCCTGACCCCAGCACTAAAGGTGTGTGGGGGGGAGGGGTAAGGTAGGATACTGTGTCTTTCACACAGTGCATATAAAATCAATGTTCTTCTTATGATAATATGGCCAAGTCCATAATCAATATTAGACATCATCAGAACACAGGAGATGTGAGCAGTGGTCTTTAAGTAGCCTCTGCTGATGGAGCCTCATTGGGTAGACACCCTCACCAGAGCTCCTTTGGTCCATAATCTTCATAACAACAAACAACAGCAACGGACCAATCACATTTGCATATAATACTTTGAATTTTTAAAACTAATTTAATATGTATGATTCCACTTGGTTCCCATGACCCCCATGTCCATGGTCATAGAGCCAGTCAGTGAAGAGCCTAGGCTCTTGTTTAAGCTGATACCACATTCATATAAACCATTTTGTCAAGGTATATGTCAAATAAACAGACCATAAACAGTCACCTCCAAAAGAAACAAACCATTGAGATTTTTCTTCCCAAACCACATATTCTGTCACGGTAAGTGGAAGTACCTAGCTTGGACAATTTTATGTGATAATAAATAAGAAAGTATATGGGGAAGGTCAGTTTTCGGGTTCAGGGAAGTGTTTGTCCTGAGATAGAATAACCGTTATGTGGATGGATGTTCACGTTTTGCGCTGCTGGTTTTACAGATAAGTTTGGATACTTTGCTCACGTTGCTGGTAGGGCAAACTGATAATAAAGCATCCAATGCCAGCCCTGATTGGTTCCCACTCAGACATTAACTGTATTTGGGGAGGACTGTGGATGGCCAAAATTAGGTTAGGAGGAAAAGTAAATATGGCCATAAACTAAGCAATTTCATATGAGCAATATGTAATGTAATAACGAAGTGTAATGAAATGTAATAATAAAGTTGCTAAAAGCAATAAGGAAGTGACAAGCCTTATCATCCAAACTGGGTCAGTTTCGAGAGTGAAAAAGGACCCTATTAATGACTGTGTCAGAATATCCTAAACTGAGCCATCCTAACAAACCATTCATGCAATCACCTAACAGTAGAGAATGTGGAATGAGGAGAAAACCACCTCAAAGTAAGTGTGTATAACTCAGAAGAAGTTAGGAAAGGGGAGAGAGATCACACGATGGGGAAGTTAGAATGGGAGATGAACTACTGCAAAAATCCACAAAGGCAAAGAGAATTCATTAGACCCCTTCCAAGGTCCTAGCCATGTATTCACATGACCCTAGATTTTGTAAAAGAAGAAAAAGTGAGAAAAGAATTCTATCAAGTCGCATGAGCATGAGGCCTAGATGTTTCCCTGCTCATGAGGCTGATCCTTCTCAGTGGCTGCCACCAGGCTCCAAGGCATGAGGCCAGGCTCAGACCACAGAGACACAAAAGCTTTTCCAACATGCCAACATTACTCCTCCAAATTCTTAATTTTTCTCAGGCCATGATTGTCAGAGGTGGTCTGAGCAGTCAGCAGTCTGCCTGCCCCAGGGATGGACCCCAAATTAGACAGTAAACAGAGTCCACCAACTGGGTTGCACTAAATTAGCCATTTAAATGTCACCGACTGAGTAGTTCAGAGAAAAAGCTATATGTCAAAGGGAAGGTTGCAGAAGCTTTAGCTAAGTATGTGTAATGACAAAACACTGAAGTGTGTTTGCTGGTCTGCTCTGTGGATGAAGCCGGATTCTGTCAGTTGCAAAAGCTTTCATTTAACTGCATGTGTTAGAGCAGGTGTCCCCCAGTAGCTAAGCATCAGCTCATGGGCTTTCTCCTTTTAGGGCACTGCAAACTCACCCTTTTACCCTCTCTCCTTCAGCACAGAGAGGTTATGAGGACTGAAGAGCAAGCAAGTCAGAACTTTCTAGAACAGGACTCAGGACACTCTAAAATTGAATACCAGCTTGTACTGGGGCACATAAAAAAGATCCTCCCTTTCTTAAGCAGCACCAGTGGAGGGGAGAGAGAAGATGACAATTTCTTCCTCAGAACAATGAACTTCTGAGAGCTGAGTGGGAGAAATTAGTGACAATAACATGACGTCTGTCAACTTTCAAAAAATTAGAATCAGGAAACCCAAAAGTAAAGTTGACAGAAGACAAATTAGGTTCTATCAAGATCTGACACATCACTGAATACCTGCTAATGGGGAAAAAAAGATTTTATTTAAACTTTCTTATTGTCTTTATGCATAATACTTTTAAAAGCACGTAACATGTTCATAAAAGCATAAAGAGTATTAAAAAATAACCTTGCTTTTAATATGGCATGTAAAGTTCATTCTCTAAAAACGGCAGAAGCTCATTCTTGAGTCTATTCTTTTTTTCAATTTTCTAAGCTTTACTCTCAGGTGGAAGCAGAGAGAGAAACTTTAAAGTATGCCGACTGTCCTTGCTCTGATGGAAGTGTTAAAAAACGGATTTCAGTAAAGCCAGAAATGTGGCATGGGAGCAAAAGTGGGGACAATATTCTGACTTGAATATCTTCCTCAAAATATTGAAATGCAATTTTTCAGAGTAATAGATTGAGTAATTTTCTGCTGTCAGCAAATGTGACAAAGCCACACGGCCAAATGGCTCCTTAAACTTGACTGTTTAATAATGTTAATGCCAGTGATCACTTGAAGATAACTGGTAATTATTTTAGGAGCAGTCATGAAACCTGCACACCTTGGAAGACCTTGCTCAAAGATAACTCATTGTCAGTACATGTTTACATCCAACCAAGGGCCTGTAGTTGAGAGACTTGGAGCACATAGGAGGCAGTCTAGAATCCAAGTCCTAGGTTTTAAGCCCCCCTACACCTCCTATGAGTTTTAAAACTTTGAGCAAGTTACATAACATCTCCAGACCTCACTTTGGTGTGTTATATGTATGCAAAGAGAGAAAAAATGTGGCATTGGGACCTGGCACCTTGTAAGCCCTAAATAAATGTTAAGAACACGTCAGGGGGTTGGCTTTCTGGCTTAAGCAGAAGGTATGAAAAAAGGCCTTCTTATCTAAGTTAAGTTCTTTACTCATCCTTTATCTTACACTGACAAAAGAAATGATTCAAGTTAAATATCTCTGTAAGTATGCAGGTTCTTGACAGTTAAGGGAGATATTACCTCAGCAATTCCCAAAGAAATGAAGCATTTATGGGGTGCCTGGGTGGCTCAGTCGTTAAGCATCTGCCTTCGGCTGAGGTCATGATCCCGGGGTCCTGGGATCGAGCCCCATATCGGGCTCCCCGCTCCGCGGGAAGCCTGCTTCTCCCTCTCCCTCTGCCCCTGCTTGTGTTATCTCTCTCGCTGTGTCTCTCTGTCAAATAAATAAATAAAATCTTTAAAAAAAAAAAAAAAAGATGAAGCATTTACATGTTGGCAGTTAAATTTAATGTGAACCATAGATATTCCAAGGTCCGAATTCCCAATTGTAAATTATCCAGCTTCCTGGATTCCCATTGTCTCTTTCACGCTTAACCTTGAGAACTCTGCCAGTCATCAACATCTCTACTAGAAGGAGAGCAAAAGTAAGACAAAGAGTACAGGGTCACCCAAACATGAACTTTATTCTTTGTGAATAGCAATGGAGCTACACATTGAACACTGTGTTGGTGACTTGGGCCAAAGTAATAAAACAAGGCAAAGAAATTGTGGCATAAGAATTAAAAAGGAAAAAAAAAAATTAAAAAGAAGAATATGCATATGATAGAATGCATGTGATAAAATTATACATCTGTAACATCCCCTCAAAACTAAATTAATAGAAAGTCCCTGTTAACAATAAGAGAATTGAGCACAATAGTTTTAAGTTGATATTTTTTCAAATAAGCCTCACATATAAAACAAGGACCAATTAAAATGTATAATGGAAAAGAAGATTCTATTTACATATAGAAAAAGATTACACATCAACTCAACAAGATTAAGAAATATATATAACCTACATGAGGAAAATCATAAAGCACTCCTAAAAATTACAAGGTTTACTGAAAAATGGAAAGATGGGCAGTGTGCCTTGGTAGAAGCACTCAGTACTGTAAAGATATCAGTGTTCCCCTAAGGTGATTTACATGCTTAATGCTATCTCAGGAAATATCAACAGATATTTTTTCCTGGAGCTAGACAAGGTGAATATAAAGTTCATTTGGAAGAAAAATCAAGGAAGAATAACTACAAACACCCTGGAAAAGGAGCACAATGAGTCAGGTTTAGTGGGGAAACTATTCCTACTATATATGAAATGACATTATAAATTATTGTTAGAGTATAAATGATAAAATCTATATAATTAGAAACAGGATGATATTGATTCATGAATACCAAAGCAGACTAATAGAAAAAAACAGAAAATCCAGAAATAGACATAGTTGCATCTGCAAATTTAGTATATGGGAAAGGCAGAACCTCAAAGCAATGGGGAAAGGATGAATTTCTTAATAAAGTAATATTGGAATAATGGAATAGCTATGTGGGAAATGATAAAATAGAATCTATTCATTACAGTAGACACCATGAAAATTTCAAATAGGTTAGAGATTTAAATATATAGCAAATAAAACCACACAAGTATGAGAAGAAAAGGATGAATTCCTTCATTACCTGAAAATGCACAAAGCTTCCCCAATTATGATTCAAAACACAAAAGCAACAAGGGAACATATTGAAAAATTTAGCTACATAAAATTAAAACACATTTGCAGAAGCAAAGTACAAGACAAATGACAAACTAGGAAAATAGATTTGTAACACATATCACAGACACAAACAGCCGATGTCCCTAATATATAGCGAGCTTCTAAAAGTAGAGAAGAAAAAGACCAACAATCAGATTTTTTAAAATAGGCAAGAGGCAACAATAAAAAATTCTTAGAAAAGGAAATGCAAATGGACTTTAAACATATAACAAGATGCTCAACCCTGTTCATGGAAAATAAATGTAAAATAAAATCTATTCTTCTGGCAGCTAGGACAAAAATCCAAATATTTAACAGTATACCCACCACCACCTTGCCCCTCCAATATCCCACCAGTAGCTACAACAGGTACAAGAAATGGATACCAAGATCTATGTAAAATTCTTTACATCCTAGATGAATTCCTAATTCAGATGAATTCAGAAATTGGTCATTTGTGAGGGTAAACTGTTTTCCTTAAGTCCTACCCACTGAGCCATTCAACAGCTATTCCTGAACATAGTTCAAAAGCTAGAAAGTTTCTTACCAAAATTCTTCAATGGTTGTTTTTTTTTCCCCCTCAGCCTCTTCACAACTGAGATTATTACTGTACATTTCTTATTTTCTCTGCACCTAAATGTGGAGTTTCCAGGTTCCTTATGATGGCATCCAATTCTGCCAATAACCACATCATTGATGTCTCTATCAGGGATATGCAACCCTGCCCCTCAAATGGCTCTCTGTATGGAGCAGAAGTAATTTTGACATTAGGTCTTGTCTACAGTCCAGTAGCACTATAAATCTTCACAGCAAGCAATCAGGTGTCATTTTGCTATGTATATTTCATCCTATGAGTCAAATAAGGACATTGGAAGATGTGGCTTACCACCTCTCAGGAGGCTGAATGCCAACACAGGACCCCTCCCTCTGAGGACAAGAGGCATTGTAAAGCAAGTGCTCCAAAATGGGACAAAATACAAAAAGGCAAAAAGAAATGTTCTCACTATAAACACCCTACCTCAAATGGACAAATTTAGAAGCAAAAGGAATTTCCTAAAATGTGCACTTCTATAATTCAATCTGGTACACTTAATTGGGGATTTTCAGGATAATTGGCTCTTGTGGACATTTAAAAGCAAAATAGCCAGGTCTGTTGATGGAAGATCAGGTGTTGGGCCTTTCAAAATAATATTCACAGTCATTAAGACAGTTCTAGGAAAAGCACTACTGGACAACATGGTGCCCATTAGCCAGAACTGTGAGATTAAACCGACAGGCATAGCATCATAGGCCTCCGCCTGCTGCCACCACCCAGCACAGGAAGCTCCCGGGGTCTCTATAGGCCTTTCCAGAACTCCTGTCCAAGTGCCCATCCTTTGGCCAAGAAAGAGAAAGAGGAAGGAGAGCTTCTATGTGAATTAAAGGGGAACTTGAAAATAAAATCCTCTAAAATATGGAATGCTCTGATGGATCCCAACTAGACGTATTTGTAATTTTAGGATTTCTTCTGTTTTCGAGTATAGAGTCTTTCAACTGTGCTATCCCCTCAGGGTGTTAGATGTACTTAGACTCCCAGCAGCAGTAAAATCAAAGAACAGCTTGCTGGATGGCATCAGTCTCAGTAGCCAAGAATACAGGCTTTATTTTCTCCAGCGATCATTATCCAAGTTTACTTCTGACAGCTCCCACTAGCTGGCGTTCACCATCTTGGTCTATCACAGGGCATGTTGACTTCCTTCCAAACACCATCCCATGCCTCAACCCCACAGCGACAGAAGCACAGAAATCTGTGATCAGGAACCGTGGGCCTCATGCGGCTGTGGACGGATGGTTGCAGCAGCAGAACTAAAGGATTTGCCACAAAGGAGCAGCATTGCTTTTCCAGTGGGGAGTAAAAACCCAGACAGACCTATGGCAAGAAAAGCCCAAGCAAACCTTTCTTCCAAAATACATTCTACTTTTTAAGAGATGTGTTGTAAGAACTCTTCATATCATATTTGACAACTTTTCTTCCCAGGGCTCATTCTGAACCATCAAAAATTCATTTCCAGGGCTTTAGTGCATCCAGAGGCAAAACACAGTTACATTATGAACATTGTCACGCTCAGGGGAAAATGCAGCAGAGTAGTTCACAAAGCCACTTGCTACCATCTGCCATATAATTTCTCAATTCCTTATTACTTCCACCGATGAAAGGTACAATTACACTTCCTTCCTCCTTCGCTACGGAGAAGGGCGAACGCATGAGGCACCCTTCCTTCATTAGCCATAATCACACGCCTTGAGCAACTCTGCGCAAACTGCTTACCTCTAAGGAGCTAGGCAGTTTTCATAAAGGTGAAATGGACTTTGCTTTCAGTTGATGTAACATTTTTTTCATCAGTCTCTGATTCTTATTTCTTGTTCTTATCGGTTTATTATTCTAGGTCTCATTGGGGTGTATTTGAGGGTGCTGCTATGCACAAGCTGGTATGGTATTGTGTAGGTCTGCATACAGAGTGCAAATTTATGCAATTTAACAGTTCTATAATGACGTGCCTGGATTTGGGCTTTGTTACTGATACAGGATGAAGAAGTCACCAACGCGGTGGAAATTCCATACCATTCAGGAATGTGAGAAGCAACTTTTTTTTTAATTTGACATTTTAACCTTTTTTTTTAAAAGATTTTATTTATTTATTTATTTGAGAGAGAGAGCACAGCAGGGGTGGAGGGGCAGAGAGAGAAGGAGAAGCAGGCTCCCCACTAAGCCGAGAGCCCACCAGGGCTCGATCTCAAGACACTAGGATCATGACCTTAGCCGAAGGCAGATGCTTGACCGACTGAGCCACCCAGGTGCCCCTGAGAAGCAACTTTAGATGAAAGAAAATTCCAACTGGCTTTGAACCTCTTCCTAGCTTTATCGCCAATGTGATTTTTTTTTATTTGAGACAGAATTGACATAGAACATCTTATCAGTTTCAGGTGTACAACATAATGATTTGATAGCTGTGTAGTAATCACCACAGTAAGTCTAGCTAACATCCATTCCAATTTGATTTTTAGTGAACAGCACTGAGGTTTTATCTGGAGATGCCAGACCTATTCCTCAGTATGGAGGTCTTAGTAAGTTTCCTTGGAGAGGTGTTTTCTTTTTTTTTTTTTAAGATTTTATTTATTTATTTGACAGAGACACAGCAAGAGAGGGAACACAAGCAGGGGGGAGTGGGAGAGGGAGAAGCAGGCTTCCCGCCTAGCAGGGAGCCCAATGCGGGGCTCCATCCCAGGACCCCGGGATCATGACCTGAGCCGAAGGCAGACGCTTAATGACTGAGCCACCCAGGTGCCCCTGGAGAGGTGTTTTCTTATTAAAAAAAAAAAAATGCTAGTGCTTTATCTTTTTATGAAGAGATACACAGTACAGAGGAAAATTGGCACAGACTGCAGACATGTTCTTTGGAAACATGGTCAGGCTGTTATTTCAAAGACAAAGCTGAAATTTAAATAGATGTTTTGCAGAAAGCCGAATACCAGGACATGTGTCGGCTCCTCAGAAGATTATTCAAGACTGAAGTCGCAACACCTGTGCTTGCCCAAAAGATAGAAAGTCTATCAAGATGAGTTTTTATCAGGTTGTTTCCTAAACACGGGTAGTAAAATGATTCTAGTGGCACAGAAAATATGCTTCTAAACATATTTGTTTATTTGCAGGTGAAAATTCTCACTAACCGCTTATCACAGGATGCTTATTCCATTATAAACATCTTACAAATAAATAGTCAATAAATATTTGTTGAGTTATAGTGAGCTGAATTAGTTGAAATTCAGGAAAATTTTTGGATGCCACGAGCAATGTTTCACAAAATACTATATTGCTTTCTAAAGAACAAAAGCAAAAAAAAAAAAAATCCTGGCCAGTCTTCTACAAAGTTTTTTCTTAAATATTGTGGCTTTCAGTCAACAGAGGACCAATTACTAGAAATAAATAAACTTGGACTTTTGGTAATGTGACCATATGAGGGATATGCATCCACTCAATCAAATGTTTCCCTGAGCAGCAGCTTGCCGGAGACCTCTGGGAGGTAGAGAACAAACGCTTCCTGCCCCCTCCCTGCGGCCATTCTCTGCTCAAACTTGAGTAGCCTGCTCCCATACTTAGACAAATGAAGAACAAGCCTGCCTCAGGGCAAAAACAATCTTCAGGCATTTTACCCATCAAAAGCTGTGCACCTATTTTTCTCCACCAACCCTTCCCCCTCCCTCCCTGTGAGAAAAAGACCACCTCCCTGTCTCTCCTTCCTTCTGTCCTCTTCCTTTTTAGATATAGAAGAGGCAGCTCTTAAGAGAGTTGATAAAAGTTTTGAATCCAGCTATCTCTTAGAATTCAAATCTGCACAGCTCTAAATAGTCAACTACTCTGTAGGTGTGGTTTACATTTTGCAGATGTTTTTTCCTTTCCGTTAATCTTATTCACATTGCTTCAACAAGGTGGCCTCAGTTTCTTTTCAGTGGTGAATGAGAGGCTGAACTAGAAAATAGCTGGGATGCCTGGACTCCATACCCCCTATTTCCTTGGGCCTCAGTAAAGAGCGCCTTTCAAAAAATACTTGGACTGGGGCACCTGGGTGGCTCAGTCAGTTGAGTGTCTGCCTTCGGCTCAGGTCATGATCTCAGAGTCCTGGGATTGAGGCCCAGGTTGGGCTCCCAGCTCACTGGGGAGTCTGCTTCTCCCTCTCCCTCTGCCTCTACTCTCCTGCTTGTGCTCTATCTCTCTGTCTCTCAAATGAATAAATAAAATCTTAAAAAAAAGTACTTGGACTTCAGTTCAATTCAACAAAGAATCAAGTGTTATTGCATGTGGAACATAGCATTAAGGACCCAGAAGAGGAGAGGCATGAGTACAGTTCAGAGGAGTCTCCAAAAGTTCCCCATCTCCACTGTGTTGAGTGCCAGGTGGGACTGGGAGTAAGCTATGCAAGCATCAGATACCAAGATTCTCGTGTGTAAAAAGAGAAAGAGAAATACAAATATAAAATCATAAAAGTTAAGTAAAAACCATGTAATCTATTATATAAATTAATAATATCTTCTAATTCATGCATATTAAAAAATCTAGAGGCAATAACAACCCTTAAAAACCAATAACACTTTCTGAATAATATTTATCACTAAAATGAATTGGGCTCCTTGGAGAAATGGTCAATTTCAGGTTTAAGGCAGGGTATATACAACAAGAGTCTGAGACATCTATCTATTATGCCAGAAGGTAAAGAAGCTACAGGTGGTTGTATCAAACACAGGACTAACTTGAAGAGCTGCTGCTAGCCATCGACAATTTGAATAACAAAAATATTATTAATCATAGTTTAAAACACATCAAATATTTAAGCTCCCTGAGTTCTTAAAATTCCAAAATGATAATGCCCCATTGGATACTATTGCTAGGGTACTGATTTATTATTATGAAAATTGAAAATAAAGGCATTTAACTTGCTTTTCTTGTATGCATTATATTTTAAAGTAGACAAATAGCTGATGAGGAAAAGTTCTTTACATAAGAGTTCTATCAATAAATGCAGGAGGAAAAAAAAATCAAAACTTTATAGTCCTTACTGACATCATTGATTTGAGCCATGGTAGTTAAAACCCTTAGGTGAGAAGCTGATGGGGAATTTTATAATGGTTGGATCAGACTTACATCACAAACTCACCAGCCAATTTTAACATCACTAGAAGTGGAATAACTTGGTGTTACCATCACTTGATGTGACGCAATTTGGAAGTACATAACACCATCCATGACATATTCTTACCCCCAAAATAAACTTGTACTCAAATTGAGCCTCTAGATCCATTTGCCAGTTTATAGGACATATATGAAATATTTTAAACAATACCTCAAGGTTGCAATTGACTGAGTCCACAGTATGAGAAATTTTACAGAAATATTACTTGATTTCTTTAACCCATAAATAGCAGAAAAAAATAAGCATGGGGATTTATTAATTGTTTAAAAAAAAATCTTTACAGGACATAGCCTTTACAAGACATACAGTCTCTTTATTTTGATTCTAATTTGAAAAACAACTGTTAAAAGTTTTAGAGAAAAATTGAGAAAAACTGAATATAGAAAGCATATTGGGTAATATTGATAAATTGCTGTTAATTTTATTAAGTATGATGATGGTATTTCATAATTGCTAGAAATACATACAGAAGTATTTGTAGGAGAAATGATACAGCCTGGGATTTGTTTTAAAATACTTACCAATTAACTCTTTCTGCCATCTTTCCATGCTGCCATAATGGTGCGCATGAATGTTCTGGCAGATGCCCTCAAGAAAATTAACAATGCTGAAAAGAAAGGAAAATGCTAGGTTCTTACTAAGCCATACCCCCAGAGTCATCATCCAGTTTCTAACTGTGATGATGAAGCATGGTTACATTGGCAAATTTGAAATCATTGATGATCACAGAGCTGGGGAAATTGTTGTGAACCCCATGGGCAGGTTAAGTAAGTGTAGAATGATCAACCCCAGATTTGACGTACAACTCAAAGATCTAGAAAAATGGCAGAACAATCTGCTTCCATCCTGCCAGTTTGGTTTCATTGTCCTGACAACCTCAGGGGGCACCATGGGCCATGAAGAAGCAAGACAAAAACATACAGGATGGAAAATCCTGGGATTCTTTCTCTAGGGATGTAATACATACATGCAAATAAAATGCCTCAATGGAAAAAAAAAATACTTAACAATTAAAAAAGGAAAACAGATGAAACCAAAAAGAGGCAAAATGTTGATAATGATTCAAGCTGGTATTCTGCATTTGAAGGTCTATTTTTCTATTTTCTACTTTCATATATGATTGAAAGTTTTTACATTAAGAAATTTTAAAATAAGCATAGATTTTGTGGCACCTGAGTAAGGGGATATATTACACAATATATCCATTGGCAGGGCTGCACCACTCCAAAATGATTCAGAATCATAGGGAAGATGCATAGTAGAAAAAATATTGGGTTGGAAGCTGGGACACTGGGCTACCATCTCTGATCTCCCACTAAACATCTGTATAACCTTGAGCAAGTTATTTTCTTTCTCTGCATCTCAATATCCTCATCTGTATAATAAAGCCTTAACTAAAACTTGCCTTCTAGTCATGCTGGCCTCAGAGTGTCCTAAGGTTATAATAGACAATATCTGGCATGGCTCTCAGGGATCAGCCTGCCTTAAATTCAAGTTCTCATCTTGTTGCAGATGTTCCAGATGTTTAGGATAGGAGACCCTTCATGAAAATGCCCCATAAAGTATCCAGCATATTGTACATGCTCGTCAACCATTCAACACCTGCAAAGTCATTTTTCAATATGGGTTCCAAGAGTAGAAAAGTCCCTGGTACCATGATTTTCCTAATGTTGCCCATTTAATACCAGAACCAAGAATATAAGTTAGATTTCTTAGTTTTTTCTTCCAAATAGACCAGGCTGCATTGAAGGAAAAGAAAAAAAAGGTAACAAGACATTTAATTTATAAACTCGGGCAGAAACTAGAAAAGGCTAATAAATAAACTTCAGGGCTTGAATCATCGAGCCCAGAGGGTGCTGAAAGACCGCTATGATGGGAACCAAGGAACAAGAAAGCCAGTCAAGAAAAAGAAGAGCAGGCAGGAGGCAGGGCTCAGAGTTGGCTTGAATACACTGTGAGAACCCAGGATCTGAATTCACTCCAATAGTCACTCACTCCTCTGAGCTTTCAGCGCTGACGTTCTAAGAACTGCTTCCTGCCTTCTCTTCTGTGTCAAACCACATGGAGAGACGTGGCAGCCCCAACCTAACAGGCTGATTAGAGTCCAGCCTGCAGGTCTGAGCCTTGAAGTTGGCTGATGTAGTAACAAAGGTGTTGTAAACAGCAAGCGGGCTTTAGTAACTAGCATGCTAGGAACCTCAGGGGCCTCAATAACATAAAATATTTAATGAGTATCCATTATTTTTGAGTCTATTCCAAGCATGTGGAACACATCAAAACACCCTTCCAGTGAACTTGCCATCCAGACAGGCTGATGACTGAACACTTGAGTCTGAACTGGGTTTTATAGAGAAAACACAGTACAATACACACAATAATTAGTTGGCCTATAATAAGTGAATAAACAAATGAATGAAAAAAATTGGAAATCAACATCTTATTTCTATCCTCTCCTATCCTAACATATGGACTGGAGGGTAGGGATAGAGATGGTAAGGGGCTGGGGAAAGGGAAAGAGATCCCTTACTTTTTTCTCCTGTCTTGGAGTTGAGAATTGGATTATCAGGTTGGAAAAAGAGAAACTGTGGCCCCTTTTTGATAATGGCTCAGTGTTCTTCCACACTGCTTCCCAAATGAGCGTGAGAGAATGACTCACCATGTAGGTCATCTTTCCAATACTATGCAATGAATCAAAGAACAGACTAATAAGAAATAAATTTGTTTTACTATAAATCTTAGTTAAGAGATTGAAATAGATGTATTTAGTTCCTAATACAGATTATAGATTAAAAAATAGCTACAAAACAGTTCAGGCAAAATACAATTAAGGAAAAGATCCAAGGAAGGTTCTTAGTCTTAATGACGAAGAACAGTCCATCTGTCTATTTACTAATGATAAGAGCCAAAAATGCTTTCTATTCTTTATTTATGACAATGGTATCAATTTCCATGTCCTGGTTATTTTGACCTCATTCAAATCCAAATGACTTCAGAGAAACCCTTCTGGAGACTTGCTATCCCAATCAAGAATCAAAACCAATGATTCCATGTGAGGCCTTCATTCCCTAACTCGCTATAACTCCCAGGAATTAGAGTGGTCATTTTTCCTTTTCTTCTTTCCCTTCTGGTTTTGGCTGGCAGGAAGGCCTACGTGGCAGTGCTGGAAAAACTAAGATGTTTCCACGCTGAAGAAGTCACTGAGGAAAGGCAAGAAGGAAAATGCCAAGTAAAGTAATGCTTGTGTTAATCTCTCCACTCTTTAAAGAAGGCAGTAAGGTATGACCCACCAGAGAAACCTCAAGAGTGGAATTCAAGGGGTAATGAAGGAGACTAGGAAGCCAAGTTCAGAACATACGGATGGATGGGTGTTCATAAGAAGGCATTAGTAAGACATTACTTGCACACAGAACCAGGTCAACCCTGGCCAGGGGGATGGGCAACTAGGAGGAGTGCAGTCTCTGAAAGGTGATGGGAGGTGTGAGGTCCAGACAGGAAAACATGAAGAGATGAACATGCAGGGGAGGAAGGTGAGCAAAGAAACAGGGTAAAAGCCCAGAACCATGAGTGGGAAAGTTACTAAGAGTGAGGTACTTGTGAGCAAGAAGGGTACACTAAAAGAGAGCAAGGAAAACTGAGAAAGCGGTGGAAGTTTGCTTAAAGCTGACCATCCATAAGCAAAATAAAAGGCCATTAGGCTTGCCATACGATTACTCTACAGTTGCCACATGTCCCACTGGATCCTCAAATTTGCGATACGTTTCTTTAATTCCCGTGCAAAAGCACATTCTATCCACTTATTAAGTCTCCATGCCAGCACACTGGAAAAACATAGTAGCGGCATCTTGCTGGGTTTTCCTACATCCAACAGGTGGCTTCTTCTTGGATCTCTGAACATTGGTAATACCAACCTCCGGGAAAGCCAAATGTAGAAGACAGCCCAAACAACGGGCTGTTTTTGCTTGGTGTCAGTTCAGCTTCCTACAAACAAAATCAAAGCAGCATTTGGTTAGCAATTGGAAACACATATCAAAGGGAGGAAGCCTAACACAAAACAGATTTTTCTAACCATCCTCAATATACGTGTGTAGAAAGAATGCATCCTTTAGTTGCAGCTCTGCAAATGTCAGTGATTATAAACATGTGTATCACAGCTTGCCAGCAATTTGTTCTTGCCCTTGAATGACGAGACCCATACAGAATCCAGGGCAGAATGTAGAACTCCCTTTGGCTTCAGCATGAAATGCAGAGATATGAATGGTGGTAACAAGAATGGACATGAAAATCCAGAGAATAACCCTTTGCAGGGAAGCACGTTGGTCTCTATAAATGCTTACCACCAAGCCTAAGACTGCTTCAAGAATGCAAATAGAGCTAAGTTTATTGAGAGCCAAATTAATTTCCAAGGACTGGTAAAGGAGAAATCATTTTTGGAAGAGGAGCTCAGAGGAAGGAAGGTCTGGGAAGCTGGAGTGTTCTTTTCTTTTTTTTTTTTTTTTAAGATTTTATTTATTTATCTGAGAGAGAGAGAAGGAGCATGGGGAAGGACAGAGGGAGAAGCAGGCTTCCCAATGAGCAGGGAGCGTGACAAGGAGCTCCATCCCAGGACCCTGGGATCATGACCTGAGCCAAAGGCAGCCACTTACCCCACTGAGTCCCCCAGGCCCCCCAGCTGGAGTGGTCTGATACCTACTGCCCCTTCTTCCCTTGCAGCAACCTGCCTGTGTCTCTCATTTTGTTTCCCAAACAAGTACTAGATTTTACCCCAGAACGGAAAGGATTTATAAATGTACATTCGAAAGTCCTTTGTAATGAAAAAATCCACTTTTGTGTGTCTTAAAATGTGTAAAACAAAATGAAAATGTTGTGGTTAGAGATGTTTCTGAGTTAGTATCAGTAAATAGAATGATTGCCTGTTGGTTTCTGTTTCACCAAACAAAATGTAGCTGCCAATTAAACCATCTGCAAAAGTACTCCTTATGGACTTACTCAAGAGAATCACCGAGTTATTTTGTTTGCAGAAGTGATTTCCTTGGGTATTGTTTACTTTCTGTGGCTGGCGTGGGGAATGTTTGGGTCCCTTTGCTGAGCCTTCCATAACACATGCGGTATTGAATCATGCACTCTCCCCGTGAGAACGGCCACTCCCAAATCCTTCTGTGTTTTCAGGTCTAACTCAACTCCTGGAGAGCCTTCCTCAACCTTTTATTCCTTGCAGGACCATCCCCTACCTCTGTGTGCTTACTCTTCAGTGTTGTAGCACTTGATTACATGTTGTCTCAGACGGCTATAAAATTCTTTGCTTTAAAAGTCTGTCCTCTTCAACCAGGTGGTAAGATTCTTATGGGTGGAGGCACCTGACACATTTTTCCCACATGTTACTCCAGAGTATGTTACACACTCGGCATTCCACTGAAATGGAACCAGATATACAAGAAGTACTCAAATAAAAATGCTCTGTTCTCCATAAATCTCCAAGTGCATAATGGAACCAAATGCAGATTATGATGATATTTTCACACTAATTATTTGATGAGGAAAGAAGAAGAAAAAATATGCAACATTAGGGAAAGGCTGTGCTGGGTTAGTGATTCTGATAACTCAGGGGAAGGTTTCCACAAGAAGATAAAGGTAGAGTTATTGAGTAAACCTAAAGTGCATAAACTATTTAACTGGGAAAAGAGATCTAAATTGAAGGATGGAGATTTAGATTGTGGGGGATGCAAGTGGCTGGAGAGGAATTTTTTTAGAAGAGTTTCTTTGGATTTCATGAAAATTGCAAGTTTCAAACAGGAGGATTCATCTTTCACTCTTCTGGAAAACGATTCAGCACTTGATTGAAAACATTGGAGGCAAGACATAAACAAACAAATAAACAAGGAAATCTAGAGGCCAAACTCTAAGGTGCTTTTAATCAGAAAGCAGAATCTTAAAGAAGAGTAGATTTTTAGCAATGTGGCAAACCAGCCCTGTAAAGAGTCCCTGGTTCTTGCTAAAAACACATAAAACACTAGATAAGTATTTAAAGAGTATTTTCAAATATATAATCAAGTTTAAAATACAGGAAACTCTTGTCAGATACTAAGAATGAAATCAAAGTCTAAACACTAAGGAGAACCTGGTGTTTCTAGGGGACATAGGAATGGTTTTAGATCAGATATGGGAATTCTGACACACACACAGGAAGAAGTGTTGCCTCAAGTCCATATTAGGGGGAAGGAGAAGACTCCAGTGAGCTCCCTGAATGCACAGAAATTTAAAAAAATAAGCCAATAAATTAAAATAAACACCACTCTGGGACCACTAATACCACTAGGACCCATTAACAAGCTAGCACAAAAATGCTGTGTGATGTCACTTTCCCAGCCTAGAGTACTTCCACAGAATAAACATACATAAATAAATTGAAAAAAATAAAAAATGCTGCTATAAAAAAATCAACTCACTACAAAAAGCTACAGACGATATGAAAAAAACAGGTCACAAAAAGGAGATGGGGCATTTCATGAAACACAACTTTTCCCCCAAAGAACTCAAATTCATCGAGAAACCTAAAAGGGATTCCAGAACAATAATGTTTTAAGTGATTAAAGATAAAATTAAATGACCAGAATCCTTAAAAAAAAAAAAGCAAGCAAAACAGTTTGAAAAATGAATAAAGAAACCTTAAAAAATTTTCCAAATGAAAAACAAAGTATAAACTTTAACATAAAAAAAAATCCAGTGATTGAAATACAACAGATCATAAACAGCGAAAGAGAGTTGGCAATTTGGAAGAGGACTCTGAGGAAATGGCCCAAGATTGAACCCAAAGAGATAAAATGAGAGAAAATAAAAAAGAGTGGTTATGAGATGGAAGAATATACCCATGTGATGTATCTCTAAATATAAAGCAGTAGGTCAACTGCTAACCTGGACAAAGAATACATGACTATCCCCAAAACCTGGGAGCCCAGAAAAAAACAGTGTATATGTTGCATTCTTTCTGACTAACGATCAGACTCATTGCTTTAAATTTAGAAATGTTTTTTAACCTGAAAATGTGTCTGTCTGGAGTTTGAAGAAAAACATATGGGTCATATATTTTCCCCACCCTTCAATCATATATATTTTAATATAACTAATCTACTACTTAAAAATAAGTTTGGGTCAGGCTAAGGTTTCTTAGGAAACAAAAAGCACAGAACAAAAGAAAAAAATCGATTAATTTCAACTCCATTAAAATCAGAAATTATGATCTTCAAAAGATGCTGTAAGGAAAATTAAAAGACCAGTCACAAACTGGGGAGAAAATATTTTCAAAACATATACTTAGAAAAGGACATGTCTATAAATTATATAAAGAACTCTTCAATTCAATAATAAAAACATGAACAACACGGGGCGGAGCAAGATGGCGGGGGAGTAGGAGACCTGGATTTCGTCTGGTCTCAGGAATTCAGTTGGATAGGGATCAAACCATTCTGAACACCTACGAACTCAACAGGAGATCAAAGAAAAGAAGAGCAACAACTCTCTGAACAGAAAAGCGACCACTTTCTGGAAGGTAGGATGTGCGGAGAAGTGAATCCGAGGCGATATTTGGGAGGATAGACGGTGGGGGAGGGGCCTCCGTCGGCCGCTTCTGGCAAGTGATAGAACCACGGAGCACAAAATCGGAACTTTTAGAAGTCTGCTCCGCTGAGGGACGTCACTCCGGAGGCTAAGTGGGGGGGTGGAACCCTCGTGGGACAGTGTGGTCTCAGGACCCTCGGGGTCACAGGAAGACCGGGGGTGCCTGAGTGCGGCAGAGCTCCCAGGTATTGGAGCGGGGAAGCTGGCTGCAGAGAGGGAGCTGAGGTGCAGGCTCTCAGCTTGGGGTTGCCATAAACCGGATCCGGGGCACAGTCGGGCCACTGCTCTTCCAGCAGGGACCCAACAAGCGGCAGATCCGGGGAGACTCACCTTCTTCCCCTGGGAGGAGAGGTGCAGGAGCATAGCACAGGGATCTGCTGGGTTTGGAGACTCCACACGGGGTCGGGTGCCAGAGATAGAAACGCACGGTCACAGACCGGGTGAGCACGGAGTGTGGCCGGAGACCGGGGAGACAGGAGTGACTGGCGGCTTTTCTCTGGGGGCTCACTGAGGAGCGGGGCCCGAGTTCTCGGCTCCTCCAAGGTGGAGATTGGGAGGCCACCATTTTCACTCTCCGCCTCCAAGGCCGAATGGAAAGCTTGCAGTGAACAAAAGCTCCAGAGAGCAAACCCAAGCAGATTACTTAGCCCGGACCGGGCAAGGGCGAGGCAATTCCGCCTCTGGCATAGACATTTGGGAACCACGGCAACAGGCCCCTCCCCCAGAAGATCAGTGAGAACAGCCAGCCAAGACCACGTTTACTGATCAATGAGAAGGGCAGAACTCCAGCGCTAGGGGAATACTGCACATAGAATTCATGGCTTTTTTACCATGATTCTTTAGTCTTTCAAAGTTAATTTTTTTTTAACTGTCTTTTTTCTTTTTTTTTTTGAATTTTTCTTTTTCCCTTTTTCAACCAACATCTTATCAATCCCTTTTTTAAAAAAACATTTTTATTTTTCATTTTTATTTTTCATTTTTAGAGCCATATTCTATCCCTTCATAGTAGTTACCCGTATTTTTGGCATATATATATAAGTTGTTCTCTCTCTAAAATTTTGAGATCGTTTATTCTAACAGATCAAAATATACCCTAAATTTATATTGTATGGTTTTTTCTACTCCCCTGCCTGATTACATTCTCTCCCTTTTGTTTTTTCTCTTTTTTTTTTTAAATCCTCTTCTTTCTTTTTTCAAACAACTTCTTATCAATTCCTTTTATAAAATTTTTTATAATTTCCATCTTTACAGTCATATTCCATCCCTTCATCATATCAACCTTTATATTTGTACATATGTAAGTTTTTCTTTAAAATTTTGGGAGGCACTTTCTTCTAACAGACCAAAATACACCCAAAATCTAGTGTGTGGCATTGATCTATACACCAGCCTGATCATATTTGATCACATTCTGGTTTTTTTTGTTTTGTTCTGTTTTTGTTTGTTTTTATCTTTATCTTTTC
>NC_138372.1:104155443-104178405 GCF_054177405.1 Leptonychotes weddellii | reverse complement strand
GGTTGGCGGTGCCGAAAAAGTCACAGGAGCTTTAGCTGCTCCAGGCATCATTCTGCTTATTAATAAAAATGTCTACTCTTAACTATGTTTCCAGCCCCACTATAAGCATTTTCCATTTGAAGCCTTACAACAGTCCTATGAAGTAGTACGATTATGCCCCTTTGCAGATGAAGATGGGAGAGGTTATGAATTCAGTCAAGGCCACAAGAAGCAGAGCCAGGACCGAGAATGCAACCCAGATGGTCCCAACACAAAGCCCCAGAATCCTGCCCTTAACCACCCTTGCTCCTACCTCCTGGTCACATGATTTCATCCAGTTTTCTTTGCCCACTACAGAGTACCATTCAGTTTCCTCAACCCCAAACAGAGTAAATGTGAAATAAGACCATGCATCTGTGGGACATTTATTAACATTTTAAAGGGAGCTTTGGAATCTGCATTCTCTTCATTATAATAAAAATAGTTTTTCCTTCATTAGGCTAAAAATGAGCAAGTTCTCTGAAGGACAGAGATGAATTCATCTCCTTGATTTGCACTTTCTTTTTAAGGATGCCAAGAGACTTGGAAAAAGACCATTATTCTCTCACATACCACGGTTTGATGATGAGTGGTGTTTTCCTTGTATTTTAAATGAAAAAACAAAATGCGCACGTGTGTGTGTGTATGCATGTGGGTGTGCTAGTTGTATGTGTGTATGTGACGAGTGAAGTATGTGTGTGGTGAGTATGTATATGTGTGTGGTGTGTGGGTGATGTTTTGATGTGTGTGAGTGTGGCATGTAGATATATGTGTGGGGTGTGTATGTGTATATGTGTGTATGTATGTATGGTATTTGTACATGTGTATGGGACGTGTATTTGGTGTGTGTGAGTATGGGGGCGTGTGACTTTCAAGGTACCATTCAGGGCAATCAATGCAGCCACGTGCTCGAAGACCCAGGGGTTAGACCATTAGCCCAGGCCACATCCGTCTGTGTGTTTTTTTCCTGTAGATACACCATTTCCGTAAGTAGGATCAGATGGTCCCATTACAGGGGAGTCAGCCGGGGACCTCATTATTGTATATACTCCAGAGCCCCACTCCAGATCTCCAGCCTCACTTGTCTGGGCCTAGGCCTAGGAATCTGCACATTTGTCTAGCAGGTGTCCCCGTCGAGGTGAATACACTCCTATTCGAGAGCCACTGCTACTACCTGTGGTTAGACGTATGCATATCCAGTTCAGGTTATACGTATCGGTATACTCACGATGCAGGGGGGAAACAATTTGGGCACAGCCCAATTTTCTCTTACTTTTCTTGCACTAACTGAATAAGTGGAGGATAAAGAATCTTACCCCGGACTCCCACCATACACCCACGTATATACACACGTAAATACACACACACACATACACAAACAGGTAAAGCACTTTTATGTTCTCGGCTTCTAAATTTGTTTTCATTCTGACAAGCACATGAAGCCTTACCTGAGGGAGGCTTGGATTCTTTTGTTGAGGTTTATAATCACGTAGCATCACTCTGGACGTTCCCATTCTATATACGTGGCTGGGTACTGCCAATAGCGAAGGTTTTTCTTCCCACAAGTCAGAAACAGTGTGTCTTATGAAATACTTGGAACAGTTAATATATTTGAGGTCTCTTTGCTTGACTGCTGGGCCATCACGGCTCTGGAACTGCACAGATAATATCACTGATGTTGCAAATGAAGACTTTCCAAGCGTGGGTGCTTTTGACCAAGCAGTTCTCTCCAGCAGGGAGGTAGGTAAAGGTGTCAAACTAAAAGGTCTGCCCCACCCACCTCCCAAATACATCCATTTAAAAGATTTAAAAAGTTATACTATCTATTATTAAATTTTGCCATGGCAAACAGCGTGCAGACTGATAGGAATAAAGTGGTGAAAAAAAATCGGAGCTGAAACCCAGAAAGAGAATTAAAAATAAAGTGCAAGCCTCACTTAGGACCTTTGTTTTCCTTTCCTTCCAGTAATGAACCACTTCCCCAGGCGAGGTCCAAATGCCAAGGATGCAAGTATGGTCTTCAGGGAAGTGTACCCCTGCTCCAGTTTGCTCCCGAAATACCGTTCTTGTCTTTTGTGTAGAAAGACTTCTTCCTCCCCACCTCTGCTCTCTTGCATTGCTTCTGTCTTCTCATGAACATTACCACAACGTGGCACATAGCGAGCTGGTGGCAGTGATCCATCTGAGAAGCAGCGAGGGCCCAGATAAAAGCAGTGAGGATAGGGAAAGGGAGGAGGTGAGGGATTCAGGAGATGCTGAAAAGGTAGACACACCAGGGCTACCTTTTGATGATAGATGGGAGGTAGAGATCTGGGAAGATGGAGGGGGTCACAGATAACAAGCACGTTTCTGATTTGAATTCCCAGACATTAGAGCTTGCAAAGTCCTATGACTCTGGGGGCAAGCAGGTTAAATATATTAGTAAAGAAGTTAGTCATTATATTAGTAAAGATAAGAAATTCCTCTCTCTCTAGATGATGGATTTTTTAAAATTAAGATAAATCTGTAATCTTGTCCAACAACCATGGAAACTCAAGATTGGGAAGGAACCCACTTTCATCTGATCCAACTATACCTCTAATTCTTCAATTCCTTCTGCCTCTAGGATTCCTCACAACCCTGAGATTCTGTTACCCTGTAGTTGCTGTAATGGGCCTGAGCTACATCAGCTCCTACTCCCTACATCTCTGTGTGCAGCGCTATGGATTTAGAATCGGTAGTTACCATTTCCTTTTCTCTTTTTTAGGCTTCTCTCCTGAAATAACACAAGTGAGATGTGATTTGACACTTATCTTGTTAAGATGAACAATAGATAATTTGGATGCCAATCAAGTGGAGAAATGTCCACATTTTTCAAATCAGTCAAGTAATTGTCAAATCACTTCACTCTGCTTTTCAGATATAGCTCAAGCTATGAGAATTCCCAGAGTTTGAAATTCTGAGTGTTTTTTAATGGTCTTTTGAAAACTAAACCAAAATGAACTTGATCTTGAAAGTGATATCTTCATTCAAAAAACTTTTTTTGAGTGCCTGTTATATACAAGTACATGTGCCTACATAAGGAGGATAAAAGGAAGATTATGGAAAGTCACCTACAGGCTAGGAGAGGAGAAATGCACTATCAATTATAAACTAACAAAGAACAACATTAGTACCTATAAGAGTTTGTCCTTCTATTAAAAACAAAATAGAACTGGTAACAAACAACTGAGAAATAAGCTTTAAAATAATATGATTTGAAAGAGATCAAAATGTGTTAAATGCTTAGGAATAAATTTTACAAAATGTGTGCAATACCTACACACTTAAAACTATAAAACATTGCTGAGAAAAATTAAAGACTTGAATAAATGGAAGGATGTACCACATACATGGATTGGAAGACACAGATGTTAAGATGCCAATTGTCTCAAAACTCATCTAAGATTTAATTCAGTCCAATCAAAATCCCAGCAGGCTTTTCTGTAGAAATTGATGAACTGATTCTAAAGTTTATATGGAAATGTAAAGAACCCACACTGGCTAAAACAGTTACAGAAAAGAAGACCAAAGTTGGAGGGTTTACAGTTTGAGTTCAAGACTTAATATAAAGCTATAGTAATCAAGACAGTGTGAAATGTTAGCATACACATAGACATGTTGATCAGTGGAGCAAAGAATCAAATAGAGTATTTGAAATAGATCCACACATATATAGTCAAGTGATTTTTGACCAAGTTTCCAAGATAATC
The DNA here is from genome assembly GCF_054177405.1 of Leptonychotes weddellii. Lineage (NCBI taxonomy): Eukaryota > Metazoa > Chordata > Mammalia > Carnivora > Phocidae > Leptonychotes > Leptonychotes weddellii. The sequence goes on along the minus strand of NC_138372.1, from coordinate 104,174,656 downwards.
CAATGGGAAAAGTATAGTCTTTTCAATAAATAGTGTTGAAACACTGGATATTCATTTTGGAAAAAAAGTTAACTTTGACCCTTATCATAGACACAAATATTAACTTGGTATATATCAAAGACCTAAACATAATGACTAAAACTATAAAACTTCTAGAAGAAAAGAGGAGAGTGTCTTTACAACCTGGGGGTAGACAAAGATTTCTTAGATAAGACACAAATCTTTGGCTCTTCAAAAGACATGGTTAAGAAAATAATAAGACAAGCTTGACACTGGAAGAAAATATTCTCTATTCACAGAACTTATTTATGACAAAGGATTTATAATCAGAACATACAAAGAGCTCTGACAACTCAACATAAAAAATAAACAATCAAATAAAAATGGGCAAAGTATTTGAATTAACATATCACAAAAAATATGAATGACAAAAAAGCACATGAAAAGAAGCTCAACATCATTAAGTCATCAGGGAAGTATAAATTCAATTAAAAGGTGCCACTACACATCCTTTAGGATGGATAAATTTAAAAATTAAAAAGGATGATTTCCAGATGTCTGTCATTCCCTGAGAGTGAGTACAGGAGCAAGGGCAGATTTGAAGAAGAGATGACTAAAGTAGTTGACTACGTTTTTATGCTTAGGAGTGCAACATGAGGACAAAGAAACAGTTGAGAGGCAAAGACTAACAATACATTGGAGAAAGGAGTAGTCAATGATGCAAGCTTCCCTAAGGGCTTGGGAAGATGTCATGTGCAAAATCAGACACACTGGAAGTGAAAGAAGCAAATCCATTTGAAGGTCATATGGCAAGGAGCTGAAGAACTTGTCCTAAGTGAGTGTCATTTGATTAATGAATGAGTGTGTCATCCTCATGGACAAGGACAAAGGATTGGGCAAGCAAGAGTGATGATCCCAACATGCTCACCTTCTGTCTGATTCCCACATCTTCTCTGGGGGATGTGAAGTTAGAAAACAAACACATTATACATGAAGAACAAAAAATTTCTTCTCACCACATCTCTGCACAAATCTTCTTGGAAGCATCTAGCTCCCTGTGGGAGTGGACATTGCAAGCAAAGGGGGCACATAGAAGTCAATGCTCCCTATGTCACACTACCCTGAGTGACCAGCAGCTTTCCCAAAGACAACCACTCCCACCACCTCAAGTGGCTGATAAGTCCCCTTCCTTCCTCCTCACTCCCACTTCCCCTGACCTACCCTACCAGAGACTTCCCAAAGCAGATCAATTCCCCAATCACACCACCTTGCACCCTGACAGCTGTCTTCCCCGATGGGCTCCTTCATGTCTCTCTGCCTTGTCCTAGGACTCTCTCTCCTATCTTCTCCACTTGTTCCAACTCTGCCCTCCTCTGGAGCCTCCAAGTGCCCTAGACCAAGCACCTCTATTACATCTTACCTCCCCTAATTTGCTCTGCTACACACAGAAATGTTGGAGATTAATATTACACTATATATGCCAAATACAGTAACAATTGCTAAGATTATGCTATCCACAAGTCATCTTTTCCAGCAATATCTTATTACAATTTTATGAAACAACCTGTTACCTATGGCTATTATAAATTGCTCTATCGTTGTAATTTTTAATTTGGAGCACTGGATCCAGGTAGATAAAAAAACGCGTTTCCTTCAGCCATTATCAAAATATTCACTTGCTTTCATTATTTGAACACTACACTAAGGCAAACAAATCACAGCTTCGAAAATGAGAAGCCAAGAACATGACAATCCAGGAACTGAAAAAAAAAAAAACATTTTGCTTCAGAAATTCACACAACACAATAAAAAGGGTCATTAATATAAATGCAATACTAACACAGTATGTATATTGGTTTTTCACTTAATCCATGCAATAAATTAGGGCAGTTAGTTTTGTCATCTCTATTGTACAGATGAGAAAAATGGGGTTTAGAAATTCACTTTCTCAAGTGCATACATTCAGTCGATAGCAGAACAAAAATTAAAATTAGCATTTTCTGATCTTAAACTCAAGAGAAATGTAATTGTTTTTCTTCATAAGATCTTGCAATGTGTTAGTTTCTAGGATATCTGCTAAGATATTCATTGGGTCTATTCTTTCAATAAATGTATTATCAGATAAGAGCTTCAGAGTTGGAAAAAAGGTGTATATTTCAACCTTAGTGTTCTCTTACTCCATTTTGTGCCACACAAGATCACCTTCTCTAGACTGATTTTTCACAAGCATATTTAAAAAAAAAATTTTTTTTCTAAACTCTAATATCTATAGGAAGCAAAGTAAATATCAAAAGAATAATGATGGAGTTAGAAGTGAATGCAGAGCTTTAGCTATCTCCTTCTATAATTTTACCACAACATTTTAACTTGTTGAGCCTATCCCATGGACTTAGGAGCCATGGAAGATGTAACTACAAGTAGGAACACAGTTTTTAAAAACAATTTTATTGTGTATCCATTACGTATAAAGCTCTGTGCTGTGGATCATATGCAAAGGAATTCCCTCAAGAATTCCAGGTACACTGGAGCACTTGTATTTATTCTAGGGATTTATTGTTGCTCAAAACCTATTTAGAATTTCTCCTCTAGCACTGCCTCAATTGTGGAAATTGCTTCCTTAGTGGATGTTTTCACTCAATCATTCAATTAATATTTTTTGCCTTCTCTGCAGGTCCTGCAGGTGGGAAATGCAATTTGATTTTGGACACAACAAAAAACAAGTCAAAGTTAAGTTATTAAATAAGGTTTAGGTCTAAAGAGGCAATACAATTTTCTAACATGACTGGTTGTCTGGTGTGGCTATCAAATTTCTTCAAGGCAATTCCAAAAATCATTTTTTTTTTAAATTCAAGCTGCTCGACTGATGAATGGATGAAGAAGATGTGTATATGCACAATGGACTATTACTCAGTCATCAGAAAGAATGAAATCTTGCCATTTGCAACGACGGGGATGGAGCTGGAGGGTGTTATGCTAAGCAAAATAGGTCAGTATCAGTCACAGAAAGACAAATACAATATGATTTCACTCATCTGTGGAATTTAAGAAACAAAACAGATGAACATATGGGAGGGGGAAGAAAAAGAAAAAAGAGAGGGAAACAAACCATAAAAGACTTTTAAAGATAGAGAGCAAACTGAGGGTTAATGGAGGGAGGTGGGTGGGGGGTGGGGATTAAGAAGGGCACTTGTGATGATGAGCAATGGGGGTTGTATGTAAGTGATGAATCACTGAATTCTACTCCTGCAACCAACATTGCACTGTATGTTAACTAACTAGAATATAAATAAAATTTGAAAAAACATCAAAAATATAAAATAAAGTGAAATAAAATAAAATAAAAGTCAAGCTACTCGGGAGTCCTTCAAACATCTAAACTTTTTCAGCTTGCAGCCTTTGCACAAACTTAGAGCTTCCCAAACAGGTTGCCATGGATGGGCTTACATGCCAGGAGATACTCCTCTCTTCCATCTGTGGGGCAGCCGGGCCGGACATGAGGCTAGTAGAGTCCTCAGGACAGTCACCTCAGACTGAGCACAGCCTCATCTGTGGCTCCTCAGAAGGCCACCTGATTCGAGCAGAGTCTGATAGCATGCCCCACCCATCCCAGAACCACAGAGCCAGGGGAGTGACGTCCCAAACTCACAGCAACACTGCAACGTGGTGTGGTAGCCAAGACAAGGCTCTAGCACCTGGACATTACTGAGCAGCCAGTTACACAGGACATGTCACTTCTGTTGGAGAAGGGGTCATGGAGGTGCTAGAGGGGGTGTTTTCCCTGTGCCCAAGGAGCATGGTGTCACAACCTTAAGTGAAGCCACTCAGGAGCGAGAAGGAGGGGATGAGCTGAGCAGGGGTCCTAGAGGCAAAAGGCAGACTACAGCCCCAAATCTCTACCTTCAAAATATGGGAAATTTATTTCTCCGTGGAGGATGTGGGGTAGTACTTAAAAACTGGCTGCATGGGATTGATTGTACCATCTGTGAATTAGAGTTTCACCGTTATATTTTAAACACATGGTATGAAAAAGTCCGAGTTCGAAATATTTTTGTATTAGCAAAAGAAATGGACTATATTTGTCAGTGAAAACAGGGAAATGTCATTAGACTCTTTACTTTTGTTAGAAATTTTATAAGGAGCATAAGAATAATTTCTTACCAATGGTAACTAATAAGAACCTGAAGATCATTCCAATCAAGTGGTCAATCACCCAATTCAGTGGTTATTCTTAGCTTCACTCATGGTGGGGATAACCAGATACGTTTATGTGATGGAATATAAAGTCGAAATACACCTGTGACATAATCTAGCCAAAAATATATTTAATTTGAATCTATTAAGACTTAAGACATAAATTCCAGTTTCTAGGAAATGCAGGAGATAGAGTACTAGGACAAATGACACCACAGGAAGTAACTAAATTAGGGATTATGTTTTCCATTTATTAGGTTTAAGTGTTTTTCATTAACATTTTTAAATGTTCTCTGTTAAGGCCCTGTACCTCTTTCATAAGATTTATTCTAAAAACTTTATATTCTTTATTAACATTATAAAACATACCTTGCTTAAAATTAAATTTTCTCTTCCTTGGGGCGCCTGGATGGTTCAGTCGGTTAAGCGGCTGCCTTCGGCTCAGGTCATGATCCCGGGGTCCTGGGATCCAGCCCCGCATCGGGTTCCCCGCTCGGCGGGAAGCCTGCTTCTCCTTCCCCCACTCCCCCTGCTTGTGTTCTCTCTCTGTCAAATAAATAAATAAAATATTTAAAAATTTTTTTTCTCTTCCTTGTTACAGTAAGAAATAAAATTAAGATTCAGATTCCTGGAGGAAAAAAAAAAAGAATCCATATATTGGTTGGATCCCAAGCTATATCTTCTCTTAATCTAATGAGTCATCCTGTAACTTGTTTTATTGATGCTTAATACTCAAATTTATTTTTTCCTGTCTGAGACCTGAAGGCCTACCTTAGGAACTCTATTGCAATTCCAAGTTTACACATATGTATACATTATGTTTGATGTGCTGAGTTTAGTTTCCCTTCCCTGATGTTTTATTGTTGTTCGCTCCTCCCTCTTCTCTCTCTCCAGCACATTGACACATTATCTATTATTTAAACTCACTGAGGAGCAATGTTGTATCAGCTTACTTTTTCTTCTAAGGGGTTTATTTTGTTTCCTGGATTTTTGAGAATGAGAATGTACCAGCACTCATTTTCCCTGAAGTGGGGATTTATCACACCCTCAAAGCATCTCCTTCCAACCAATCCCACTTACCCTCTCTCTGTGACCTGTGTTCTGAGCCCATCTGAAGAAGAATTTCTTAACAGGATCCTTCACCATAATGTGCCTAGCTCACAGAATCCTAGCTTGCAAAGCATGTACTTTAGATTGTAACGGAAAACGGGCAAGTTTACCCTGCCTCTGGCATGACTCCAAACATCTGAAACGTTAGAACGTGGCACTTTTATGCTGAAACATTACACAGTCCCCAGGGTGCGGAGTGCAGAACTGCTGTGTTCCCACTACTGATATATTAGGGATTGAGGGGCAGAGAGATAGCAATTACACAATAAAGTATCTGTATCTGGGTGGGGGGGAAGGGGATAGAGGGAGAAACAGGCACCTTAAGGACGTCATTCAAATTAGGCATCTTCCATCCTGAAAATGATGAAAGAGGACATTGCAAGGACTTTTAAAATCCCTCCTACAGCTCCCAGAGCACCACTCACCACCAAGGTTTTATGAATCACCTTTTTCTGGTCTCTGGAGTAAATCCCTTTTGTCTAAAGTTTGGGACCTTAGGATCAGAAGAAGAAGGAGAGATCTTGATCCTGACATGGAAATCAGAATTATATGACTTAAGAGAAGGTTCTCTTCCCTTTTTTGAGTCTGATTTCTAGAGCAGCCTTTTCCCAGAAGGTAATGCAATATCTGAGTTTGGAATAAATATTTACAGGATCATGAAAAGATGAATTCCTTGCAACCCACTGCCACCACTCAAATATAAAGAAATGAATACAAAAATTCATGCCCCTTAGCCTCCATGGAAGACGGAGAAGGGGAATGGAAGAGATCATCCCTGGGTCATGCAAACAATATCGACCCCTCACCATTTCCCTCATCCCTTCCAACATTCAGGCAACACACATTTATTCAGCACTCACTGTGTCCCAAACACTGGCCGGGTACTGGAACACTAAGTGCCCTTGACCTTCTCCTGGGGGCAGCCCTCTCTTTCCCCTTCCCTTTCTCTCTTTCCTGACATTTAAAATGCTGCAGAGAAAGATGCAGATTCATGAAGAGAAAGGAACTCAGAGCAGACATTAATTGTTCCAGCAGACAAACCAAACCTGAGGTAGATGCCAGGGAGGAGGCCTCCCCAGAAACGTATGGCAGAACCTCGTTTTGCCACTGTCTGGGCCGGTCACTTGGATGTCACTTGGACGCTCTGGACCTCAGTTTTCCCCACCTATAAAATGAGGGTTGGAATAAATTATCCCTAAAACCCCTTTCAACCTTAAGCTTCTATACCTTTCCGAGATTCTAAGGATCCTTTCGTTCTAGCACTGCATATCCTAAGGAAACCACACGTGGTGTGGTCATTCCACACACACATACGTCTCAGCCTCTCGTCCCTGATTGTGTATTTAAAGTTCTCGGGTGATGCCCGGCATGCCGGTGCCCAGATATAGCAAGACTGCTTTCCTTTTGGGTAGGATTTGTTCTTGCACTCCTTTTGCACAGAGTACTGCAGTGTAGTCTGCTGCCTTTACAAAGCGCAGGCCACTGGAGGAAATCGCATCCACAGATGTAAGCTCTCTTCTCCGTTGCAGGGAGGGTAAGTAGCTGCAGATGACACCATCAGCCCCCTCCTGTAAGAGCCTAAAGTGTCCAAGGGGCACGTTATGTTTTTCTGGCAAGATGTCAGTGCCGGGTCCTTAGGGCTAGGCACCCCAGAGCTCCCCTTTCCAGGTCCCCAGCTGCAGAGTTGCCCCTGCCCGGAAGGCAGACCGTGCACCCCTGCAGCTCTGCGGTCATTCGGGGTGCGGGTGCGGAGCGGGCACTGAGACCCCTTCGCTGCTCTCCCAAACCTACGCAGGAGAGCGCTGCCCTCTAGCGACCAAAATGGGAGATGCAGCGCGCCCCGAGCCTCGGGGAGCTCTGAGGCTGCTGGTACCTGCGAAGGCTGAGGTTGTGGCCCATCCTTGCGGAGGGCGCGAGCGGCTGGGAAAGACCTGAGACCCTCTCTGTGTATGGGCTCTGGGACCGTTTGTGGTTTCCCTCTAGGGCCAGAACGGATAAAGAGACACATGGATGGATAAATAAACAAGATGTATGATGGGTAGGTGATAAACAAACCGAAAGGTTGATGAATGACGGATGACAGATGATTAGATACACCTTTGCCAGGACTTTCTATATGTCAGACACAAGCTAAAGGCTTTCGTCCATTATTTCATTGGCGTCTCTCCCGAATCTTAGGAATGGCGCATTACTTCTTGCTCCTATTTGCCAAATGAGAAAACTGAGGCCTTACACAAGGTAAATAACTTGCCCCTTGGCAAACTTCCGCAGAGCTAGGAAGTGGCGGAGTGGGTCTCAATAGACAGCCCCAGGCCCCACCGTTGGCTCTCGGCCCCCTCCCTGCCGAACGGATGTGCGCCCCCAAGCCCCAGACGGCCGGGTGTACCGCGTCCCTCGTCTCTCCCTCGCCCCTACAGTCCTGGCACGCTGACATCACACCCGCCCTGCAGCGCCTCTCACTCAACAAACATTCCCAGGACACCCTAGGGCACCTGTGTCCCCGACTTGGAAGCCTGCCTTGAAAGCTGGGTAAAGACGAGTCCCCTCCCGCGGCGGCTGAACGGCTTGCTGCCCCCAGAGGAACGCTGTTCCCGTCCACGTTTGGCAAGGGGTCTCACTAACGTGCAAGGGGAAAGCTCAGTGCCGAGATTTTAAGATTCCCCATAAGTTTCATTCTCTCCTTTGACCGTTAACTGAGCGCCTACATGCGCCCGGCGCTGTTAGACGCTGCAGCAGGGAACTGGGAGTCCAATGAGGGGGACAGACGGGTGGATAAATGACATTCGGGACGGCCTTGCTTGGCACCCACCGCGACCACCCACCGCCCCAGGAGGAGGCGGAGAAAGGGCAGGTTCACTAGCCCAAAGGGTCTCCAGCACATTCCAAAAATCTAAGACCGTCCACCTGCCCCTCTTAACGCCTCCACCTTGGCTTTGTCCCTGGAGCCCGCACCCCCACGGAGTGCAATTTCACTGACCTCACTCGGGGAGTATTTGATGTCATCCCACTCTCTCCCCACATGTCCTAACTGCCTCGGTGTGTCACCCAGCCGCGAGCTGAGCCACCCTGCGCCCCCCACCCCCGGGACGCTTGCAGGGGCCCGGACGGACCCCTCCCACGAGGACGTCGGCGCGGGGCTGGCGTAGGGCCTGCGTCAGCTGCAGCCCGCCGGCGATTGGGGCGCGCTCGCCTCCTTGGCTTGGGGGTTAATTATAAAGTGGCTCCAGCCGCCACCAGCCCCGGGACAGCGAGGCCAGGCGAGGCAGGCGCTCTGAGCCCCGCAGACGCAGAGGACCGCGACGGTGAGGCCCGCGTCCGCCCGCGCACCCGGACGCTTCGCCCCGACACCCGCCGGGCTCACACTTGCCTTCTTCTCTCCCTTCCAGATCAGTGCTTGGGACCCGATGTCTCCGACCAACCTGCGCCATCCGATCGCCGTCAACGTGAGTGAACTTGTCCAAATTGCGCTTTTGCTGCGTGCGTTTGGGCCAGTCTGCCTGCTCGGGTTTTTTTTCCCCCGGCGTTTCATTCATTGCATGGGGTGCCCCAACTTTCTTCTGGTCCCTGTTTGTGAGCCGGGTGAAAGCCCCCCACCCCCCAAGGCTCCCGTTCTCTCGCATTTGGTGTTCGCATTCGGGTATTCTCTCCAGAATCCTCCTGAGGCAGTGGAAGTCCGGAAAGAGAGCCGAGCGCCTGGGCATCGCCGGGTTCGGGGGTGGCAGTGTTAACCTGGGGACCGCGAGGCGATCTGCCCCTGGGCTCCCAGGAGCGGCGTCGGCCGGGCGGGCGGGGGCCCAGTAAGGCGCATCCTTGCGACCTCTTGCTCGACAATCCGCAGCTGGGACTGTCCCGGCGAGGGTTCCCTCGGAGGGACCCGCTTTGCGCGCTGCACGCTCGGAGCTCGCGTCCCTTTCTCCCTGCAGCCCATGGCGCGGTTCCTGAGACTCTGCACTTGGCTGCTGGCGCTCGGCCCGGGGCTCCTGGCGACCGTGAGGGCGGAATGCAGCCAGGACTGCGCGACGTGCAGCTACCGCCTGGCGCGCCCGACTGACATCAACCCCCTGGTGAGTGTAGCCGCGGTGGGTGGGCTGGTGGCGGAGTCAGTGCGCACACAGCCTGGCCTGAGGCCGCAGGGCGCATCGCCTGGACGCCATAGGTCCAGCCGCCGCGGCGCCGATCTCTGGTGACGCAGGTGTCCGACTGTTCCCCGAACGCTGACAAAAGTCCCGCTCTAGCTCTCAGCTTCGGGACCCGCGACCATCTAGGGACCGGGGAGGGCGGCAGTGTTGCCACACAAACCAAGTTCGTTTTAAACCTGGGGATGCAGGAGCCTCGAGATGTGCTCTCTTTCGCGTCTTGGAGAGCACTAGGTTGTCGCCCCACCTGTCCCAAGGAAGATGCTCAGTCACCTCAGTTCCTAACATATCCCACTAAGGGCCCCTTCCACACAATCCATCCTCCCATCCTTCCTGCAAATAATGTCATTTTTTATTAGTGACATTTCGTTGTCTTTCTTTGGATTTCATTTCTCCAGTCCTTTCATCCTCAGATCCCTCAAGCCCTTCCCCTCACCTGTGAATAGGAGAGAGGAAAGGGTTGGGACCAGGAGGAAGGGAGAGGAAGGGGGGGTGCACAGTAGACCAGAGAGAAAGAGATCAGCACGTCTTACAGGCAAGTGACTCTGGAATTCAATTTCTGTCTTATCTTGGGTGTACTTTTGTAATAGCTACTAAGACAACAGTTTAATTTGGCTATGAAATAGGCACAGGAGAGGTGGCCAGGGTCCAAAGAGGTGACAACAATGCAAAGATAAACTACATAACCGGAGCTGGGGGTGGAGGGGAGAAGCTGAAAACAAAAAGAATACTCATTCTGGTCAGAGTCCCTGTGCTCTTAAATTGCCCCTGGTGCTCTACTGAATCGGAATCTCTGAATTTGGGACCCCAGGAAGCTTTAGTTTAACTTGCTCCTCTGGTGATTCCTTTGCACTGTCTTCTCAATTTGTGGAAATTGTGTGATGACTTAAAAGGCTCAGTAGAGAATAATGTATTAATCCAAGGAATTAAGTTCCTCATTTGAGCCTTTGAAGAAATTTTGTGATGTAGATGTGTAAAACAGGGATGAAAATTAAGGAAAGATTTCCACAAAACCCAAGGCATACATTTCAGGTTAAATGTTTGCTTGTTTCGCTTGAGTTACCTGATCTACTTCATTCTATTTGTGCAGGTACCAACATGGCCTTAAAGAGAAGACACAGAGTAGGGCTTTTTATTTAAACCATGATGAAATGTGGCATCTTAAATAGGGGTAACACTCCCCTTCATCTGTCTTTTGTCTTTCTGATTTGTTTAACCGATTGGGTTTTTTTTATTGGGGCTTACATGTAGGGTTGTTATTTTCTCTGTGACAAAAGGCTTTGTTAATGACTATGTTGTTGGTATTATAGCAGTTCTAGAATTTCAGCTCAGAAGCAGAAGACAGGAGAAATGAGGCTGCCTAACTAAAACTATGTAGAATCAACATAACAAATATTGAGGCTCTACCACCTGAAAGACACTCGTACTTGGTTCTCTGGTGGATGCAAAGCTAAGCAGCCACGCCATGCTTGATGTCCAAATTGAATTTACTGTCTGATATGATCTTGACCATAGAACACAGAGTGTGATCAATACTACCAAAAAAATGCATAGACCTATAAAGAGGCTTATAAGTTAACGTGACTTCTTTAGTATGAGTGTTTTATTCTGCTTATTTGTCATTATTTCTTTTTGAAGGAATCCCAACATTAAAAAGCCTTTTGGTAATAGCATACAAAATATTCAATGGTAATTTTTGGCAATGAGATCATTTACATTTCATTTTAAAATGGAAATGTTATGGACACCTGAACATCTTACGTTTTTAATGATGTTTTTATTTATTAGGTATCAAGAATAACACGGGATCATTTTAACTGGATCATCTTTAGATTTTTATATATGCATATATTCAATTTTCTTGGACACAAAGCTTAAATAATTATTAAGAGCTGGTGAAATGCTCACAATGCAAGAAATGTGAAAATAATATGTGTGTATTTTATATAAATTAATATGTCAATATATATATTTTTAAAGATTTTATTTATTCACCTGACAGGGAGAGACACAGCGAGATTGGTAACACAAGCAGGGGGAGTGGGAGAGGGAGAAGCAGGCTTCCCGCTGAGCAGGGAGCCTGATGTGGGGCTTGATCCCAGGACCCTGGGATCATGACCTGAGCCGAAGGCAGCCGCTTAACGAATGAGCCACCAGGAGCCCCTATACCAATATATTTTTAAATACAAAGAAAGGACCCAGTTTCTAAATTAAGGGTCTGTAACCTGCGTTCTATAAGTATACTTAAAGCAGCTATCGAAAGCCTGAAGTGCCCAGAAATATTATATAGACTTTATAAATCCTCATGCAATATTAGTTCTCTTTTTTCATACCCAAGTGATCTGTCAAATAGAAGAGAATCTTAACAAAATTATTAGAACATATAGCCTAAATCTTACAATGATTAGGATTTAATTATTATATAATAAAAAGAAGGAATTATATACAGATCATTTCTCATTCCCATTTTGTCAGGTAATATGATTTCCATTGGGGGAAAATAAAAACTTTTTTGTACACCAGTAACTAAATATTAAGAAACATGAATAATGTGTGAACATTTGTATATGATAATTTCATATCAGAGCTCATCATTACAAACATTTGGTTCAAGGTGATTAAATCTGTTTTAATTTGTTTAAATCTGTTTTCAATCAAGCAGGGGGAGCAAAGCATCTCTACATTCAGCAAATCATTATGTCATAATCCAAATACTTCATAGAACTTAAATTGAGTTTTAGAATGTCTTTCTTTTCCAATTTGTTTTGAAATTGTTTTTCTTTAAAGAATGAAAGTAATATTTGGAGGAATACTAGATGCCATTCCAGATAGAATAGTAACACAAGAAAGTAACCAAACCTTATATTATTAATATTGATTTTACCTGTAAGACAAGAAGATAAAAGGAATCAGGATGATGTCCCTAATTAGGTAAAGAGAAGTTTCTCCCTCTTGGTTAGAAAAAGCTCAAACAAAATGCGATCAACGGTGGAAAATTATCCAGTGAAATTAGATAGTGCCGGCAGCCAATCTAGGTTAAAATTGGGTGGAAAAGGTCTTTTACAATATTGAAATGGAATGGCAGATACAATCTGTTAAAATTCTAAAGAAAAATTCTAATTTGATTCAATTAATTACCCACAAAGATTCCATTTCCCTTTGATTTGCCTGTTCGGTATATTGAAAAGTTGTAGTAAGAAAATGGCAATTACTTTATTGTATGAGAGTTTCCATATCAAAGCACACATGCTGTGGTTCACAAAAACGTGTTTACCTAATGAAATCAGAAAAGCCTCTTGGTATCACTAAATGGAATTCTTTTCCTAGGCTTGCACACTGGAATGTGAAGGGAAGCTTCCCTCTCTCAAAACCTGGGAAACCTGCAAGGAGCTCCTGCAGCTGTCTCAGCTGGAGCTTCCCCAAGATGGCGCCACTGCCCTCAGAGAGAGCAGCAAGCCCGAGGAGAGCCACGTGCTGGCCAAAAAGTATGGGGGCTTCATGAAAAGGTATGGAGGCTTCATGAAGAAAATGGATGAGCTTTATCCTCAGGAGCCGGAAGAAGAGGCCAATGGAGGGGAAATCCTGGCCAAGAGATATGGGGGCTTCATGAAGAAGGACGCAGAGGAGGAGGACGTCCTGGCCAACTCCTCAGACCTGCTCAAAGAGCTGCTGGGAACCGGGGAGAACCGAGAAAGTGCACCCCACCCAGAGGCTGGTGAGGATGAAGAAGTGAGCAAGAGATATGGGGGCTTCATGAGAGCTTTAAAGAGAAGCCCCCAGCTGGAAGAAGAAGCCAAAGAGCTGCAGAAGAGGTATGGGGGCTTCATGAGACGAGTCGGTCGTCCCGAGTGGTGGATGGACTACCAGAAAAGGTACGGGGGCTTCCTCAAGCGCTTTGCCGACTCTCTGCCCTCCGACGAAGAAGGCGAAAGCTACTCCAAAGAAATTCCTGAGATGGAGAAAAGATATGGAGGATTTATGAGATTTTAACCCCCTTGGCAGCCAGTGACCCCCAGGCCCCAGCAAGCCTTCCTCTGCCCCCTATTATCGCGCATTGCTTGCATTGTAGAGCTGCCTTTATTGTCTGGATAACTAACTATACAACCTGACAGTGCTCACTTCAGGTTCTATGTTCTCTTGACCATGTTTATGCTCAGTATTGGTCTATTGCAGCTGTGTCGTTTTCATGCTACAATGATGTTGGTCCCTTGTCCTTTATTTTTGACAAAACATCAATAAATGCTTACTTGTAAATAGATACAATAAACCCATTACCCCAGCTGCATGACATTCGTGTAAGTTTCTTCTTCTCTGAGGCCCTCACTTGCCTTCCGGTTCCCACGGTAAATCCTAAGGTTAAAAACACTGAAGCCATCTGCTTTGGGCAGAATCATCACTGGCCTCCTTCTCTTCCAACAGCCGAGGCTGCAAAACCATTTCTCATGTAATTCCTTGTATATAAAATCCTAGATGAGTTAACACGTTGAGCAAAGTACAGTGCATTTCCACTCTCATTTCTGGAAATCAGACACAGCAAGAAGAACCAAAGCCTAATAGAGAAACTAGCTATGCCCTCCTATAGAAGGAAATCTGCACTTACATCCAGAGGTGTATGTCTGTTTTCTTCAGCAAAGTATTTTAGAAGTTAATAAGAGATGAAAGATAATTTAGCCCCATTTCACAAATGCAGATGGAGCCCAGAGAGGTTAAATTGCTGAACCAAGGTTGCCCAGCATTTGAAGGATAGAAATAGAATGAAGAGCCCAAACTTCATCTTGTTCCCGAGCAATGTCCTTACACTCCCGCTGCCAATCTCTCACTCAGGCCACTACCAAGAATTGGAAGAACTTGGGACTGTATATTGTTCACTAGTGTATATCCTTACACCACAACCAATGGTGAGTTCTCCAGTATCTGACAAATGGACATATGAGTGAATAAAGGAATGAATGAGGAATTTGGTGACCAGATCACTGGAAATGGTATTATGGATGTTTTAGAAGGCAAATTATCACACAAAGAAGTTTATGGCCACTTCATATTAATTAAACCATTTGGGGAAATATTCAGGAACAATAACAAAAAAAGTAACATGTCCTCCTTCTTTCTAATTGAAACCACCTGCAGCTAAACTCCCATCTACTAGGTCATTTATCCAGGACCCTTCCCCATTCTCTCTTTTGGTGTGCTTCCCCCAAAATTCTGTCCTGCAGTCCACCAGTGTGCAAGCCTGTGTGCTCCACTCTGATGAGGCAGCTCCACTGTCCTGGGCAGTCTGTCCCTCTGAGTCCAGCCCTGCTGGGGTCCCTGGGACATCAAACACGGCCATGCACTATTAGAAAACTCTTCTCCTGATCAGTGCAAGAGGTAATGGTCAACACCATTCAGAGCCATACCACCGCCTATCTTACTGATCCCTGGCAAACTAACTTTTTCTTCCAGCTGAGAGCCCTAATGGAAGTAATGTAACTGTTTGAAGCAGATCAGGAAAAAGGTGATAAACAGCAATAGGGATGCTGAGCATTCAGTGCTCAGTATTGGTCTATTGCAGCTGTGTCGTTTTCATGCTACAATGATGTTGTTGCCTTGTCCTTTATTTTTGACATGAGCAATAGGGATGGTAAGGCTGTAGCACTTTGGAGGTATTAGATCTCCAGTCAGTCTTAGCCAATTGTTTCCCTGAGAAATGCCAGCACGATATTGCCAGACTTCGCCAAGGAAATCTGAAACCCAGGTCTTCGTGGTAATAGCCCAAGTTTTTAATTTGGGTCATTGATTCCATTTAAAACAGTGTGGACCAAACAAAACCCATCTGCAGGGCAGATTGGAGAGACATGGGGCTAGTCTTATGAGAAAAAAAGTCACTTAATTCTCTCCCCTAGGGCAAAGGAATCCCAAACCTTGGAAACAGGAATCCAGCCTACATCCTAAAGATGGCAAGAGTAAAATGCCCTTGTCCCTCCATGATAAGATAGTAACATAGTTATTATAATAATACAACATGTATTATACACACACACACACACATATCTCATACAATAGGGTTTGAGAAAATCACAATTTTCACAATCAAATGAATACAATATTTTTCAAATCAAGCACAATTCTTTATGGAGGAGCCCCTTCTTTTCTAATTTGGGGTAGCTGTGTAGACCAGACTAAAAACCTCAGAGTGGTTAACAGACCTGTCACTTCTTTTGCCACCTGTCACCTCTGCTAAGGGTCCTTCAATTTCTGGGGCAGGACAGTGTCACTCACTCTTGTATTTCCTCCCCCTCTTCACACCTGGTGGAAAATGAAGAATGTAGAGGATGCGCCACAAATGTTTAGGAAGGGAGAGAACAGAGAAGAGGGACAGGGAAACAGGAAAAGAAAGAAAGAGGAAAAGATGGTCAGCCTCGAGGGTGCCTTCTCTCTGGCTGCCCATGAGGCTACCTGCTCCGCGTGGAAGGTCAAATGCAGTCGAGCCTCACAGTAAGTATCACAGTTGTCCAGGAAATGTGACCCGAGGGGTGCTCTACGGGTCTTCCTGGGTCCCCAAATATCTCTCTCGTTGTCGGCCTGCAGTCTGAAATCCATCATTAGAGTTTTGCGCCTTTAACCTTTAAAGGCTTTGATTTTCAAGAATGTTCTAATCAGGGACGCGTGGGTGGCTCAGCCAGTTAAGCATCTGCCTTCGGCTCAGGTCATGATCTCAGGGTCCTGGGATCGAGCCTCGCATCAGGCTCCCTGCTCAGCGGGGAGTCTGCTCCTCCCTCTCCCTCTGCCTGCTTCTCCCCCTGCTTGTGTTCTCTCTCTCTCTCTCTCTGTCAAATAAATAAAAATCTTTAAAAAAAAAAAGAAAGAAAGAAAGAAATGTCCTAATTGGATTCCCAGGAGCCTTTGCCTGAATCATCGGGGATGCCCTTTTTAAACTCAGAGAACTGTGGACGGTTAACTGAGAACTCGGGTAACTGTGACTGTGGACTTCAGTGTGCACTCAGCACAGGTGTTCGGGGGTCGGAAACACGGGAGGGACTAGGGTTAGAACTAGCCTAGGACGAAGACTTAGGGTTAGCCGGGCTGGTTGTGCCAGGAGCTCCAAGCGGCTGCGGAGTTGAGGGCCTGGAGAAAGCTCAGCGAGCCCTTAGCGTGGAGGTTCACACTCCCTGCAGAGGGCGCTGCTGCCCCATCTGTACCTTCCCTAGCACCTGGGTCCCCCTTCACCTCCATCCCCGCACTTGGGCAGCACCCATTCCGCCTCAAGCCTGGTCCTGGTCTGGGTTTCTTCTGAGAGTTGATAGCTCCGCGAACTCTGTGTGTAAAACTCCGACCAGGCTGCCTGGGTGGAAATCCCAGCTAGTTGTGTGATCTGAAGCTCTTTCCTCATTAGCTGGTTGTGATAACTCCCAGTTCTTACGCAGAGATATTGGGCTCTTCCCTACCCCCCCCCCACCGCCTCATCCTGGGCCTCTCAGGAATAAGGTGCTCTGTCACCCCGGGCCACTCAGGGACCAGGTGCTCTGTCAGCCAGGCCTCTCAGGGATGAAGAACTATCTGTGAGCTTTGGGCTGGTGAGAGCCTGAGAAAACCCAACAGGAGTGTTTTTTCTTCTGAGGTTTGCGTCTCATGGAGCAGGAAGGAATGCAGCGCCCCTTAATACTCATCTTCATTTTCTCAATCTTCTACTACAAACGTGGAAAACCTGTGGAACGAGAAAGTTATCCAAAATCAAAGGCATGAGGAATCTGAGCCTTGAGCTACAGAGGTTTCTTTTTAGAAGATGAAGGAGGAGCATACGGCTTTGAATGCTTTGAAACTATGACGACTGGGAATATTTAGGGGCTTTTTTCTGGAAGTATACCTAAGCACCCCACGTGAATCATTTCATTCGTTCAACAAATAATAGAGCCGGCTACATGAAAATTGGTGGAAAAGCATTTCAGACTGAGAGAACAGTGAGTGCAATGCCCGCAAATGGGAACACATGCATAACTGGAGGAACAAGATTTATGAGGCTTTCAGGGCTCTGGGTTTTAGACTAGATGTGAAAGAAAACAATTCATGTTTGAGAGCAGGTGAGTGGCAAGATAAACTGATGTGTTTTTCTGCCAAATAGAACAACTTTCCTCACTCCGCATTCTCCTGAGAGAAGAATGTACCAATTACATCAGTTATATCTGTCATCCATATCTGTCATCATTTGGCACCCTTCAAAGCATCCTGGTTTATCGGGGGTGGGGGGGCAGTTATATAAACTTTCATGTTTTGTGATAAAAATACAATGAAGAAATTTTGTTAATCACTCTCTGTACCAAAAATCTGCACTTGCAAAGTTTACTCATTGCTTAGAGAGTGGAAAGCAAAAAAACAAAGCATACAATTATATTAGTGACCAGGAATGCCTATCTCTGCAGAGAAGGGAGTACAACAATCATGCAGCAGAGGGACCTGGCAATAACGTAAGCTTACCCATCCATGTCACATGCTTGTGCTTTTTCTCTTAGGTCTTTTTTTTTATCAAGTATAACATACCTACAGAGAAGTCCACATTATCACAAGAGCACATCTCCCTGAATTGCTAGAAAGGAAACATACTGGTTAAAGAATTGGCCAGTAGGGCAGGGGCTTTAGGTGAATTGGGAGTGGGCAGAGCTTACACTGTGAGCCAACTCTTCCCTTTTTATTGCTAAAGTTATTCACTGAGTAAATATTTAAGGAGCATATACTGCACTATTTTAGGTCCAGGGACAGCAGAAAACAAAAGTCCAGCCTATTCTCTGCTTTCTCAAACTTACCTCCTACTGGACAGAGTGAAACACTAACCAACAAACAGAGAAGGTAATTTCAGCTAGGTTTAAGTGCTCTACTTGTTCTTCCAAAGAAAATCCAAACAAAGACAGAACTATACAGTGTTACAGTGAGCTTCCTCTTCCATCTCCCCTACCTTCCACAGAAGTAACTATTAAAAGTTTGGGGTTTATCCTAAACATATATATTTTTTCATTAATGAATACACACACACACACACACACACACACACACACACACGCCTGCAGAGACATACACAGTTTTATTTTCATTGTCAACATGAATAAAATGATTCTGTACATATTATTCTGCCACATTTTTTCCCCACCTATTATATCTTGGCAATATTTCTACATCAACATGTAAGTCTGCCTGATACTCTTCAACTGATTCATGGTTATTTTGTAACATGTGTGCTTTGCTTTTTAAAAACAACTCCACTGGCAATTTTTTCATATTACCAACAGTGCTGCAGTAAACATCCTCATAAACATATATGTACTACATTACATGCGCTATCCTGTATAAAAAGGGGTGTTTGTGTGTGTGTGTGTGTGTGTGTGTGTGGAGCAATAACAGTAGTAGTTGTCAAGCAAAGTACCACACAATTCCAGGGGAAGATTCTAAACACTTCTGCCCATTGTATCTTGGTATCAGAGTCACCAAGGAAAACATGGTACACTCAAAACTCACACAGAGAAGACACAGGGCAAGATCAGCTTCAATACTGGGCATCGGTCCCCCAGTGACCAGCAGGTCTCTACCCATGGCCAACATAGGGCAATTCATCTACCTGCACCCCTCTCATGTGGCACTGGAAGGAACCCCGTCCCCTCCTTGCAGAGGACAGATATTACAGTGAGGTTGGCCAGGTGTCATATCACGCACACCACACTTTAAGCAGAAACGAAAGAGCACTCACAGAGCATGAAACAGGAGAAATATTCCCACACAAGGTGATAAGCTTCCAAAAGACTGTATGGGTT
>NC_138372.1:104133978-104155343 GCF_054177405.1 Leptonychotes weddellii | reverse complement strand
CAGTCTTGCAAAATTCACAGCGCTTACCAGAGCACATACCCTCCCCAGTGTCTATCACCCAGTCACCCCATCCCTCCCACCCCACGCCCCACTCCAGCAACCCTCAGTTTGTTTCCTGAGATTAAGAATTCCTCATATCATTCTTATGCAGACCGCTTATGAGACTTCTTTCTTGCCAGTACTATACATTCCAACTATTCCATAGAATGACCTCTTAGAAGTGGAATTGCTGGGTCAAAGGAAATGCATATTTAATATTTTATGGTTATTGACACATAGTTTCCAAAAATACCATACTAATTTATATTCCCATTTATAATATATGTATATATATATATATGTCCATTTATCTGTTTGGTTGTCATTTTCTGAATTGATTTCTAGGTAATTTTTTAACAGATTATATTAAATAATCCTTTTTCTGCATATATTGAATTATGTAATTAAGAAGTTCTAGTTTTCCATCATGTGTATCTTAAGCTGTAAATGTAATGCCTCAAATTACAAGCCTCTTGGAAAAGCTTTGGAATTACACTTTCTCAAAACCCTAGAAATCACATAATTGTGTTTTGAATGGGACCATTACTCCAAGGAAGAAACAAGTCTGTCTCCTGATGGTAGCTTTAATGTGAAATCATTCCTTGCAAGATAAAACACAAAAAAACGCAGAAACTTTTGAGAGTTGGAATACTTCACCTGGCAACTCCTTTGTGCCCAAATAATCCCACAAAACAAGCAGTCAGCTACTAATCCATACATTCAGTTATTGATCCAATTAGCTTTCCAAAACTGTAGCACAGCCTAGGAATGGCTGCCGTAGCAAAGAAAATACATAGGGCTTTGAACAGAAGAATACTGAGCCATAGAAGGAAGGCCAGGCACAAATGGCTTGATACAATCAAGAGTCTCTAAATTGAAGGCTGACAACCACCTTGAGGCAGCTTAGGAAGATGGGCCCCGTTGAGCATCTTCTGTACCTGAAAGACTTCAGATGAAATCAAAACTAAATTTTATATGACTAGATCCTTGCTACACAGGGTCTTAGAAGATATTCTAGGGAAAAAAAAAGAACTTTTATAGAATTTTATCAGAATTTAAAGCCACTAAAACAAAACATTTCGCTTAAGATCAATCAACCATTATAAATCAATTGCACTAGAAAGCCGGTTGCTGATTGATCCTATTACTAATGACTTCCAAGGGTCCACTTCTTCACTCCTCCCTGCTTAGTGTTCCCAGGCTAGTCATGGTCTTTCATTATAGCTCTCAAAAAAACACTCTTTTTTTTTTTTTTTTTGATTGTTTGGTTTATTTTTCCCCTCACAGCACATGTTGCATTTTATAACTATTTGTTAATTTGTGTGACTGATTTCTGTCTCAACAAGTGGGAAAGTAGAAACCATCTCTGTTTTACTTGCCATAGGCATTCAATGAAACAGCATTATGAGTCCATGCTCCCATCTAAACTCATAGCAAAGATATGTAAATTGTTTTAATTTAAAAAAACATGACTATGCTCAGAAAAAGATGAACCTAACTGGGTGATGGACATTGGGAAGGGTATATGTTGTAATGAGCACTGGGTATTATATAAGACTGATGAATCACAGACTGGTACCCCTGAAACAAATAATACATTATATGTTAATTTAAAAAAAGAAAAAGAAAAAGATGAACTTCCATGTAGTTTAGGCTACAGATAGAAATACACCATGCTAAGCAGGAGCTGAAATGGTGGGTTCCTGGGCTCTGAGCCTAGAGACTAGTGGAGGTAGCCCTCTACTTTACTTTTTCATGATAACTGGGACCAAAGAGAAAATATGAGAGCCAGGTCCATTGCCAAGGGCATCATATAGGGGCAGGTCTTGCCCATCTATTGAAAAAGTCTGAAAAAAAGTCAAGAATGCTGACCAGGACTCTGGTTTCTTGGGGTAATAGGAGTAAGTAGATACAGTTAAAGAACCAGTATCTGGGCAAAACCACCTGTCAGTTTAGCCACTAGATTTGCAATATGATTAACTTCATTATGGGGAAGTGTCCCCAAACCTCCAATATAAATTCAATTTCTGAACCAAAACTGATAAACAAGTAAGAATGGGGAAGAGGGAGAAAGAGAAATACTCCCATTTTATACAAGTGGCACTATAAAATTCTAAAATATATAAGGAAAATAACTTCAAGAAAAGCCAGTAAATGCAACAACGTCACTCGTGATGAAATGCACATATTAAGACCATCTGAAAAGAAAGTTTAAAGCAAGTATTACAAGATTTTCAACAGAATAAAGGAAGGAAGGCCCTCCATAAAAAGGAAATCAAGAAACTTTGAAATTAGAATGTGTTAGCAATAAATGAGGTATATAGTTATTTGGAAAAATATAGTTATTTGGAAAAAACTAGTGAAGCAAGATAAACTCTAGACTAGACACAGTTCACAACTCTATTAGCTAATAGAAAGTTAATAATGAGGAAATCACCCACAACAAAACAAACATTTTTAATTGAAAACATATTTAAGTGACAAGAATAGATTGAATAGCTTCAATAATATCTTTTAGGAGTTCCAAAAACCTAGACTATGAAAAAGGACAAAGGAAAACCAGTAACCTTTCACATCCACTAGAATGGCTACCATAAAAAAGATAGTCAACAACAAGTGTTTTCAAGGATGTGGAAAAGCTGGAACCCTCATACATTGCTGGAAAACAGTTTGGCAATTCCTCAAAAAGTTAAACATATAGTTGCCATATGGCCCAGCATTTCTACTGCTAAGTATATGTATACAAGAGAACTGAAAGAATATGTCTGCACACAAACTTGTACACAAATGTTCATAGCAACACTATTCATAATAGTCAAAAAGTAGAAACAAACCAATACCTGTCAGCAGATGAATGGATAAGTAGAATGTGGTACATCCATATAATGAAATATTATTCAACCATAAAAGGGATAAAATACAGATACGTGTTGCAACAGTGATGAAACTTGCAAACATTAGGCAAACTGAAAGCAGCAAGACACTGAATGTCACATATTGCATAATTCCATTTATATTAAATATCCAGAATCCACAGGGGCAGAAAGTAGATTAGTGTTTGCCAGGGACTGGAGGAAGAAGGTAAATAGGGATTGACTGCTCATAGTCTGAGGTTTCTTTGGGTAGTAATAAAACTGTTATGTAATCATATAGTGGTGATGGTTGCACAATTTGGCAATATATTAAGAACAACTGTATTGTTCACTTTCAAAAAATGAATTTTATAGGATGTCAGTTATATCTCAATAAGGTTGTTATTTAAAAATACAACAGCTACAAATTTTATGGGATTGAAGATAGGCTTTATCCAAAGATAGAAAACATGAATGGAGCACTGGGTATTATACACAAACAATGAATCATGGAACACTACATCAAAAACTAATGATGTAATGTATGGTGATTAACATAACATAATAAAAGAAAGAAAGAAAGAAAAGGGAACCAAGCAGGTTACATAAAAGTAAATACATATTTAGCTATATGACGGTGAAATTTAAAGCAACACTAGTAAAGAGAAATCTAAAAAACTATCAGAGATAAAAGACAAATTACTTACAAAGTAGTAACAGACAGACTGAAGGTCTTATATTAACATAATATATGCTAGAATACATTAGAAAATGTCTTTTAAAAATGAAGGGCAGTATGGGGGAGAGGTGGAGAGATTTAAACCAAAATCCTGTATTTAATTAGTATTTAAGACTGTAACGTTGAGACATTTGGAATAGTACAAACATTAGGAACATTTACAACTTTCTGAAAGATATACTAAAGGATACACTTCAGCAAGAAGAATAATGAATAGACAAGGAAAAGGTAAAATGAAAGAAATAACATCAAGACTCTTGAATGTTAATATTAGTTAGCATTGACTATTTCAAAAAACGAATTTGAAAATAAAAATTCCAGATAAAAATAACTAGGAAGAAAAGAGGCAGAAAATTCAGTGGGTAAATAGTGATAGAATCAAAACTGTTTTCAGAAATAGCAAGAGAGGAAAACAAGGTAGTCAATTCTTTTTATAGGGCTAATAAAAATTACAAGTGTTATTGGTGTATAATTGATATACAGTAAACTGTACCTGTTTAAAGTGGAAATTCTTATGAGTTTGAAATATGTATACAAATGTGAAACTATCATCACATTCAAAATAATAAACTTAATCTTGCCCTTTAAAAGCCTTCCACTGCCACTTTGCAATTCGTCCTTTCCTTTCCAACTCTGCCTATCCCTATCCACCACCTTTTTCTGGACATTAGTTTGCATTTTTTAGAATTTTATGTAAATAGAATAATACAGAATATACTTAATATACTCTATTTTGTCTAGCTCCTTTCACTCAGCATAATTGTTTTGAGATTCATCCATGGTGTCATATGCATCAATAGTTCATTCCTTTTTATATTCCTTTCTATGGATAGACCACAATTTGCTTCTCCATTCACCTATTGAAGATTTTTTGTTGTTTCCAATTTGACGCTATTACAAATAAAGCTATCATGGACATTCATGCACAAGTCTTTGTGTGAGCATGTGCTTTCATTTCTCTTAGATAAATACCTAGAAGAAGAATGACTGGGTGGTATGGAAGACGTGTATTTAACTTTTTAGCAAACATAAAACTTTTTGCAAACTCTTTTCAAAGTGGTTGTATCATTTTACATCTTTCAGTTCTACTAGCTTTTTTTTTTTTCGCAGATTTCTTTGGATTTTCTACATGAACAATGATGTCATCTGTAAATAAAGATATTTTGAGCTCTTGCTTTCAAATCTGTATACATGCTATTTCAATTTTCTTGCTCTATTGCGTTGGCCAGAACCTACAAGAAATGGTAATAGCAGACATCCTTACTTTGACTTTCTTAGAGGGAAAGCATTTAGTCTTTCAGCATTAAGTATGATGTTAGCTATAGGTTTTTCATAGTTGTATTTTATCATATTGAAATTTCCTTGTAGTCCTAATTTGCTGAAAGTTTCTAAGAGAGATGGGTGTTTTATTTTGTCAGAATCATTTACATTCTCTTCTAAGCACTGTTTTATCTGCATCTCACAAATTTTGATGTCCTGTTGTCTTTTTATTCTGTTCAAAATTCTTTCTAACCTCCTTTTTGGTTTTTTCTTTGACCCACTTCTTTTTAGAGGTGTGTTATTTAGTTTCCAGATACTTGGGGATTTTTCAGATACCATTTTGACTGCTAATTTAATTCCATTGCGATCAGAGAACATACTTTATATGACCTGAAACTCTTCTGTTACCCCAAGACTTATCTAACAGCCAAAAACAAAGTCTATCTTGGTAAATACTTTGTGTATTGTGCACTTGTTGAGTAAAATGTCTCAAATGTCATGTAGGTCAGTTGATTGATAGTGTTGCCAACTTTATAGCCGTGCTTTTCGGTTTCCTTGTTGTATCAGTTAGTGAGTGTGGGGTACTGAATTTCTGACTATAATTGTGGACTTGTCTGTTTCTCCTTGCAGTTCTATTGGATTTTATATCATATAATTTGAAGTTCTGTTATTAGGTATATAAGCATTTAGGGCTGTTATATCCTCTTGATTAATTGATTCTTTTATCATCATGAAATAACCCTCTTTATTCCTTGCTCTGACATCTACTTTGTCTAATTTTTAATATCAAAACTATAGCTTTTTAAAAACCAGTAAAATTGTATACCTTTCCCCATACTTTTATTTTTAACCTACTTGTATCTTCATATTTAAAGTGTTTCTCTTAAAGACTCAACAGATAGTTGGGTCTTGCTTTCTTTTATTTAGTGTTTATAATATCGCTTTTTAATTGGGATGTTTAGGCAATTTCATTTAATGTGATTATTTATATGAATGAGTTTATATATGCCACATTGCTATTTGTTGAATAGTTATATCCTCTTTATTCCTTTTTTTCCTCTCTCACTGCTTACTTTTAGATTAACTGAGTAGTTTTAATTATCCTATTTTATTTCCTTTGTTGTTTTATTAGATAATCTTTGTTTTATTCTTAGTGGTTGCCTTAGGGTCTACTTTCAAGTAATATTATACCATTTCATGTATAGAATATATACCTTACAATAATATGCTTTCATTACCTCTCTCCTAGCGTTAATGTTATTATCATATCTTTTACTTCTACATGTGATATAAACCCTAAAATTCATTGTTACCATTGTTGCTTTACATTATCAATTACCTCTTAAAGAAAATAAGAAAGGAAAAAATGTTTATTTCCATAGTATTCATTCTTTTGTGTAGCGTCAGATTGCCATGTGTTATCATTTTCTTTCTGTGTACAGGACTTTCTCTAATAATTTACATTTTTTCTGGTACTTGCCTGGTGGCAATGGATTCTTTTACCTTTTGTATATCTGAAAAAGTATTTGTCTTTGTTTTTGAAAGGTATTTTCACTCGGTGTAGAACTCTAGTTTGATTTTTTTTTCTTTCTGTGTTTAAAGGATATTACTTCACTGTCTCTATGAGCATGTGCTTCTTACATTCAGTATGCTGTCATGCCTATTTTTGTTCCTCTGTATGTAAGATGGCATTTTTCCTTTCTGGCTGCTTTTAAGAATTTCTCTCTCTAACTGGTTTCCAGTAATTTGATTATGATGTGCTTGGGTATATTTTTATTCATTTTTCTCGTGATTGGGTTTTGTTGCATTCATTGAGCCCATGGGTTTATAGTTTTCACAAGATTTGGATGATTTTTGGCCAATACATCTTCAAATATTTTATTTTGTCACTAGCCTCTTCCTTTGGAGATTCCAAATACACATATATTTTCCTTCCCGAAGTTGTCTCACAGCTCACTGATGTTTTGTTAATTTTTTTTCAGGACTTTATCTCTGTGCTAAACACTGTTAAGTACTTTACATATATTACCTCATTTTCTCTCACAGCAAACATATAAGTTGGGTAATTCTATCACCCCATTTAAAGCAGTAAAAGTTAGATAACTTACCCAGATTACAAAGTTAGTCATTGGAATACCAGCATTCTAACCTAGGCAGTCCACTTCCAAGGTGGAAGAACACAGTAGGCATAGCTGTGTGAGTCAACTACTTCTTTCTCTTGTTTGCCTCAGAGACACTTCACTCAACACATCTTAGAAGTGAAATCTGGCCACAATTCATAAGCACACTTTCCAAGGCTCTCGCATACATGTACTGCTCTTCCTAAAGCATTCAAGGTGTCTAATGCTACATGGAATCAACCATGAGCTCCAAACCTTCCCTAGAAGCCATCCTCAGATGTTAACCCAGGTCCCAGGAAGAGCTGAAAGAACAACTGGAACTTGACTCAGGCCATTAACCAATCCACCAAGTCAATTCTACACCTTTCTTCTAGTTCATTAAAACTAGAAATTCAGTATTAAAAAATGTGAGGGTTGGGGTTCCTGGGTGGCTCAGTTGGTTGAACAACCAACTCTCGATTTCGGCTCAGGTCATGATCTCAGGGTTGGGGGTTGGGGCCTACATCGGGTTCTGTGCCCAGCAGAGTCTGCTTGAGATTCTCTCCCTCTCTGTGTGCCCTTCCCTGTGCTTGCGTGTTCTCTCTCTCTCTCAAATAAAAAAATAAATCTTTAAAAAAAAAAAAAGTGAGGCTTGTACATTACAATCTGTATCCCACCCTCTCACTTCTTAAGAGATGTTTTGACAATTGTCCAAACTTAAAAACTCAGAAAGGAATTCCTGTCCAGAATAAGGAAGTGCTAAGCACTAAAATGATCTCAAAATATACAGGAGAGAGTTAAATATGAGCCACCACATCTGCCATATGTTAACATAATAGCTACACTGAAAATATGCTTCCAAAAGTGGGAGTTTGGGGTAGGAGGTAAAAATTCTTAAAAGAATAGGGAAAAAGGCAGAAAGGTAAATGTTGTCTGGATTTTGGTCTTCTCGGGTGTATCTTGCCCAGAAGTTATCTCTTTTCACCCAATCAGGATAGGAAATGAATAAAAACATATAACCCAAGGAAGACAATAGGGCCATCAACCAAGGGAGAGCCTGGAATATGAGAATCAAGAGTGCTGACCAAACCAGAGAGACAGTTTGAACAGAAGATGAGTCAAGAGAGAATCAAGGTAGTTAAGCCTATTCATTTCTCTAACAGGCTTATTAGGCATCCTTCTAGGTTGTGCCTAATTGAAAAGGTCTTAAAACTGGCAGTACTGGGTGAGAAAACCTAAATCAATCAGCAGATATAGAAGGGGGGTGTTGACTAGGGGAGGGCCAGAAGTTGGGAATTGAGGCAAAACAAACTGTACCAAAATTCAGAAGTCATTGTTTTGGAACACTCAAGCTTCACCTGAACTGATGGCCACAATGTACCTCTCTTAAAGTGGCCAGGTTTTGTTATAGGCTTGTGAGTGACTGTCTGATGAATAGCCTCTGTGCTGGGTATTTTCCATTTTCCCTTCATCTTCTCCACTTTGCTCTGTGCCCCCAGGAGGTATAGGTGACATCGATGGGTTGCATTGCTCTCTGGCTTCCCATTGGGTTTCACTGGTAAAAGTACTAGGGGACTAGAAAGTAAGTGCTGGGTTATTTATACCTCCAGCTTCCTCCCTGCAGGGTTGCCACAGACTAACTGGGTCCCTGGATTAAAGGTCTCAGATTTCAGAGGACAGCCCATCTCCATGTAGCCTCTCTGACTTAGTTCTGGTACTGCACTCCTTTGCTCCTTTAGACCTAAGGTGGTGAAGTCACCTGCAGCTTCCATACAGTGGATACTGTACTCTCCCTTGTGATTTTCTCAAGACCTGCCCACACTTCTGTAAATACACCCTTCATTCACCTCCACTTGAATTATCGTAATTCGAGTGTTTCCTGCTGGGGCTATAAACATACAGTTGCTGAGACCCAGCAAGCAGTGATGAGAAAATGGAAATCTCTAATACACAAAAATAAATAAAATTAAATAAAATAAATTAAAAAGTGAAGTAATATACTGAGAGAAAAAGAAAAGAAAGAAAAGAGAAGAAAAGAAAAGAAATTCCTGAGATTGGAGGAAAAGAAAAGACAATAGGGAACCAGTAGCCATGATGGGGCTGGCACCTGCAGTCAGACCACACTGTTCTGTAAAGTTAACTGTTTACATAGCCACACTGGTCAAGTATCTAAGCAAATGTAACTGGCAAGATCACTGTGGCATCAGAGGGGATTTGAAATTCCTCAGTTGCCAGAATTGTGACCAATACAATTTGATTAGAGTGAACAAGCCCACTCATCGGAAATCTACTCTGAGTTTATCCTTCAGTTCCTAGAGCAGAGCACATCAAAATATATTATAAACGCACTTGAATCTGCTCACAGAAAAGAATACTCAACCCCATGAAAGAGATTGTATTTTCTGAATAAAAACACACATGCAGTAATTTTAGTGGATTATTTTAATGAAACATAACTCTCTGGTGCCCTTAA
The DNA here is from genome assembly GCF_054177405.1 of Leptonychotes weddellii. NCBI lineage: Eukaryota > Metazoa > Chordata > Mammalia > Carnivora > Phocidae > Leptonychotes > Leptonychotes weddellii. Next base: position 104,145,881 of record NC_138372.1, on the reverse strand, counting down.
GCCCTTGGTTTACCAGATCTGCATTGCTACAGAATGCTATTTCCTGCCGCTTGTTTCTCTTAAATGGATTTTGTTCTATTACAGTTGTTTTGACCTATAGGTTTGTTTTTTTTTTCAATTTTAGAGATACTTAATTGTGCAAATTTTCCAGGTGCATTGTGGTGGAAAGAATACAGGCTGTGAGTGAGAGCACTAGGTCCAGCACTGAGTCACCCATGTCACCTATGCATGACATTCCCAAGCTCCAGGTTCCTTTTTGGTCAATTAGGTAGGGGTGGTAGCAAGCAATATCGTTTTGAGCATTCTCACAATCAATGTCTCTATTTTAGTTTCACAAACTCTTCATGCTCTACATAAATTGGATCCTATGTAAATATAAAGGTTAGTATTCTGATAAGGGAGAGGCTCCTTTGTAAATTTTATTAAAGCAAGTCAGATGTACATTTCTTTTTCTTTTTTTAAAGATTTTATTTATTCATTTGAGACACAGAGATACAGAGAGAGAGAGCATGAGCAGTGGGAGAGGCAGAGGGAGAGGGAGAAGCAGACTCCCGGCCGAGCCAGGAACCCGATGTGGGGCTCGATCCCAGGACCCTGGGATCATGACCCGAGCTGAAGGCAGATGCTTAACCATCTGAGCCACCCAGGCACCCCCAGATGTACATTTCTCTTGTCAGCTAAAAATATTTCTTGAAGGTGAGTTTTACTAAATTCTCTCTATTATTATTTTAATCTAACTAGTTCCAGCAAAATACTTTTGTTACAATTAACCTTGTATCTATTATGTTGTAAGAACTTCAAAAATGACTTGTGCAATTATGAAAATTTCACAGCAGCCCAAAATGTTAATCATCCCTTCAAATTTTCTATGCTAATGTATTAGCAAATGCTGTTTCTTCATGTTTATCTGACTACTGAACTTTAATCTGATTTGACAATCTTATGGCAAAAGACCATATAAACTCAAAGGATCTAGCACTGTCCTACAATCCTACTTCAGAATCATGGGACATATTTTAGTAAATTCCAAAGAGTAAAAGGAAACCACATATCTACACACCCTAAACTTTTCTTTAAGTATAAGAAACTCAAAGTATTTATCTTTAAATCTATAGTCACTTTTCCTCCATTTGATAAGAATTAGGTTTTATGTGCTTTATGGATGACATAATTTCTGATTTGCTCATTAATAATTAATAAATAGCTATTGTATACCTATCATGTGAAAAATGCTACAGGGTAACAAAGTATATAAATCTTACTAGGTAAGATCTATTTTAAGTTCCCTGATAGACTACATCTTTCTTCTGCCCCATATAATTGAAATTAGTTTTGCTCAATTAGTTGTTTTGTATTTGTCTTCCACTAAACTTCTAAGAAAAAAAAAATCTTTGGTGCTTCATCCGAACTGTAGTCCAGGAGATTAGCACAAAGTTCTCAAGAAAACAGGCATTTGAAAAATATTTGTTGAGTAAATGAATGACTTCCAAACTGGTTGGGAGGGAAATGCATATTTTTTATTTAGAGTTAGTTATCAATACAAGGAAAAAATTATGGGGTCAGAAAATAATTCAGAAAAGGCGGTGTTTCTGTGTGCTATATGGAGGAGATGGAAACAGCTGTGATTGGACAGAGGACCCACCCAACCCACGGTATTTCGTGGGAGCAAGACAGGAGAGGGGAGGCTAGGGAGGAAACCTGGCCTGACATAACTGTCTCACATATATTCTGTCATAGAAGTTCCACCCAAAGTTCTGAAAAAATGCCTATGCTCATTACAAAGCACATCACCTGAACAACACCAGGAATTAATATTTTTTAAAATAAATCTTGTGGTTGTGTCATTGTCAAAATTATACTTTGCTGTGTCTTCTGGACTATATCATATGGCATTAAATACAATTTTTAAAGACATATTTTTGGTTCAAGTATGGATGGCACATACACTTTACCCCAGTTGTCATATGAGATTAATATCTAGTAAGAGCTGACAAGGATCTAGGCTATGTCAGAGTTCAGTAGATACTGGCTAGCAATATCCATCATGAAGGTGGGAGGGAGGATGGTTGCCAGTGATCCCTGACTTAGACCAGAGGCATGCTTGATCAGGCAAAGATTGTTGATAAGGCATCCAATCTAATGGAAAAGTACAGAAGGCAGGAACAAGGCAAGAATGCCCTCTATTTACCAGTACTATTCAATACTGTCCTGGAGGCATCAGTCCAATGCATTTGACAAGAAAAATTACAAGTATAACGATTGAAAAGGAAGAGGTAAAACTATGTCTCTTTACAGATCATATAAATGCAAGAATATCAACTGAAAAGCTATAGTCAGAAAATACACCAAGGTAATAAGATAGAAAGTTGACAAAGAAATTAATATCATAATGTACATGTAAACAACTAGTTAGAAGATGCAACCAAGAGAATACACTGCTTACCTATAATTATTGCCCACCTCTTTCCATGGCACACAGGAAACTTGACATCTAGCCTCCCACAGGCAGACAAGACCATGTGACTAATTCTGAGCATTTCCAGTAGACACCAGTATTTCAAGGAAACTAAATAAAGATAGATCTTTACAGAAGAAGGAGAGCTAACAATGTAGAAGGAACAATCGAATTAGAATATCATCATTCTGTAACACCTAATGAGATTATTGACTCATACAAGGAATATGTCACTATTAAATGTATTAAGTGTATGATTTACTGCTCATAAATGTGAAAATGTAACCATCTAATAAAGTAACCAGATGCTCATTACACTAATCCAACAGACAATCTCAGCATTATAATCTAAACTAATTTGATATTTAAATTTCCTGAAGAGATGCAATGCAAATTACACATTACCTATCATTTGTCTAAAAATGATCAACATTTATCCTTAAGCTTTTAAATGTAACTTCCAGTTTATAGGAAATGCTGGAGGTAGAACAACCTAAATTGCACCATAAGGAAGCAACCAGAAAAATTCAAAGATGTGCAACCCACAGGTTAGTACCTGTGCCTCTTCAACATGCTGATGTCGGGGCCTTTAAAAGGGGAGAAGTTTATGGCAGGGACATGCTCATTATAATTCCAAGTGCTTCCCTACATTTCCAACTTCCCTTGCCCTTAGGTTGGGACCACGCAGCAAATTGTGGGTAAAGGACTGTGAGGGGTGTCAATTCTGGGCCAAGACAGTTAAGAGCCAGTGGCCCTTCTCCATTCCTTTCTTAGAGGCCATCATCCAGATCCAGATGGCCAAATGCAAGGTGGAAGAGGGCCACCCAACCTTTGCTGAATTAAGCAAATTAAGTGGCAGTCTTTGTCAGCTGTAACATCTAGCATTAATTATTCTTCACCAATATAGGGCCTGTGCTGAATTTAAAAAGACTCAAGCACAAAGCAACAGATGCACTCTATCCTTTTGGATTGGATCTCAATCCGGATAAACAGCTGAAAAAATATTTGGAATCAGCTAGAGAAATTCAAATTTGGACTAGGTGTCCAGCAGGATGTTGGGCAACAGGAAGCAGGGTGACAGATATGAGCTGGCCCTGGGGAACAGAGCCAGGTGGAGAACCTAGCAGGAGACATCATGGGGTAGAAGCTCACAAGAATAAAAAGGGGAGTCACACTGGTGGCAAAGCCACAGAGAAATTTACCCATGGAGAGGATCCATAGCTCCTTGCAGTGCCATAATACAGCCAAAGGTGTGAGCAGGGTGCAGTATTTTGAATTGAGTATTCAAAAAAAAAGACTAGGCTTTAACCTAGAAGAAATAGGAACTCACTTCAAAATGGTAAGATTAATTATCTGCCTTCATTAAAAATGGAGGCTAGAGGACTAAGATAAATCAATTTTAGGAGGAATAAAGAGTTAGTTGTGCATTTGGGTCTTATGGCTTATTGAGACTGTGGAATATAGGTGGGCTGTGGTTAATTGATGGTTAAGATATCAGTGGCAAAGGGGAAGTTTCTTTGAAGGAATGGGGTTCTGAGGACAGACATCAGTAGACAAAAGTATGAAAGGCAGAAAGAGAAGTGCTCAGATCATGAACTCAGGGTCCTGGGTTTGAGCTCCATGTTGGGCTCCATGCTCAGCCGGGAGTCTGCTAGAGGATTCTCTCTCTCCCTCTCCCTCTGCCCCTATCCCCACTCTCTGTCTCTCTAAAATAAATAAGTACATCTTTTTTTTAATCTAACTTTAAAAAAATTACTGAGTGCTTGTTATATGCAAGGCACCATCTAGATTCTGGGGGAATACAAAAAATAATGGAGAGACAGTCACTCTTGTATTTTCTGTGAGCCCCAGAGGGGCACAAAGCATGGTAAATCTACAAGGCCAAGAGAGTTCCTTTCCTTTAGAATTCCTTATTGTGAAAGAGATGTTTTCTGAAAACACAGCAAAATGTTTCCTGTTTCAGAAGAAGGTCAATTAATAAATATAGAAAAAAAAAACTAAGAAAATCACCATTTTGCAATTCCCAGTGTAATCATCAATTCAGGCAAGGGTCAGGGATGGATGGTAAAATCACCGAGTGTGCCAAATGCCTATTAGAATGACTACAGTGCACGGCACTGACAAGGCCCAGTCCTGGCCAGGATGTAATGCAATAGTACCTAATCATTCATAGCTGACAGGAACGCAAAATGGTAAAGCCACTTTGAAAGATAGTTTGGCAGTTTCTCACAAAAGTCAACATATTCTTACCATACAATCCAGTGATCACTCTCCTTGCTTTATGCTCAATGTTGCTGTGAACCTAAAACTACTCTCAAAAATCAAGTATATCGTATATATAGTATATATATATATAGTATATATATATATATAAATAGTATATATAGTATATATATATAAATATATATATATTTAATCGTTAGGTAAAAGATTGTGGGAAGCAATATAGTTACATGGTGCACAAGTACCATCTCACAGTCTACTAGTAATTATAATTATTGTGCCTTTACAATGGAGAAAGCTTGTAGTCACCACCTTCTCCTGGGGACTAAATTTAGCATCTCCAGTAGTGGAACAGCCTAGACATTATGACAGGTTGCAGTATGAAGTGTTCAATGGTATGTATGTTTCTTGCCAAAAATGTTAATCTGAGTATAATCAAGTCTCTAAATTGAAATTAAAGTTTGCGGAAGATACAGGGGCTAGAGGTCCAGTGAAATGACACCTTGAGAAAAGTCAGGCAGATGAATAGAGAATATAGGACATTCGATAAGACACCTGGCCTGGTCTTTTCAAAAAATCAGTGACATATGTATTTTTTTAATTTCTTAAAGATAGAGTTATTCTAGGCAGAGAGTTATCAAAGAGATATAACAGCCAAGTGCAATGCCTGAAACTTGATTGGATTTTTAGGTCAAGTGGGGAAATTTGGGTATGGATTAAAATTAGGTGGAATTATAGAACTAATGTTAGCTTTACTAGGTATGATAATTTTATTATATATAGTTGTGTAAGACAATTTCCTGCTCTGGAAATAAGTGCTGGGTACCTACATTTGTGGCTTTTCAGCAACTTACTTTGACATTGTTCACCAAAAGAGAGGAGGAGATAAAGAGCAAATAGGGTAAAATGTTAACTACTGTTTGGTCTAAGTATAGGGTTTTGGAACACTTACATACTATTTCTTTAAGTTGTAGGTGTGTTGGAAATTTTTTACAATAAAAATGTGGGGAAAATAATGTGTCCTCATCATCAAATTATTTCACAAATCAGCAACTGAGTTTCACTTTCCTGGCTGAGCTTAGGAAAGAAGTAGTTCTGTTCTCTTAATGTAAAAGGAATGACTTCAGTGTACCTGTTGGAGGGCTGACCATTGGCCAGTGGTATGCCTGTAAATTACCTTAAACATGTGCCTTCACAGGATACAGCTTTACTCCAGGCCACTGGGAAATTAAAAGCATTGGACGTATGTCACACTTGGCTTAGACACAGGTGAAGTCTCACAGTTGACACTCCTTTATCTGACAGCACCAGAAATAGTGAAAGGTGTTGAAGGACACATAAAACCAAAATAATTTAAGAGACAGCTTGTAGCTTCTAGCTTGCTAGACTCTTGTGCCACCACAGTGCAGCATTTCTGCAGGTAAGAAAGGTCCTTCGGCCTCTCGAGAGAAAATGCTAGGTGCCTGATGCTGAGGCCAGTCTTTTCTAGACACGGTATAGTACAGTTCCCAAATAGTGACATGCGGTAATTCTATTGTCATCTCCAATATTCTTCTTTTATAATTCTTTTCTGGCTGTTTTTGCTCACTTTGCTGACTTTCTGCAGAGTGGGGCTTAAGAGGTGGGGAAGCTCAAGGGAGAGCCAAGAAGGAGTGGAGGTAAGTTTGCTTGTGGGCCCTGCTATGTGCACCTGTGAGAGTATGTATTTGGCCTGGACACAAGGTCCCACATTCACTAACAGCCAAGGTGAAAAATGTGGCTCACACGAACTCTTATGCAAACTCTCTCTCAAGCCCTCGGGAATTTCACAGCGGAGGCACAATATTAAATAAATAAATAAATAAATAAATAAATAAATAAATAAATATCTTTTTTAAAAAAGATGCTGGCAGAAAAGTAGACACTTAGATCAATGGAACAGAGTAGAAACAGTCAGAAATGAACCCACTACTATATGGTCAGTTAATCTTGGACAAAGCAGGAAAAAATATGCAGTGGGAAAAAGATAGTCTCTTCAACAAATGGTGCTGGGAAAACTGGACAGCAACATGCAAAAGAAAGAAATTGGCCCACTTTCAATATGGATGAAAGACCTAAATGTGAGACATGAAACCATTAAAATCCTAGAGGTGAACACAGGCAGTAACCTCTTTGACATTGGCCACAGCAACTTCTTACTAGTTATGTCCCCTGAGGCAAGAGAAACAAAAACAAAAATAAACTATTAGGACTTCATCAAAATAAAAAGCTTCTGCATAGCAAAGGAAACAGTCAACAAAACTAAAAGGCAAATGGAATGGGAGAAGATATTTGCAAATGTCTTATCAGATAAAGGGCTAGTATCCAAAATCTATAAAGAACTTTTTAAACTCAACACCCAAAAAACAAATAATCCAATTTAAAAATTGGCAGAAGACATGAATAGACATTTTTCCAAAGAAGACATACAGGTGGCCAACAGACACATGAATAGATGCTCAACATCACTCATCATCAGAGAAACACAAATCAAAACCACAATGAGATATCACCTCACACCTGTCAGAATGGCTAAAATCAGCAACACAAGAAACAACAGGTGTTGGCAAGGATGTGGAGAAAGACACTGTCAGTGGGAATGCAAACTAGTGCAGCCACTCTGGAGAACAGTATGGAGGTTCCTCAAAAAGTTAAAAATAGAGCTACTTTATGATCCAGCAATTGCACTACTAGGTATTTGCCCAAAGAATACAAAAATACTAATTTGAAGGCATACATACACTCTGATATTTATAGCAGCTAAGTTATGGAAAGAGCCCAGATGTCCATCAACAGATGAATGGATAAAGAAGAGGTGGTATATATATATACATATATATACATATATATGTATATATATGTATATATATATAATGGAATTATTACTCAGCCATAAAAAAAAAAAAGAAATCTTACCATTTGCAATGACATGGATGGAACTAGAGGGTAGTATGCTAAGCGAAATAAGTCAGTCAGAGAAAGACAATTATCATATGATTTCACTTATACGTGGAATTTAAGAAACAAAACAGATGAACATAGGGGAAGGGAGGGAAAAATAAAATAAGACAAAATCAGAGAGGGAGACAAACCATAAGAGACTCTTAATATAGGAAACAAATTTAGGGTTGCTGGAGGGGAGGTGGGTGGGAGGAATGGGGTAACTGGGTGATGGGCATTAAGGAGGGCACTTGATATAATGAACACTGGGTATTATATGCAACTGATGAATCACTAAACTCTACCTTTGAAACTAATAATACACTATATGTTAATTAATTGATTTTAAATTAAAAAAAAAAATCCACCTTTTCCTGAACAGTTTTTCCCACTCTACCAGTTTATTGGAATGAGGGCAAATCTGGTTTACAGTAAAGCCAGGAAGGTGAATGTTATTAAATTTTAATAGAAATTGCTGAAAACTGAAAGAATTAAGCATACTAGAAAAACTAGTTTTTAGGATTTTTAACAAACTATAAATGTTAAATGTTGATTTAATTCAATTGGTATAGTTTACTTAAAAGAAAAAACAAGTCAAATTGTATGTCTCATAGATTAACACATAATAAATTTTAAGATTCTTGAGAAGTGACTACATCGTACCGGTAACTATTTTGTACTGCCACATACAGTACATTCCACATACCGTAAGTGTTAAATAAATATTTATTACATGAATCTGTAAACTCATCAAATACTTACTGAGCAAATAAAATAAGAAGTGAATGAAATATTGACAGTGTGTTTATATCTTCCAGACTTGTAAGGCCTTCCTTCCTGCCATGATTAAACCTAACCATGGTCAGTTGGTCTGTATTTCAACTGTAGCAGAAGTAGGTGGTATAAATGGATTATCAGATGAATACTTTACTTCACTATGTGTCTTTGTATTCCCTAGTTCATGGCACTCTGAAGTTAGGACTCTCCCAAGGTACAGAGAACTCTTCCTGCACTGAGGGACAATCCCTGGTATATGTGGCTCTATTTATAATGCAGGTATTCCTATTTAAAATGGCAGTGATAGGGGATATATTCTCTGCTTTTTTGAAAAAAGAGAAAGGGAGAGAAGAATGTGCTTATTGGCTCATTAATTTTCTTGGGTTAAGAGAAATTGAAATAATTTCCATCTTGTTGGGTAAAGAGCGTGAAGATATAGGAGTAGAGTGGTCACAAAAATGACTTTAAGTGATGCTTTGTCCCCATGGATAAGCCAAAGAAAGGAAAGGGAGTTTCAATTTTTAAAATAATTCCAAGAATTAACTTCTCAAATTCTATTATGAGCAGCTTTTCCCTTTGTTTCAGATGATTGTGTAAGCAAATTCACAGCTTTTGGCTTTGCAGAGTCTATTCTTTGAATTAAGAATATTAAAAAAAAGGAAAATTAAATTAAAACCAACATCATTTGCTCATAATTCATCAAAACTGGAAAGTTTGATGGCTGTACAACCAAGTATATGAACTCTTAATAATAATCTTTGTTCTTATAATAGTTTTCTAATGTATGTCAATTATCATCTTTTTATTTTGAAGTTTTGAAATATGGACAAATAAAAGAAATAATGGAATGCCTGATTTAGTAAAAAAATCAATATGCATTGAATTAATGAATTTATTCAATTTAAAGATAATAATGTTAGCAAATTAATGGCATTATGAAAACTTATAGCTAAATTGCCAATCTGAATATTACAATATAACAGAAAAATTGGTAGTGAGAAGTTATTAAAATATCATTATAGTGTTGAGAAGGTAATTTCTTTCCTAAAAATAATACAAAGTAAAAATGATACAAAAGATAAAATATTTCATAAGATTGATTAATATATGTGGGGAAGTATCAGGGGGTGATATTTTGATATAAAGTTTACATTTGGTATAATGGTGCAAATGAGTATACAAAAGAAATATGAGGGCTTTTACACAAAGGAGCCAATCAGTAGGGTATATTGAAATGTATAAACATGATTTAAGGCAAGTACAGTTATTACAATTGCTAAAAAGAGGACTGACATGATCCAAATGGCATTAATCAGCCATATTTGTAGGAAAGAGACAGAGGCAACAAAAAGGCTGACTAAAAAGCAATGAGGCTATTTAAAGTCCAGTGAGACTGTATAATTAAATAAAAATTACCAAAGCAGGTGGTGAAGAGTTGACAGAATATAAAGGGGAGAAATATCTCACAAAGAGATATGTATTAAGCTGGTCAAAATTAGCAGACAGTCATTCAAAATCTTTGTAGCTAGATCAAAGGGCATGCAGTAAAGTGAAAAGCATTTACTCCATAAAATCTACAGAAATTCAGTAAGAACACAAGGAGGCCATGGCCTTTGGCTAGGGCCTACACCCATCCACCCACAGCTCTTCCCTGTAAAATAACTGTTCCAGTGGGCTTGGCAACCAACATCAGTTTCCATCTCCTCCAGATCTCTGGGGTGGAATTGCCATTCTGGGTAGTTTGGCAGCAGGTGAACATCAGAAGATTCCATCTTCTGTGGATGACTGATATTGAGTGGATAGACTCAGCCAGACAGTGCTGTTCTTCCACTCCCAATTCACACTAGGCAAGAAAGATCTGGAGAGAGGCTATTGGTGAAGAAAGCAAGTCTTTCAAGAACAGCTCTTTAGTGTTGGAGAGCCATACCAGTAATTTCAGCAGTCAAGTGGCAGCTCCCATCTCTTCCATCTTTTTTTTAAAGATTTTATTTATTTATTTATTTGAGAGAGAGAGAAAGAAAGAGAGCACAAGCGAAGGGAGGAGCAGAGGGAGAGGGAGAAGCAGACTCCCCACTGAGCATGGAGCCCAACTTGGGGCTGGATCCCAGGACCCTGAGATCATGACCTGAGCCTAAGTCAGATGTTTAATCCACTGAGCCACCCAGGCACCCCTCTCTTCCATCTTCTTAAGACAAAGATCTGTTTTGGGTAGAGTCACCAGACAGTAAATATTTGCAGATCCCAACGTCCCAGGCTCTGGGTTGTGGAAGATCTGCATATGGTAGAGGCAGCAGCAGCGTGTCAGCCCTACTTCCTGCCATCTCCACAATCCTCATATTCTACTCAATAGGGACAATTCAGGTAGGGCAGCCAGGGAAGAGTGAGTTACTCATCACAGCCAACTCTTGCTTCATGACACAGAGGTTCTGCCAGGTAAGGGTCAAATTTAGCCTCAAAGATTGGCCTCTCTCTGCTTCTGTCAAAGGACTTCAATCAGATAAGACTATAGATCAAAGCATTGTCCAAAAAAAAAGAAAAATCAACCAGCAATATGTTGTAGAGGTTAAGAACTGGATAGAGGCAGACCAGCTAGAAACTTAAGGGGGAAGAAACAGTCAAAGATTGCCTGGCTAAAATCATAGTTATCCCTGACAGGAAGATTATATACATGCCAAAAATGGTATCTTTGAAGGAATGGCATCAAATGGCATCAGTGACATGTTGCAGGAAAAATAGACTTCACTGAACTAGTCCAGTCAAGTCACTAAATAAGTAAACAAGTAAACAGCCATAAGAACAAGCCCTATGGAGAACTATTATCCAGAACTGCTACAATATATTGTCTAAAATGTCTACTTTCTAACAGAAAAGTATATGATATGCAAAGACACAAGAAAGTATGACCCATTCATAGGCAAAAATGTAGGCAATGGAAATTGCCCTGAAGGGGACTCAGATTTTGAACTTTGCAGAAAAACTTCAAAGCAGCTATTATAAAATATATTCAAACATCTAATGGAATACATTTTTTTTTAAAGATTTATTTATTTATTTGAGAGAGCGAGAATGAGAGAGAGTACACGAGAGGGGGGAGGGTCACAGGGAGAAGCAGGCTCCTCACTGAGCAGGGAGCCCAATGCGGGACTCGATCCCGGGACTCCAGGATCATGACCTGAGCCGAAGGCAGTTGCTTTAACCAACTGAGCCACCCAGGCGCCCTGGAATACATATTTTAAAAACATAAAGAAAGGACAATGACAATGTTTCATCAAAGAATAAATAGAAATTTTAGGGGGCGGAGCAAGATGGCGGAGGAGTAGGAGACCTGGATTTCGTCTCCTCTCAGGAATTCAGCTGGATAGGGATCAAACCATTCTGAACACCTACAAACTCAACAGGAGATCGAAGAAAAGAATAGCAACAACTCTCTCATCAGAAAAGCGACCACTTTCTGGAAGGTAGGACGTGCGGAGAAGTGAATCCGAGGCGA